>NC_058132.1:554029441-554152785 GCF_016433145.1 Gracilinanus agilis | reverse complement strand
GTATATATATGTATATATATATAACATATATATATATAACATCATGTAAATTTTGTTTCTCCCCTGGTGTGTAGCACAATAAATACCTAATGAAGTCTTTGAATTAATCAATCCCTCCAAAGTTTGAATGACAAAATGGAACTTGGGCTACAAAAGTTAAATAATGATACTTGCTTTCAATTATTTAGGAGATTAGTACAAGTCAAGTGCAATAGATATAATAATATTGCCAGTGGCTTTTTTCCTCTTACTGTACCAAAACAGCACTCATGACAAAGTGAAACAAAAAATATTATTTCATGACTCATTTGGTCATCTCACCTACTATTCCCCCTATGGCTTCTCCTGATTGTCTCTCTATTTTAAACCAGTGATTCCTATTTAGAATCCTAGAGGTTCATAAAAATTGTCCAATTAACTTCACATTAAAATTTCTTTAATGATGCTTTAAGCAGTAAATAATTGCCTAATTATGTTACAAATATATTTCCCTGTATGAAAATAATTATGTGCATATTTGAAACATTATAGATTTGTTTCTGCTGTGATTCAGTACTATTATGATCATGTGTATATTTCAAGGTTTATGCAGTGATTAACGAAAGTCTGATCTCATCTGACTAAATGCAATGTGTTCTTACAGTTTCTCAATGTGTTATCAAATTGTTTCCAAACTGCCATGACAGCACAAACCAATTTCCACTGAATGGTCAGACACATGTACATGTGCCTTTGTACTCTTTATACTGCAACAGAGAAGCTCGCTTATTCCTCCTCTGTTACCTTATAATTTACTTCATCAACTGAGTAATCACATGATCAAAATGTTATGAACATTTATGTACTTATAAAAGTCAAGCTGTGTGAAAACCATACATGCTGGGCGTTCACATTATAAGCCATCTTGAAATTATAATGGACCATCACAAACATTCTGAAGAAAGCTTTCTGTTGACTATCGTTGGAGCGACAAGGTTTTCTTTTTTCCAATTTAAACTTATTATCGGCTTATGTTACTATTCCTCTTGTGAAGATTTTTAAATATAAAATTTAAGCTTTGAAATTTTTTTTTAATTTTGAAGCCCCAATGGATGATTGTACAAAGGCTGGAACTGCATGAAAAAATTATGCTAAAATGTGTTATTATGCAATCTCAAAATATTTAGATTCAAAAAATTAGTAAAAATCATTTGCTAGGTCATAATTATAATTGGACAAAAGAGTTTCTTATAGTTTCTTTAATTTTTATATCCTGCTGTGAATTCCCCCTTCTAACTTTTGATAAAATTATTTATTCTTTTTTTATTTTAATTCTTATATTGAGTTTTTCACAAAACCAGTTACTGATTTTACTTATTAATGCAATAGGTTTTTTCTTTTGATGTTGTTAATCTTTTATTTAGTTTTCCATATTTCTACTTTGATGTTTATTTAGAGTTTTATTCATCTCATTTTTGCAGTGCCCATAATGAACTCAAGCTAGTCGAGCATCATGAAAAACTAATGCAGCTCATGAACCAACATGTGCTACAAGAGATAAAGAAGTAGAGTGATTCTATGGAATAATCAGGGATGATAGTACAATCCAAGTCAATAAAAACTTAAACCTAGTTGACTTCAGCACAACATAAGCAGCATGGTATAGCTAATTGAAAGCCAACCTTGCAAGTCAGGGATATTCAAGTTCAAGTCCTAGTTCTTAAACATACTGGCTAGGTGACACTAAGCATATCACTTAAACTCTAGACTTTAAGATTCTAAGTTGCACATAACCAGAAAATTGGTTGCACAAGCCAGAACACTCCTGAAGCATTAATGGGAAAGAATGCTAACCATATTGAGAGGAAGAATTTTGGGAGTATAAATGCAAAAGAAAACTATATGACATCACTTACCACATGTACATATAGATATGGGATTTAAGATTTAGACCAGGGGTTCCCAAATTTTTTGGCCTACTGCCCCCTTTCCAGAAAAAATATTACTTAGCCCCCTGGAAATTAATTTTTTTAAATTTTAATATCAATTAATAGGAAAGATAAATGCACCTGTGGCCATCACCGCTTTCCTGGATCGCTGCAGCACCCACCAGGGGGCAGTGGTGCCCACTTTGGGAATTACTGGTTTAGACTTTAAAAGATTGCTCTTAAGCAAAAATGAATAATATGGAAATAGGTATCAAGTGATAACATTTGTACCACCCAGTAGAATTGCTTGTTGATTCTGGGAAGGGGAGGGAAGAGGAGAAGGAAAGAAAATGAAACATGTAACCATGGAAAAATATTTTTAAATTAGTTTTTTAATTAAAATTGTATTTTTTAAAAAGAAACTCAACTATGTGATTTGAAGGAAACCAGAGAAGCCAGGATGCAGCAACAAGAAGGGGAAGAATTCCAGACATGAATGAAAGCTAAAGAAAATTCAGGGAGTCTGGAAATTGAGTGTCATCTGGGAAAAACAACAATGATGGGAGTATAACTGGATTGTACCAAGCAGTAGCCCTATATTTCTAATCAGAGGAACTAGGTTCAAAGCCGTGTTCTGCCTGTGAAATTAGATGTCACAGCTTCTCTGAGACTTCACAGATTTATATTCTTATACTTCACTAAATGTATACTCCTGTGACCCTAAGGAAGTAATATATATAATTCACAATTCCACAACCTATATAATTCATAATTCCAGAACACCAGGACTTGTAGAAGTACTTGTCAGAGTAATTTGCACAGAGTATATGCTCAAGAAATGTTTGTTAACTAATCCTGAGTCACCAGAAGTGTTCTGTAGTCTCCAAGGATCTCACAAGTTTAGGTCAGTGCCAAGAAAGGTTAAGAAATCTTCCAGTTGCTTTAAGCTGTGTTGGCCACATTCTGAACATAGGGAGTTCATTTCAATTCCATTTCCTGATCAAACCTTGGGAGGGGGCATGGGTGCTAGTTCAGTCTAGAACACCTCAAGATAACTCTAGAGTGAATCTAATTTCCCCTCCTGAGAGTGGCAGAAACATCACAAAGTTCTTCTGTCAATGATCTCAACCTAGTACTATAAATAACCACCACCACTTCCTTTCTAGCAATACCAGACCAATCTCAGAAATTTCCCCCAGTCCATTCTGCCAGAATTTCTTTGCACTCCACATCCTGGAGTTATATATGTTTAGAAAGCAGTATGATTTACTCAATTTGGAGTTAGAAGACAAGTGTTCAAATTCCAGTTCTGTTCCTTAATATTTTTATAACTTTGGGGAAATCATTTAACCTCTCTTGCTTCTATTTCTTTCTCTAAAAAATAAAGAAAATTGAATTGGATGATCTCTAAAGTCCCTTCTAGCTCTAAATCCTATGATCCTAGGGTGGAATTCCTAGAGCAACCCCCAGGCCAGTCCTTAGGGTCAAGGACCAATTATGTCTACCCACAGATTTTGAAAAGGCAGTGTTTGGGAAGATAGTTTATGGTGGTTTAATATGTTCTGAGCAATACCTCACTCAGAGCATGAACATATTATTTGATTAATAAATGTTTTAATGGTGATACCATTTTTACACATTTATTTTTCTTTTTGATTATGTTATCTTAAATGAAAAATAATTACAAAAACATTAATTGGTTGGCCATTTTCCCTACTATGAGTATGTAGATTTGCAAGCAAGTTGGTTTTTTCTGATGCTAAGCTGTCATCAATAAATATTATTAGACCACAGTTTATTAATATTTGTATTTATGAAATAAATTCATGATTGTGGAGGAAAGCATTTATATTGATTGATGCTGAATGTGGCATTACTTTGCAAAAGTGATGTTACTATATTCATGCACCATCAACTAAAAGTTAATTTGTCTCTCAACAATTTGATGAATTAGAGTTGAATGGTTGTGAATCAATTTACACTTAGCTAGTCTTTCTTTCAAGATCAGGACTCTACAATGTACACTCTGAAGCTGTGGGAGAATCAGAAGTATATACGTCAGGTCTTTCTTCTGGATTTTCTCCTAAATTTAGGCTTCTATGAAGTTTAACCCATAGAATCCAGTGGTCAAGCCCTCCAAAGTTGCATTTCTCACAAACTTTACAACTTTATAAGTCTCAAGCTTAAGGAAAGATTCTAACACTGGAAATTTTATTCTTTCTCACACTGCTCTAGCTGGTAATGGCACAATAATGGTAGACAATTACTTGAGCAGGGAAACAATTTTCCCCTACTGCAGATATCATTGAAAAACCCCAGGGTCAGCATTCTGGAGCAATAGTTAAAGTTGAATACTTAGGACTGAGTCTAGTTCATTTTCATCTCAGAAGAGTAATTCTTTATCCAACTGAAGGGGCTGCTGGATGGCTCAGTGGATTGAGAGCCAGATCTAGAGATGGGAGGTCCTAGGTTCAAATCTGGTCTTGGACACTTCCTACTTCTGTGACCCTGGACAAGTCACTTAACCTCCATTGCCTAGCCCTTACCACTCTTCTGCCTTGGAGCCAATACAAAGTATTGACTCCAAGATGGAAGGTAAGGGTTTTAAATAAACAAACAAATAAAGGGATGAATGAATGAATGAGTAAATAAATGAATGAATGAATAAATAAATAAGTGAATGAATGAATGAATTATCAAACTGATTTATGGTCTCATCCATGTGGAAATTCCCTCCAGTGATGCAGATAACAACTTCTCTGTGGGTTAGGACCCATCATAGGTGATTCTATTCATAACTTCACCACAGGGGATGCATCCAATATACTCTTGGTTTTCCTTGCTTTCTCCTAACATTATGAGGATAATAGTGGAGCATGTGAGCTGCTCATGATTTGTATCTTGCTCTCAGTACATGACCATTCCATTTTTCTTCAGGCTGTATTTTTTTTTAATCAGAGAGAGGTTAAAAGAAACTCCACTCCTACCACACCAATGCAACTACCAACAATTTGGAAATAGGTCTTGATCAAGGACACATGACAAAACTAGTGGAAATGTGCATTGGCCATGGGTGGGGGAAGTGCGGGAGGTGAAGGGGAAAGTAGGAGCATGAATCATGAAACCATGTTAAAAATGAATATTAATAAATGTTTAAAAAAAAAGAAACTCCACTCAATTTCATGAGGGCTTCCTCTCCCCTCTCCCCATCAATTCAATGAAATTATACCACAAAGACCTTCGTTAGAAGGGGACATTTCCAATGCAGCCATGATCTCTGGCCCCAATCTGAGCAATATGCACCCTAACTCCTTGCTAAGTGGACAGAGTAAATGCTTCCAATTGATATTCAGTGCCTATGGTCTCATAAAAATGGTTAGTGATTTAAAATTAGGATGTACAAACTCTTGTAGGAGAAACTACCCTCCCTGTGACCTATAGGAATGAGCTGTGAGATTTTATTTTCCCTTGTCTTTCTGGGCCAGAGTCCAGCAGTACAGAGGAAAGGGGGCTTTTCCTTTCTCTTCAATAACAACATAAAATGTAGCTTGAAGAAAAAGCACTACTTGTCTAGGCTAGCCAGAGAATGTGGTTCTTGCAGCTGGACTTCTTGGTTGCCTTCTTTAGCCCGTTTTCATTTATGAACAGATGTCAGTGACCAGTGTATAGTTCAGGCCTTTCAGAATTACCTCAGAAGCACTCAAGAATGCCCAAGCTCCATGGTTAAGTGTCAGCTACCTGGGGGTGGAGGGGTGTCCTTAATAACATACTTTTGGAATAGAAAAGAGGACCATCAATTGGAAGATTCAGTTATAAAATGTTTAAAGTCTTGCCATAGCTAGACAGCAGATATGTACCTGGTCAACCCTCTATTATGTTTTATGTCAGTCACTTGGACAGTACAAGCCCCGAGTAAATGGAAAATATCTGTTTAACAGTCTCACAAAGAGTTTTTACCTTCTAGGGCATTATAATGAGTATAATGGATGACTTGAGTGTTTTATTTGACCTGCATTCTTTATATATGCATGAGTCCTTTGTGTTTTATATAGTTTCTATGGAAATAAAGGTCATCCCATACTGGATGACCATTAGATATTCTGAGTACCTTTTCAGGAAAAGACTTCGTTTCCTTCATACATACCTAAGGCTTGTTTATATTTCCTTTTAGTTAAATTTTTTTGTAAGGTCAGCACCATAGATGGAAACCAATCCCTTTGGAATCAGATCCCAACATTCAAACTCAGATATGTGGTCAAAAACCTCTAAGATTGAGGGTAGTGGGGTGTGAAGTGGCAAGAAAGCAGGCATGGGCATGAGGAGCATACTTTGATAACTTTCACACCACCTCTCCTGTGTAATTTTTTTGCAACTTCTACTCCAAAATGTCTAGTCTTACCATAGGAGATCGAAATCTGGTCATCCTTCAGTGATGATTGCTGTCAGTCACTCAGACTTTTTGACAGTCAGTCCATGCCCTCTATATGCCTTTCCATTGCCTTTTGGACAACTTGAAAAATCAACTCTTCAGAGATAACGTTATTACATCACTTAAAGGTATACATCACCACCAGAAGAACATTGGTGTTAAAGAAAAAAATAAGCCTTTGTTTCAGAGAAAAGTTTGGAATTATTAAAAGCACAGCATATTTCTGAAAGGCAGTTCAACCCATTCTCTACTTCCTGCTTAGTTCTGGACCCAATTGATTGTCCAAATGCAAGTTGTCCCAGATAGATGTGCTGATGAACAAGTTTTAACAGTTATTCTTCCAACAGTTTATCATATATAAACAATTTTAAATTTTTCCATATACTTTATTCTGTGAAATGAGTTGGACCTAACTCTTTCAAGTGATTACAATTCATATTTAGGAGGCTCTGAAATGATCTGGGCTGATGCCATCAGCAAAAATGTAATTTTAAAATTATAATCTTTAGAACTCCTTGCCATCAATAGGACTTGGACTTTGCAATATAAGTCCTCCATTAAATAACAAACATTTTTGTTAGCATTTTTCCATGTTTAAACCAGGTGATAATTTAACATAATTATATGTTGTTGCATATATCTTATATAATACTTATATATACATGGGAGACACTTATTGGATGAGTCTTCAAGATAGTACTTTGCTCTACTAAATCAAACTTTTTTAAATTGCCAACAAAGATTAATTCAAAACATCATCTTCAGTCTCTTAAATAGTCAATTTTGTGATTATACAGGCTTTAAAATATCACTTGCAATAGTTCTCATTGCATATAAATTATTCTAAAAAAATTTATAGATGGAAAAATAAGAATATGGATCAGGCTTTACAAAAATGTCCTCAGCAGCCTTTTTTTCTTTTTCATTCTAAAAAAGTCCATTAAAAGCCAATTATTTCTTACCATAACTTTGGGATCATCTCCTCTTTCAATGTCTAAATGTCCTAAGAACTATGTTACTTCTGCTACAGACCTTGTCTAGTCCAGTTTCTTTTCTCCACTACTTTTTCTTTAATGCCATGTCCAGCTCTTCAGGAAACACATCTAAAATTGAGTTGTTAGAGTTCATATGTGGTCTCTCCTCTGTCCTTAATTGTGAATATATATATATATATACATATATACCTACAGATATGTATGTGTGTATATATATCTATATATCTATATGCACATATATATGCAAATACAATGTGTACTATATATCCCTCTTTTCAAAATGTAATATTATATATATATGTATATACTGTCTCATTTGCTCATATTTATATACCAAGCACTTATCATAATGCCTAGCAAACAGCAAGCATTTCATAAATGCTTTATCATTCATCTTTTCATGCCTTAAATGCTGTTTATTTAACTTTGCTTAGCTGGGTATCTTGCTAAGCTTTCTTTAGCCTTGCTTTCCCTCAACTGCTTTTTCTTGTTATAAAAAGTGTTAGGTTCTTCTGCCATCTTCCATGGCAATATTTTACAAATGAATTTATATTCTAAACTAGTATTTCCCTTTTCTACTCCATCATTATCTGGATTGTCGAAAGATATATAGATCTGAGCATGCGTCTTCATCCTGGCCAGAGTCTATCCTACCACCACATGTGTAGTCTATTTTCCACTACCACTTATCAACTCTTAATTTGGATTGTGAATTTGTATTAGCATTGTTCCACTCACCTTCTATGTGACTTCCCTGACCAAAATACTATTCCCTGACTACTATTCATCTGCAGGGGTTGTCTCTCCCTATTAGAAAGCAAACTTCTTAAAGAAGGGACATTTCACTTTTTAAAAATTAACATGATTATATTTTTATTATTTGATTAAATTTGTTATATCTCTCTGCTTGGCAAGGAAATCAAGTATTTGCTAGAGAGGGTGAGTTCTAAACTCTTTTCATCTTCTCATATTTGCATAGACAAAACTTCTTCATGAAAAATTATAATTTAGGTTAATGTCATTCGCTTTATTCTTTACCCATTTTGTGCAGTCAATAGCATTAGAAGGTCAGATTAGAGTTATTTTATTTGAATGAGATTTTCTTTCTCATTTTCATTGTTCAAGTTTTGTATTAATTTTAGTCTTTGTTGTAAAAAGTCAATTGTCTAGCTATAATAATGGTCAATTCAGAAATAATTAAACATTGGAAATGAGCTTTTTGTTATTTGTTATCAATTAAAATATGAACAGTTTAATTTTTTAAACTACAGGCAATACTATTTAGCTGGAAATTCCTGTTGTTTTCTGGGCTTACTTAAAGTACTAATATCAAGATTTATATAATTCAATTCTTTCAAGTAGTATGTCCACTCATTGATATTTAGACAAAGGTCCTACATTTATTATTCCAACAGCTAAATTAATGTTTACAGATTATCTTAAAGTTGTACAATTCTAGCACTTCCTGATCCTGTCACAGAAAAAGTAAAATGGAACTATGTAGGTGACTGAGGACTTTTGTAATTTTTAATCTTGCACCAAATAAAATGGTACCAGGAAATCACTAGAAATGAAAGAGAAAATGTAGATCAAAATTCTGTGGATTCTGGAACCCTTACAAAATCAACAAGCTTTGAAAATGAAAGCAAGGATCTTATAAGGAATATGAAACATGCAAATAAAAAATTCAGATTTGACTTTAAGTGATTATTTACTGAGAACTAGAAACAATGGAAAGGCTAGAATACAATATAATAAAAAGCAAGAAAAATTATTTTTACCAAAAATTCCTTGCCTAGTAAAACTGTGTGTAGTGTTTCATGAGCATAGATTGTTCTTACTACTATCATCAACTTCCATTTATTCCTTCAGGAAAAAAACAATAACAACACAGTTGGGCAGGACTTTGGGGATTCCCAGGGAACATAGAACATAAGTTCGACAAAGTAATGAAATCTTTGGAGCAAAAAAAGAGTTAGTCAACAATTTGGAAATTGGTCTTGATCAAGGACACATGACAAAACTAGTGGAAATGCGCATCGGCCATGGGTGGGGGCACTGCGGGGGGGTGGGGATGAAGGGGATAGGAGGAGCATGAATCAGGTAACCATGTTAAAAATGTATATTAATAAATGTTAAAAAAAAGAGTTAGTCATGATTCAATACCAATATGTTATAAAATAAAATAAAATAAAACTACCCCCTCCAGTTACTAATATACTCTCCTTCTTCAAATAATCGTGAATATGCTCATTTGCTTACATGTGACATTAGATGATGATTATTAGGTGAGTATTTTCCCTTGCTCAGCATAATTGCAACAAGACTTCTACAACCACCTCCTCCATCCTAACTTGTACTAATGTGCAAAATCTGAAGAGAAAACTATAAAAACCTTTATCAAAGACTGGTTTGCAGCTGGGAATAACTCTTGAGGTTGTTTCCCCAGCAATGGTCAATCAACTAAAGACAAAAGAACACTGTAAGACTGAATTAGGATACTCATATTTTTACTGATAGCCTGTGTTTCCCCTGAATATCTATGAAGTTTATTATTTGCCACCATTTTTCTTTATATTCCTGCACTACTTTCCCTTTATATCCCTGCAGATCTTTCCCTAACCCTAAAAATCATAACTTTTACCTCTTTGGCCCAAATGAGGAAGCTATTTATGGGACCTTGGTTCTGGAAATTGTAGGAAATGGACTTCTTTATCTCCTTGCTGACAACTTCCAAGATAAGTAAGTGACTATTATATGCATAACATCTCCATCCAGTCAAGTCTTCCTCTAGAATTCTTGGAAGCAATGAATCTGAAGAAGAATCATTAGTACTCATAAGTAATGGGGAACATTATGTCTTAAAAGGTCAAGTTGAGGAGTCCTCTTTGGTTCTGACATCCTTACTTATTGATTTGAAACCAAGATTTCTACAAAACTCAGGTGGCTGGCATAAAAACCTCTCTAAAAACCCAAAGGTAGATGCTGACTAGCAAAATATAGTAATCATTCGTGTAAGTACACAAAGTGGACCTTTATTAGCTATGGAAAGCAATCTCCTTCTATAAATCTCATTAGGGTGCTTAGGTTTTGTGTGGAGACCTTTAGTTCTCTGGTATGCATGCTGACTTACAATAAAATCACATATTAGAGAACATTTGTTCCAGAAGCTTGAGAAAATGGGCTAGGGAACTTTATTATATTTTCCCCTAAACCCCAGTTGCTGATCTAATTCAGTGCTTAATAAATACTTATTGGATTGAACTGAATTGATAGAGAAAAGTCTATTGTCTCTTTGAAGTTCTGCATTTCTGAGGGTGAGAAAACAAAGACTAATAATTGAAAGGAAAATTCTATTCTAAAGTTTAGGAAGGAAAAAGGAGCTAGACCACATGAAAAAAGAAAAATGGAGTATGGTACAAGTGAATTACTATATAGAAAATGGGCACCAAAGGTGAAATATAAATTAAGGAAAAGGTAAGGGGTAGAGGCAAAGATGATTACTAAATATAGTCTTTTTGAGAGTAGGGTTTCAAAAGCAGTATTCTGAGGTCTAAGTTTAGGCTGGATAGGAATTGAGATGATTGTGGGGAGATTGTATTTATCTGTGTTCAGAATCTATTTTGTTACAAACAAAATAATTTGTTCTGATAAAACTAAATGATTAACAAAAGCTTGAAAGGGGAACATAAACTTAACTGTAACCTTCAAACCTAATATATTAAGATAACACATAAAAAGAAAAAGAATTGTGAAATGAATTAGGAAATAGACTTCAAAAATGTGTTGACTATAAGAAAAATACCTACAGATTTAAAAAGCTCTGGGATGAAATAAAATTTATCTTCCCTTAGCTAAAGTTTTTTTTAATCTCTATTGTGGTTAAAAGCACCACAGAAACCAATAACAATGCTGTATGGAATGTGTGAGTGTGAGTGTTTTGTGTGTGTGTGTGTGTGTGTGTGTGTGTGTGTGTGTGTGTGTGTAATGTGTCAATGAAACAAATTGCATAGCAACTGAATACCTAAAATAAGTGAGTAGAGATGCAAAAAATCCTGTATAATAAGAAATTCTAGGAGACTTCAGCATCCTCTTTTAGAACATGACAAATCAAACAAAATGAGAAAAAAAGAAGGAAATTTAAAATGTACAGAATGTTGGAGAGAGTGGATTTGTTAGACCTCTGGAGTCTATGAATAGGAATCTAATACACATTAATTTTTAATATTCAAGATGGAATTATACAAAAATTGATAATACTCTGAGTCATAAGGAATTCATAAATACAGAAAACATCCTTAAGATACTATACCACAAAAAATTGTATTGAATAAAAAAGGCATAAGCAAAAGATTCAAACTTTATTAATAAAGATTAAAAGGCATTCTAAATAATAGGAGGATCATAGATCTAATTATATAAACAATTAAAATATTTATAATAAATATAACCCACTTTCTCTAGAATGGAGGAAGACTAACAAAGCATATTTACTATACTATCTAGAAGTGCTCAAAATTACCAATATAATAAATACAAATTAAGACAATTTTGAGATATCACCCTTATTACCATCAAATTGTTCAACATGTTAAAAAATGAAAAAATTTAAATTTTGGAACAACTGAGTCCAAATAGGCATATTAACATATTACTGATATAGCTATAAAGTTGTTCAGCCATTTTGGAAGGCAATTAGGAGTTATTCTAGAAAACATTCAGATTCTGAAAATTAACCGAGAGCTGTGCCAAGTATTAAAGAAGAAAAGGAAGACACCTTGGATTAACTCTGTGAAAATGTAATTTCTTTAATTACCACAAGCTTCTTTTTTTTAAAAATCCTTACCTTACCACTCTTCTACCCTAGAATCAATGTATTGGTTGTAGGGCATGTGAGATTGAGATTGCAGAGTGGAATTCTAGCTGCAAAGAGGGGTTCAGGCCACAGCTCAGAATTCCATAGCTCCCCCCACCCAGAGAACTCAGAGAGAGGGGGCAGTTAAAGGCAGTTGGGTCCTGGGTTTGGAGTAAGCAGGTAACTCTGTTTGCTGTGTCTTGGGTCCTGGGTTGCTCTTGGGGGCTTGAGGCTTGAATCTGAGCAAAGCCATTTTAGTTCCTAGGTGCCAACTTGCTTTACCTTGATTTCACATTCAATCTACATCACAGTTTACCTCTTTTTAGTTATTTAGATATAGGAGAAGATTATTTATAGGCTTAGAGAGCAGAATAGCTTTTCGAGTTACCTTTCCCCTTTGGGGGAAGGGGCTGCTAGGACATAACAGTTTGAGGGCTTCCTAGACCTTGTCTATCCTTATTTGATCTCCCTTCCTTCCCATCCCCTCCAATTATTAAATCTTTTAATTAATTGGGAGCAGTGCCTGGTTATATTTAGGGAGATACTCACAACTTCCTCAAGCTGAGTTCCTCTGACTTGGTAGCCCTGGTTTCTAGGTTTTATCCTCAGAATCTGTAAGCTTCAAAGACATCAAGCTTTTCCTATTCTCTCCTATTCAAACCTGTGGGGAAATAGTTTAGAGAAAGTTATCATATATAGGAGTTTTGTCTTTCCTAGTTTCCTGACTGAGCCCAGAAGATAACAGATCAAATTCCATATCGTAACTGATTTTCTAACTGCCTGGTGGGAAGGGGGAAGTGAAGGAGCTCTCAGCAAGATCTTGCCCCTCCCTTCAGTCAAACCTGTTTGTGTGTGTGTGTGTGTGTGTGTGTGTGTGTGTGTGTGTGTGTGTCTTCTCTATAAACCAAAGGATCAGAGAGATTTGATCCTACAGACCCCTGTCATCTTACAACTTCCCAAATATAACAGGCAGAAGAGTGGTAAGGGCTAAGCAATGGGCATTAAGTGACTTCAGCCCAGGGTCACACAGCTGGGAAGTGTATGAGGCCAGATTTGAACCTAGGACCTTCCATCTCTAGACTTGGCTCTCAATTCACTGAGCCATCCAGCTGTCCCCCATGAGCTTCTTCTTGAAGGAAAGCCCCATCTTTTTAACACCAACATTACTCTGAAGTTGCAAGGATACAAGCCACATAATTCTATACAGTTTTCTAAGAATTTAAACTGCACAAAAGGGCAATTGAGAGTCATACTATGAAAAAAGAGCTAGCTACAATATGTTGTTGATGACAAGTTATGCAAGAAAATCAGTAGAAGAGATATTATTTAAATGTTCCACTTGTGGGGGGAAAAGATGATAGCCATGATATACATCTCCATATATGTATGCTGGCCCTAGCTACTTTCTATGTTTGTATCCATCCACAAATGTGCTCTAAATGTGTTCTATGACTACTTTTCTTACCATACCCATTCAATAAATCTCTTTTCTTTGAAATAATTATGGCCTCTAACTAGAAAAAGAAGGTTCAATAGTAAGATTTCTTATACTATGGTTTTGAATGGAAGAAGACTAACAAAGCATCATTAATCTAGAGTAGTCTTAATTATGGGAGCTGGGGATACCCCCAAAAGAAAGAACATTAGATTTGAAATTAGAAGATTGAGTAAACATTTGTTCCCTAGCTATGTGACTATGCAACTTGACCTCCCTGGGTCTCATAAAAATATAAAATTAAGTGTACAACCTACTTCAAAGGATTGCAGTGAGCAAAGTACTTTGCAAATCTGTGTTGTTCAGCCATTTCAGTTAAATCTGACTCTTTGTGACCCCACTTGGGATTTTCTTGATAAAGATACTAGAGTGGTTTGTTATTTCCTTTTCCAGTTCATTTTACAGATAAGGAAATTGAGGTTAACAGAGTAAAGTGACTTGCTCAAGGTCACACAGCTAGTGTCTGAGGCCAGATTTGAACTTAAGAAAATGTTATTCTGACTTCAGACCCAGCATTCTATCCTCTGTGCCACCTAACCACCCTTAAAGTACTATTAAATGTGAGATGTATTAGATTGGTTGTTTTCTCTCTGTTAACTCCATGGTCTGGTACAAGAAAGCTAGCCCTTCTAGGACTTCTTCAGATTCTAGCATTCCACAGGTATTTCCATCAAGGGTGTTAGGACCCTTTTCCATCTCTATATAAACTTGTCCCTCCAAGTGACTATCAGCTCCCGGCTCTGACACAGCTGGGATGATCAAATTGCTTTTAATTCAAGGAAGCATCAATCCCTTTCCACAAACCAACAACAAGCAATCTACTCCATCCCTTTTCTTCTATTTTGGTTTCTGAGTCCTATTCCCTAAAGGAGTTGTTCCTAAGAACATAGTTTACAACAGAAAAAAAAATGTCTTAAGTATAAATAAAAACACCATTAAAGATAGTCAATGAGCCACAAAATCCATAAACACTACCTTACTCCCATTAAAACTTTTATTTTAATTAGGGAGAAGCAATCAAGGTGACTTGATTAGATCAAATATAAGAGAACTGAGCTAGAACTGCCTATTAGTATTCTTTTAAGACACTACAAATAAAAAATTACATACATACAGGAGTCAAATGGACAACTCTCTATCTTCCCTTCATATATAGCAAGTACTCCCTAATATTCAAAATGAGAGCCATTTTTAAAGGTTGTAGAGGAATTAAAGCCAATTGGGAACAATTGGTCAAAATTCCAGGACCATTGCCTCAGACTTGATATAAGGAAAAGCTTCCTCATGATGAAAATTGTTTTTAGATGGTATGGCATTAAGGAGTTCCTATAACAGGAAGGATTCAAGCAGAAGTTAGATGAACATTTGTCAGAGAGGTGTCATGTTCAGATAGGGTCATAGGATCCTATGATCATAGGTCTAGATCTAGGAGGGAATTAAGCAGCAGTTTAGTCTAATTTTCTTATTTTATAAATGGTAAATTTACAAATCATAAATTACAAATGGAAGAAATGATACCAACCAAGCAATTTACCCAATGTCACACAGATAGTGTCAGAGATACAAATTGAACTATATTAATTTGGACATCCCTTCCTACTCAAGATTCTATAATTCTGGGACTAGCTGAAATGGATATCAATTTCCATCACTATGGCTTAATATTGACTTATTAGAGTGTTGGTTGGCTCTTTAAGTCTAAACATTTATTTTATAAAAATATGTGATTCTCTACTAATGCAGATTCTACTAAAATGGTTTTTTATATATTAATACCCCAAATACCTAATCTAATGAAACTGTGTCAGTGGATATTTGCATAAAATCATGCTTCTAAATTATATCTTTAATTTTTTTAATAAAAAAGAATGCAGCCCATGTATTCTCCCATTTTTATTTTCCTTCGTGGAATACAGTAGCTCTAAAGTAATGTATGATTTTGTGAATATTTGCTAGGCTGCTAATATTTTATCCAATATTATATCTTCTGTTTTTTGATCTTTGACCCCCTTTTATATTCCCAGAACCCTCATGAGCAATGCTCACAACAATGACCCTTGGTAGGAGAAGAAGAGACTGAAATTAGAGCTAAATCATCTACAGCCAGGATCTTTCTGTGAGGCCTTTAAGGTCAATGGTGATTTTTTAACATGTGTATTTTTCCATGTAAAGAATGTTTCTTAAATATTTGATTCATCAGCAGTAAAATATATACTTTATTTCAAAATAGATCACTGGTAAACACAATAGAGTGTGAATATGACCCTAAATTCTTCTTGTTTTTTATTTCTGTATTGTTCATTATATCAATATATATCCCTACCCACTCAGGGGAACAACAAAATGGAGCAACAGAAGCATGGAAGAAAATTATGAGATAATACAGCTTTTAAAAGATGACAAAGGTAATTTATTGACTGGAGAAAACATAGAAGGACATTACTTGAAAATTAAATTGAATCGTTGCCTTAATATTTACAAAAGGCAATTGGTATTGCAAGCCAAAAATACACTTCCCTTAGGGAGAGAGGAAAAAGAAGTGAAAATGAAAAAACAGGACCATGTCAAGAGAAGAATTAAAACTCATTAAGAACGAATATACTCTATATTCAGGATTAAGTGGATTTCATAGAACAATCAAGGCATAAATATGAAAAGCTGGGAAAATTTATAGAATGAACACACAAGATCACAAAAGAAATGAACAAAAAGAAAGGAATAGATGAGAGAATAACAAACATATTGGTATAAGGAAGGTTGTAACAAAGTATGTGAAAATTTAAAAGATAAACTTTATTTTAGATCTGAGGAAGCAATTACAATTACTAATTGGTGATAACTTTAAAATTTTAAATGTACTAACAAGTTAATTAAATTTTTAGTTTTCTCAATCTTCATTTTCTTCACAGAGAAACAATTTCACATGACTTTATCACAGATGAAATGATTTAAGAGTTCATTGTCCAGTTCTCTGATAAAGAAAATCTTGTTTTCACTTCATCTGGTTCATTTAGGCAAAGTTTAAGTAATTGGTAATTAAAATATATCTGAATTTAATTTTATATAGACTTCAAATTCCATATTCCTAACTTGGTTCAATATAGCTCATTCAGTTCTTTCAATTTTCTTGGTAGTTCTCACAACCTCAGGGGGCTTTTCACTAACTGTTCAAAACATAGAATAAATGTTCCTCTTTTGTTATTCATCAGATCCAGATCTAGATGGGATTTTAGAAATTATTTTGGCCTAGATTATTATTTTGCAGATGAAGGGATTTAAGGCCAGAGAAACTGAATAACTTGCCCAAGGTCAAATCTCAAGTATTCATTTCTCTAATAGTATGTTGCCTTTCCAAGTTCCTATGACATTGGTTTTGTCCTGGTCTCCTGAACTAGAAGATAGTGATAAAATTACATATTTTTTCTGTGTGTTTCAATGGCCTTGAAGATTACGGTCATTATGTAATATAGATAAGTAGGATCATTGAAAGGTTAACGATTTGTCTTTAATCAAACAGTGAGCCAGTAATGGTGCTACAAATAGAACCAATTTTATTTTATCCTCATTTCCTTCTTCTGAAATTGACTTTTCATTTACTAATGAATACCCTGAAGTTCATAGTTATAGACGTATTTGAATGGGCACTTTCAAATGGACTGCATTTTAAAATACATGAATCAATCATTCAATCAACCAATTTTTATTAAAATCCTCCTATTTGTAAAAGTACTATGTGAAACACAGTAGAAGGGTAGAAAAAATAAGTTCCTTACCCTCTAGTTTACAATGGATTTTCTCAAAAATTTTTCATAATCCTAACTAATTCATCCTCACAGCAAAGGATCCAAGATAAGAGGAGCTATAGCATAATGTAATGACATGTAGAAGAATGGATGAAGTACTATTTTTAAAGTCTGGAGACAAGAATTTAGGTTCTGGATCCAACATTGCCCAAATGTGTGGCAAGAAATTCACCTCTCTAAATGTGTTTTCTCATCTGTAAAAGGATGCTAATAATACACACCATCTGATCCTAATAGGATTGCTGCAAGAAAACTACTTTATAAACCATAAAACATTATACATATATGTACTATTCTTATATTATATTTATTAGTCCCCTACCTATCCAAAGATGCTTAAGTCTAATAAAAAGGTCTGAGGTAATCACAGAAGTCCAGAAAACCAAGTTTATGAGGGTCTTTCTGAGTTGTCTTGAAATTGTTTTAATCTGGACCTAGTTTTAATATGAAAACTTTAGTCTCAAAGAAGGATCAAAGAATATATGTAAAAAATAGCTCCAAATTTCTCTGTGATATCTCTAGAATAAAAAAAATGGGTTCTTCGACATCTTACACCCTATACCAAAATAAATTCAAAATGGGCAAATGACTTAAATATAAAAAGTGAAATCATAAATAAATTGGGTGAATATAGAATAGTACACCTCTCAGATCTGTGGGAAAGGAAGAAATTTAAGATCGAGCAAGAGATAGGGAACATTATAAAATGTAAAAAGAATGACTTTGATTATAGCAAATTAATAAGGTTTTGTACAAACAAAACCAATACACACCAAATTAGAAGGAAAGCAACAAACTGGGGGGGGGGGATTTATAACGAAACTCTCTGGCAAAGGTTTAGTTTCCCAAATATATAAGGGACTAATTCAAATTTACAAAAAATCAAACCATTCCCCAGTTGACAAATGCTCAAGGGACATGAATAGGCAGTTTTCACATGAAGGAATCTAAATAATCAATAAGCATGTGAAAAAGTGTTCTACATCCCTCCTGATTAGAAAAATGCAAATTAAAACAACTCTGAGGTACCATCTTACACTTAGCAGACTGGCCAATATGGCAGAAAAGGAAAGTAATAAATTTTGGAGGGAGGGGATGTGGCAAAATTGGGACACATGCATTGCTGGTACAGTTGTGAATTAATCCAATCATTATGGAGGGCAATTTGGAATTATGCCCAAAGGGCTTTAAAATATTTCCTGTCCCTTGATCTAGCCATGCCTTTACTGGGTTAGTACCCCAAAGAGATAATAGGGGAAAATACCTGTAGAAAACTATTTATAGCTACGCTCTTTGAGGTAGCAAAAAATTGGAAAATAATGGGGTATCTATCGATTGGAGAATGGCTGAACAAATTGTGGTATCTGATAGTGATGGAATATTATTGTGCTGAAAGGAATAATGAACTGGAGGATTTCTATGTGAACTAGAAAGACCTCCAGGATTTGATGCAGAACAAAAGGAGCAGACCCAGAAGAACATTGGCACAATCAAATGTAATGGACTTCTTTACATGCAGCAATGCAACAACAATCCAGGACAATCCAGAGGAATTTATGAGAAAAAACACCTTCCACATCCAGAGAAAGAACTGTGGGAGCAGAAAAGCAGAAGAAAAACATATGATCAATCACATGGTTCCATGGAGATATGATTAGGATTTTCATATTAGAAGATCACTCTACTGCAAATATGAATAACCTGAAAACAGGTTTTGAACAATGATTCATATATAATCCAGTGAAATTGCTTGTCAGCTTTGTAAGGGAGAGAGGGAAAAGAGGGGGAAATCATTAATCATGGAACCATGGGAAAATATTCTAAATAAATAAAAAGAAAATAACTTCTGGTAAAACTGTAATTTGATAGAATTGTAATTCCATTGGTCTAAGTACTTCCTCCACCACATTGCATAGGAAACCTGTATTCAGATCCTAGATTTAGTACTTATAGCTTTGTGACCTTGGGTGAGTCCCTTTATCTCTTGAACTGTAGTTTCCTCAACTATCTCTAAGATCTGTGACAGTTCTAAATCCTTTGCCTATTCTGAATAGGACTTATTTTACATTTTAGAGAAGTCCTCTAAAACCTGTGATTCATCATCTTGGTGTTATATTTGTTCATCTCTTCTTGCTATGATTTGTGAAAACACATGAGGAAGTTATACATACTGATTCCACTCCTTAAATTTTTTTAACATTTATTAATATTCATTTTTAACATGGTTACATGATTCATGCTCCTCCTTTCCCCTTCAACCCCCCCCCCGCACCCCCCCTACCCATGGCCGATGCGCATTTCCACTAGTTTTGTCATGTGTCCTTGATCAAGACCAATTTCCAAATTGTTGGTAGTTGCATTGGTGTGGTAGTTTCGAGTCCACACCCCCAATCATGTCCACCCCGACCCATGCGTTCAAGCAGTTGTTTTTCCTGTAGCATCTACTTCAAATGATTGAGTACCAAATGTTATATATATATATATATATGAAAGGATTCCATAACTATTAAAATTACATTATATAAATACAAATTGTTTTTAGCATAGGGAAAGAGCAATTTTTATGCCATCAAAATGATAAAATAAAATTATTAGTTCCATCCTGTCCTCTCCAAGCTTGCTAAGTGAAGCTCCTAGATTGATTTGCTAAGTACAGGGACATGATGAAGAGTTAAAAGTAATGTATTCACCTAAAATAAAATATCCTAAGTTCAGAAAATGTCAGATGGGGTAAATAAAGAAAAATCAATTCAAAAGAAAAATTTCAATTAAGTCTCGAATTTTTTACTAACTGGATGGATGTGGCTGAGTCTGATTCATAAAATAGTTGATAGCCTCTAAGACTCTGAGCTAAAAATGTTGACAGAGTCCTTTCAGCATAGAAGAGGTCAGACAGCAGCTATAGAGAAACAGTTAAAAGTAACTCATCTAGGTGGCAATAGATTACAGCAAATTGTAGCCTAAAAGAGAACATAGACCAGAAGAATAATAGCTTTTGATAGAAGAAAGAAAAGAGCAAGAAGCAATGTCAAAGACTGGGATGTGAACCTAAAAACATGTCCTCTGCATACATATTACTGAGAATTTTTCCTCTCCCACTGGTGGCTGAAATCTAGAGATAAGAGATGGGAGGTAGAGGAGATAGAGGTGGGGAGAAGGAAGAATTATTTCTTCATACTGTTTAGTTAAATGGCTTTGTGTTTTGAGCCAATGTGCTCAGAGGGAGCTTGTGAGCTAAGAATTTTAACAGATGTTCACTCAAGGCATGCCTTTAACTTGAGGTTGTTTTTAGAGATTATGTATCTGAAAGAGACCCAGGCTACATTATTAAAATTTTAAGGGTGGAAAGCAACACTGAATTTACTGCATGAAACTTTATTAAAAGCTGATCATATAGTTTTCTAAACAATTATTAATATAAATTTCATGTATAGAACACATAACATTAGGCAGGTCAGCAGCACTAACAGTAAGAACTCACACTTTTGACTATTTAAGACCACATTCATTCTGTTACCCAATACATGTATTTACAGCATTTTTGTCAAATGATGATATGTCCTCTTTTCAACAATTCTAGCTGTTAGGACACTTTCAAGACAAAAGTGACTCCCAAGCTTTAATTAAAACGATAAAGTTTTCCTAGTGGAGATTCTTAGGAACTATGTACAGCCCCAGAGTAGGCATTCAAAAATAGTCCCCAAACTACAAATATTGACTAATCTGAAGAAATTTACTTTTTAAATCTAATTTTTTTTCTCTTCCAAAGAACTGTTGAGGAAGCATGCAACTCAGCTTATGATAAAGAGGTGATGGTCTCAAAATTCAGGATGAGACATACATTTTTTATCCTGTTCAATGTATGAATTTGTTTTGCTTGACTACGCAAATTTGTTACAAATGTTTACTTTTTCTATTTTTTCAACTTTGAAAGGAAGAGAGAAAGAGAGAATAAATCTTATTCATTTAAAAATAAAAGGTTTTGTTTTTTTACAAAAATCTATAAAATTAAAAAAACTAACCCTTCCTCTGTTCTCTCCCCCCTTTTAAGACTTCCCCCCAAATGAGTCTTCTTCCTTCAGTCTTGTACTTGGTCCTACTTCTTGAGCTGTATAAAGCCAGGCACTAAGTCTGGGGAGTAAACAGGATAGACCTGAATAGAGAATATTAAATATTTTAGTGTCATGGTTTTGTTTGGAACCATTATCATAAAGAATGGCACAGCTCATAGGTTCCTTCTCAAATGAATCTTTACCTTTTCAACTAAAATGAGTGGGTAAAACAAAATAAATAAGTCATTCTTCAGTCAGATGTCCTCAAGGATAACATATTGCGTGGTGCCAATAAAATACTGAAAAATCAGCTATATTTTAAGGATTTCAAGAATTTCGAGAAGTGGTAACCAAACATATATTTAGGAAAAATTCCCCCTCAATTCTTTAGCCTAGGCTTTTTGTTTCTTTTTATTTGCTTTCTGCCCATTTGAGAGTTTCAAATGCAAGTCAAGGAGACAAAGGTAAATTGTGGGTGGATGGGGACCAAAAATGAGACTCCATTATTCATGTGGGGTAGAGAAGTAGATGGATTTGTACAGTCTTTTCCCCCCACATAATTTGTGCAGAAAATATCAGAGGACAAGCCAGCCCTTGAAAAGGGGGCTAAGAGAGATAAAAGGAATGCCATTATTTAAAGTTGGACAGTGCTGATCTTTATCATTCTTGGTTACACCTGAGTCATTCATTGTCTTTGTTCATAGCTAAGTCACACCACTTTCCACAGACTTTAAAAAATATGAAATAAACCCCACCCACCCTTTAAAGAACTTTAAGTGTCCAAAGTCATCAAATTTATACCAAGTTTACCTACAGCTTATTAACTTCCCCCATGTAGTCAAGCTTTAAATTATAAATAAGAGAGTGATCAAGATGAGAAGGTTAGTGAATTGTTGCCATTTGTTTTCTTCATGCAAAAATCAGGCCCCATGAACTTAATGCTTTTTTGGCCATTTAAATTTAATATGTTTCATTTCAGAGAGAATTTTGATCAATGTGCCCAAATGACTTTTAAATGCTTTGATAAGCTTTTATCAGCTGCATTTCTCCTTGCTGGAACAATGTCATTAGATGAATGCCTGAAAAAAAGCCCTAGTTCGTTCTGGTATTGCCGGAAAACAGGGGTAGGGGGAGGAAAGAAAACTTGATTTCTCTGTTTTTCAGGTTCCTGTGAATAAGCTTCTGAAGGCAAAGGAGGTAGCAGCTGCCTTCTTCCAATTCTGAGTCTAAACTGTGCAGTGCTGGGGGCCAATTATGTGACATTGTCCACTTATTTATGCATTTTCCCTAATGAATGGCTGCCTCTTTGTGCAGCAATAGATAGTTTAGATTTTTTAATATTGTTAGTGTTGAGAGATAAACACTTTGGTACATATTGGAGAGTAATAAATTGTGTGGAACATTGATAAACTAACGCAATTACCAGCAAGGTCAGAGAGTCAGCTAATTTAGAAATATCAGTCCTAGGATTTTGAGTTGTCCCCTGGAGAACTGCAGCCACTTTATTACAGCAGGAGGGTGAGGAGAAAATGGTACATTAGGATTGATCTTTTGATCTAATTGTGGGACTCTGGCATTACTTGTTTGACCAAAAATGCTTAGCAAGCAAGAGGAAACATAACACAACTAATTGAGGACCATCCCTTACAAACTAGACAAACTAAAGGGATTATGGGAAATAAAGGACAAACTGCATTTTGTGTTTTTGGCAGAGCATACTTGTCAAAGGATTGTATCTTTGTTGTCTTTTTCCATGTCTATTCAAACACTCATAATAATCCAAATTCAAGAGTTATATACAATTATTTTTATTTAAGACCTTCATTTTTATTTTCATGACCTAGGCAAGTTAAAATGTGGCAAAATGGAAAAGGAAATCACCAACTTTTTGTGATAAAGGGTTTAAATTTTCTTCGCAGATAACTTTCAAAAGATTTTCAGACACACAAAAGTGACTTACTGTCCCCACAAAAAAATGGTATCAGTTGTATTTTTCTTGCTTTCTGGGCCCCTAAATAAGATACAATATTCAGAGAGTGACCCAGACTATAACCCTACTCAAAACATGAACTATGTTTTCAATTTTTAAAGAAGACAGTTATAAGTAGTAAGAAAATAAAAATAGTAATGTTTTAAACCATTGAGTTTAAAGCTAGGGGACCTTTGACTCTTGGCCAAAACAACATGGCCATTTACTAGTTGTACCAGTTTGAGTCAATCGGTTGTAAACTTCCCAAATTCTGCTTTTCTCATCCATAAAATGGGAAAAGCTCTAGTGTTCTCCTCATGGAAACAGGACCAAGTGAGAGTTTGTACATTAAGTAACTTGTAAAGTATGTCAATGTCAGCAGTGAATTATGTCATGATTACCCACACGTAAGTAGTATGATTTCTTTTTTGTCCTGTTCTAATATCACATTTTATCCTAAGTTTTTAAATCTGAGACCGTCCACATTGTTGTGTCAGAGTCATAGAGGTATCTCTGGGTAAAACATGCAGCAGCATTTCCAAGGGCTCAATACTGTTCAATTTAAATAAGATTATTTAGCCGAGGGGTTCATGCATAGGAACTAATAAATACTCTAGAGAAGCTACCTCAATGGAGTCTTTTTGTATACACTAAGATGGCATTCTGAAAAGGAAGGGTCAATGGAAAAATCCAGACTGACTATGGTTTAAACCAAGTACATGTGGGTATTTGGAATGGCATAAAACTGGCATTGACTCAGGAATTAATTTCCAACTCTGATTCTTAACTCTGACAAGCAAAAACAACTTAAACCTCTTGTTTTAATATTTGCCTCTTTTTGTGTGCAGATAGTTTGAGAAAGCTACTAAAAACATGAGAGAAGAATTTGTTAAACTTCAAAAATCCAACTCTAGCCAATATTGTACATCCCAGAGCAAAATCAGCCATGATAGACTCAATATTGCTAAGTGAATGAAAAAGTGAAAAGAAAGGTATACCTGAAGCTATTGGCTGCTGGAATGCTAATTATAAATAAAATGAAATTTGTCAACTAATGAATATAATTAGCAGAAAAAATAGTTGCTTTGAAGAAATCTGAGGTGGAGGGAGCAATATTATTTTAGAGCAACGATGGAATATATTTTTAAATCCAAAACAATGAGCACCTCTCGTTGCCTGTGGTTTAAAGAGTCATGACCAAGACCTTGCCTTATTAAATTCAGATCTTGGCTGAATATATTAAACGACATCCTTCTGCTATCCCCATTCACCATGTATTTCATCACAAAACCAAGTAAAGGGCATTCCTTTTTTTTTAAGAACAAAGTCCTGAAAACAGAGCTGAATGTTCACAAGTGCTGCCCCGTGCCAGTATATTGTACAAGTGCAGAGCAAATAACAAATGTCTTATTGATATATGAGGACCAGCTGTCTGCCCTTTGTCTGCAATGGTAATCCCTAGAGGGTTGCAAGGGCAATCCTCGGGTGATCTAGGCAGCACTAGAGGTTTATCCATTTATATTACATCATGGGCAGAATGATGAGCTGATAATGTACTGATAACTAACCACTAGATTGCATTAGGCAGAACATTAGCTCAAACACACTTGTGTTTCTCATAAAATGTAAATCAAATTTATACCACTTCTGAAGACATGCCGTTCCATGTGATTAGGTGTTAGGATACAAGTTAAAACTACATTTGGATGTCGGCAGCATGATACCCGAAGTAGGAATTCCCTTTTAGCCTCTTGTGCTGTACAAATGGAGTATAGAACACTTTTTATGGGGAGAATATATTAATGTAAGTATATTCTGGATTTGGATTATCATGTGCAAATAGTAGCCAGGCTGCAGGTGTTGAGTCAATGCTATAGGACACGACTAGTACAAAACTAGACTGATCCTTAGAAAACAAATATATTCACTCACTGGAACCATACTTGAAACCATAGTATAACCATCCTTAACTTGCACTCCACTACTATAATTATGTAAATACATGTGATGAGCTTTGTTAAAATATATAATTATGACATATAATTATATATATATAATATTTATATATATTCTATTTTATTCATTTATATGTTGCATATATTATGGTTATTTATTTATTATACATAATAATTATAATATATAATATATAACTATATTTATTTGCTTATATGATATAAATTATCATCATCATGATCAACATAATGTTGTTTAATAATTTTTTCAGTCATGTAAAAGGCAAAGATTCTGGAGTGGTTTGCCATTTCCTTCTCTAGCTCATTTTACAGATGAGGAAACTGAGGCAAACAGGGCTAAGTGACTTGCCCAGGGTCACACAGCTAATTAGTAGCTGAGACCAGATTTGAACTGAGGAAGATGAAGTTTCTTGATTCCAAACCCAGTGCCTTTTAGTTACCTCATCATCATAATATCATTATCCTAATCTCTCAGGTTTAAAATCTAGGTATCATCCTTGATTCCCCATTATATTTCATCTCCCATACCCAGGTTATTACCAAAGTCTATCAATTTCACCTTTCCAACATCTTTCTAATATTCCCCCTTCTCTCCTCTGACGCTGTCACTGTTCTAGCGCAGACCTTCATCACCTTACACCAAGAGGTTACAATAGCCTGCTGGTGGGTCTGCCTGCTCCAAGTCTCTTCTCAATTTGGATCCATCTTCCATTTAACCACCAAAGTGATTTTAGCATGGGTCTGACTACATCACTCCATACTCAATGAACTCCAGATCAAATGCAAAATCCTCTATTTCGCATTCAAAACCCTTTATAATCTAGCCCTCTCCTGCTTTTCCAGTCTTCTTATAACTTACTCTATTATCACAAACTCTGTGGTCTAATGACACTGGCCTCTTTGTTCTCCTATAAACAACACTCCATCTCTAGGGTCTATGAATTCTTTGGCTGCCCCCTATGGCTAGAATGCTCTTCCTTCTCCATCCCAAATACTAACCTCTCTAATTCCCCTCTTCTAAAAGAAGCCTTTTCCTACCCCTCTGAATTCTAATGCCTTCCATCTCTTAATTATTTTCTATGTATCCTGTATGTAGATTGTTTGTACATCTTTGTTTGCTTGTTGTCTCCCCCATTAGATTGAGAGCTCCTTGAGGACAAGGAATGTCTTTTGCTTCTTTTTAATCCCCAGCACTAAACAAAGTGTCTGGTACATAGTAGGCACTTAACAAATGTTTATTACCTGACTTACTGACTAATAACTAGCATTTACAAGTGCTCTACAAATATGATCATCACAGCAATTCCAGAAGGAAGATGCTATCATAATCTCCATTTTATAGATGAGGAAACTGAGACAGACAGAGGTTTAGTGGCGTGCTCAGGGTTACACATCTAGTCAGAGCCTGAGGCCAAATTTCTCCTCCGGTTTTCCTGACTCTGTGTCCAGCACTGTACCACCTAGCTACCTATGTACTTATATATACATATATGTGTGTGTGTGTGTGTGTGTGTAATAGCAAATTCCTAAATACTTGGGCATGTATATATCTTTATACAAATTTATTTGTCACAAATTGCATCCTAGTTAAATATACTAGCACAATCATTAATTATGTTGTTCCAAGGCCAATATTTTATTTGAACTATTCTATTTAAAATTGTCCTGATATTTCACTTGTATTTTAAGATCAGCAATGTTCCTTCCTCCAGTGATCTCTTCACCAACAATGAGATTTATGCCCCAATTTACTAAAGGAAAGCTTAAGTATTCTTTGGGTGAGTTAAGTAAGCCTGAGGCTGGATCGGTTGACCTAATATGCCCTTTCATTTTGTGATTCTATGGAGAACAAACACTTCAGAATTCCTAGAAGCAATCTTCTCCAGAAGAGGACAAATTTTACTAGTGCTGTTTTTTCTCTTGTGTAAAATATTCCCATATAAAATATTGGTCTGATGAAAAAGAAAACCAGATTATTTCAGAGCTGATCTAACATTCACTATAGAAAAATAAATGGATAAGTTTCTAACTACACAATAGCATTTCAAGGTATTTCTTCCCTCTCAAAACTTCTCCGAACGGTGTTCAGAAGCAGACTGGTCGGTCCATAGAGAAATTTTTACCTTTAGCTAGTTATCATAGTAGATAGGATAGAGAACCTGGAATCAGGACAACTTAAGTTCAAATCCAGCCTCAGACACTACCTAGCTTACTAACTTTGTGACTCTGGACTAGTCACTTAACCTCTTTCTGCTTGTTTTCTTGTTGGTAAAATGGGGACAAATATAGTATAGTACTTTCCCAGGGATGTAGTGAGCACAAAATAAAGTGATATTTTTTAAAGCTTTACAAAATGTGTGGAGCTAAGAAATGCCAGCTATTGTTTTATTATTATTAGCAATTATAAATATAATAATATATAATTAAATAGAATTACAAGCTATAACTTAGCCAACATTTTCCCAGAAGAAGTAAGATGAGGCAAGATAGGAGACTGAGGTGAAATGACAAAATTGAATTCTCATCCAGGAAGGACTTGTACTGGACAAAATTGTGGAATAAGGTTTTGAGACCCCTAACTCCCACCCCTAGTGATTCACTATCTTTCATTCCTCTGGGGATTCCAATGATGTCATGTTATCTATCCTACATCATACCAAAAGTGCTCCAAGCCACTTACTATTGGATTATCACAAGACAAGGAGCATTTAGCTTCTCTGTGACTCAATTTCCCCATTAGCAAAATGTAAAGAATACTTAAATTCCATCTCATCTCTACACCATAGTATAATTCAAGTATACCCTTCTACAAGAGATTTTTCCTTATTTCCAGTCATTGGTATTCTCCCTTTTTTAGAATTGCTTTGTGTTCTACTAGTGTCCACTTTTTTCTCTGATAGAACATAATCTTCTTGAGGGTGTAGATATTTTATTTTTGACTTTTCCTTCTAGCCACCCATGTTCACAATCTCAGAATTATCCTTATTTCTTCTCTGCTTCTCACTCAGCCCCACCCCCTGTTTAATCAATCCCTAAGCCTGATCTAATTTACTTCCACAAAATCTCTGGAAATCATCAATAAGTCTCCACCCATGCAATCAGCATTCTAGTTCAGGTATTCATCACCTCTCACCTGGACTATTGTAAAAACAGCTTCCTAATTGTGCTCTCTGTCTCCAGTCTCTCCTCTCCAATCCACTTTCTGCACACCTCCCACACTGATATTCCTGAATCACAGGTCAGAATATATCACCCCATTGTTCAAGAAGCTTCAGTGTCTCCACATTGTCACTAGACTAAAGTACAAACTCCTTTTTGGGTCATTTAAAATTTTTTACAAATTCCAACCTACCTTCCCAGGCTGGCTACACATTATTCCTGCCACACGTTCTATATGCTAGTCAACCTGGCCTTTCTGATCTTTATTCCATTTCCTGAGTCCATGCCTTAACTGGTTATCTCCAATGCCTGGAATGCGCTTCCTTTTCACCTACATGTCTTAGAATCTTTAGCTTCCTTTCAAGTTCTATTTGTGTATCACCAAACCCATCTTGGCAGCACAAGAGACCTCTCCTAATCCCCTAAGTGGCCAGTACACCCTCTGAAATTACAATATATTAACTTTGTATGCATTTCCCTTACCTTCTGTCTTGGAGTCAATATCTCCCATCTCTAGGCACAGCTCTCAATCCACTGAGCTACCCAGCTGCCCTCAACTTTGTATACATTTTGAGTATTTTTCTCCTGGTTTTTGAAACCAATTAAATCACTAATCTAGTATACTGCATATAATATGTATATATGTAGGTAAATGTATTATATAATTTATATTTATGTATATGTGTTGATTCCTTCTATAGTATGTAAACTCCTTGATACCAGGTATTGTTTTTGTTTTCCTGTCCCCAGTGGTTAACACAGTATCTCAAGCATAGGCACATTTAAGAAATGTTTATTGAATTATAGAATATCTCCCAGTATTATTATTAAGTTAAAGAGAGATAATGTAAATGAAAGCATTATTCAGTGAAGCAAAGCTCTGTAAAAAGTAGTCATTGTCACTTAGCCCTTCCACTCAAATCAAGAATTATCATGACATTTTAGAAGATTTTATCATTTCCTCACCGGGATCAAAGTAACCCCATTGAATATAATTGGGGGAAAAAATTGGATTTAGAAGCAAAGGGTCTGACTTGCAACCTGGTTCTCTTACATATTACTTGTACAACTCAGAGTAAGTCATTTATCCTCAATTAGGTTCAGTGTTTTCTTCTGTAAAATTAGGGACTTGACCTAGATGCCCTCTAAAATTCCAATTTTAAATCCCATAACTCCAAATCCTGTAATCCCAATCAGCATTGACATCTGATCTCCTAGACCTTCTAGAGGTCAATTTTTTTAGTTGTTTCAACTTTTAGTACAACTTTTAATTATGGTAAATAACAATAAAAGTGTACTTTTAGGAAAAGAGAAAGGCACTGAATTATCCCATAATAATTAGCTCCTGTTTTTTTCAATTTTATATTCAAATTAATTCAATCGATAAAACATAAGAGATGCTGAGAGAGAAATTTCAAACAACTTTCCTCCATGGAATAATGTATAATTACTGTAATTATTTTTACATTTATTTTTATTTATTTTTAAATTATTTTATAAAAAGGAGTTTGTAATTACTTTAATTATTTTTAGAGTAAAAAAATCTTACCTTAAAAATGATGACATATAAGAAAATGTAATTATTGTTCTATTACAGATTTATGTGGAAATGTTTTAAATGAAGAAATATCATTCAAAATTCTAGATAGTGACTAAAATTTCTGGAAATCAATGTACCTTCAAGACCCATTTCAGACTTATGTTAATATAATGTATTGTGCCTCCAAGGTGGGTTGCTGAGTTAAATTTTGATCAGAGAAAAAGATTATACAAGCCCTGCAGCAGATGCTCTCTTATTTTGAGTATTAAGAACATTGCTGGGTTTGAATGAAAAGTGGTTACATATGAGGAGATATGGACTTTTAGTATAATTATGGAACAAATGAATTTTATCTGAGTATAGTTTGAACCCTGAAAATGAAAGGAGAACAAGACAGATCAAATGACAGATTCCAGAAATGTGTTGGCTAAGCTTGATCCTAGAAAAGACAGCTTCTGTAGTTGCTTTTGAGAAGTAACTTAGAGAAGAGGAACAGATTGGAAGCAGAGAAATCATTCAGTACATCAACTAGTTTGAAAGTGGAAGCATTTAGTCAACACAGGTAACAGGAGACAGAAAAACCTTAGGAAAACCTCAGACACCTACTAGCTATGTGACCCTAGGCAAGACACTGCCTCAGTTTTCCCATCTTGTAAAATGAGAACAATAATAGCACCTACCTCCCAGAATTGCTGTGGAAATAAGATGAGAGAATATTTTTTGCTTTGCATATCTTAAAGTCCTATATAAATAATAATTATTGTCATTAATTTGATATTTGATATTATTGTTATTATTTCAGTTTGCTCTTTCAACGACCCTTTATCTATTGAGCATCTAACAAGTAGATCCACACTGGGCTAGGTATATCACACTGATATCGTATTCTTTGCATATTATATTAATAGAATCCAAACAAAATGTTGCCACCTTAAATTAAAACCAGCTGGCTTATATTCCTTAAAGATCTTTATTTAAAACAGAGAATTATGAAGGAAATTCTTCCCAGATCTGGTGATGACTTTTGCTCCTATTACTTATTGCTTTAATGAAGTGGACTTTGTTTTGCCATTTGATTTGAAATAAATGAAAATATAAGTGACTAATAATCTTTATAATTTGTACAAGAAGGCAGGCTAAGTAATACAGCAGATGGCAGTACATAGTGCTCGTAAGAGATGGCTTGATAAAGGTCATATTTTGCAAATTCTCTGGGTCAGATAATAATGTGTTAAGTGGTTCTGTTGTGATACTACTTTCCTGAGTATTGGAAATGATGGCTTAAGATGCATCTCTGCCACAAAGTGAAATTCAAAGCTCAATCTTCAAAATAGCAAATGTGTTTTCTAAGAGGGGAAAAAACTCATCTTCTCTTACATTAGTCCACTGGCTATTTATCTTCCTCAGAGGCTTTAGTTGTAGAGCTGCAGAATCTCAGAATTGGGATACAGCTTTAAGATTCTTTAGTCCAATGCTCTTGTTTCACACATTTCTTAAATGAAACTCAGAAAATGGAAGTTAGATGCTTAAGGTTTCTCACCTACTTCATCCCTAAACCATTGCTGTTTTAAAGTTATCAGACTTTTTACATATGTGACATTCATATTGCAGAGCACATAGCATCAACTTAAGTAAATGAAAGTAATCCAAGTAGGGGCAGGATAGCAGTAGGAGGCGGCAGATGCAGCTGGAAGATAGCTTCTTCTCCCTGCAAGCTACCTGAGTAACTGAGGTATTTCTCATATTTGTCTGACATGTTTCAGTTTACAAAATGTTTTTTAAACAATAGCCCTCTAAGAGGTAGGTTATAAGATGACAAGTTTAGAATTGGGATTGCCTGTAGTTGTCATCTAATCCACCCTGTTATTCATTTTACAAATGAGGAAATTAAGCCCCGAAAGTTTAAACAACTTACACAAAAAAAATAGTGGCAGAGTCAGGATTAGAACCCAAGATCATGAATCCGATAGGTAGTACCAGAATGCCTATCTGAAGCAGCCTGGGGTCATGGAAAAAGATTCTTAAACTTGGGGTCAGAAAACCTTTGTGTATCTTTTGCCTTTAATACTCACTCATTATATGTATATGATATGAGTTAGCAACAGAGAGAAAAATGAATGAATGAATGAATGAATGAATGAATGAATGAATGAATGAATGGAAATGGCCAAGAAAGAGGGGCAATAGCCAGATTCCAGGTAAGAGAAGAAGTTTACCTACCAGACCACCAAGTTCTTGGATCAGGATCAAAGTTTTGATGGTCAGAAAAGGAAGAGGATCAAAGTGTAGGAGGTATGGTTTGGAAATCATCGAGAAGTATTATGGCAACTTTTTCTAAGCAAGATCAATCAATCAATAAAAATAAGGTAAATTAAAGAAGCTAAGATGAAAGTTCATGTTTTCAGGATTCGTTGCAACTCCAGTGGTGGGAGGAAGAAGAATTAATTGGCCTCCCCAGTGTAGATTGACTTTCTATCTTTTCCCCTGCTACACATTTACAGAGACCAATAGGAAGAACGATCCTCAAAGGGCATCTAACACATAATATTCTGTGATGACAAGATGGTAGCCCAGAAGGGATGCTACAGTAAAGAGAAAGTAAGCAGAGAAGGACACTAGCAACTGGAGGAATAAACCTAAAGTATGAGTTAATTCCTAAGCTGAATATTGAAGGAAGCTAAGGATTACATCAGGTGAAAGTAAAAATCGAGTACATTCTAGGCTTGAGGTATATATATACATATGCAAATAAATGGAAGGGGAATATGGAATTTCACATATGGGAAACAGGAATTAGTCTAGTTTGCCTGGAACATAGGATGCATAAAGAATAATGTGAAATAAGCCCAGAAAGGTGAGCTGAAATAGACTTAGGGGGCTTTAAAGACTAATCAGAGTGATTTATATTTTATCCTTGAGACAACAGGGAACTATGGGAGTTATTTAAGGAAGAAGGTGACATAGGCAGGACTGTACTTTAGCAGGTCTGTGGAAGATGGAATGACAAAGCAGGGAGGCAATCACATTAGTGCAAGTGAGCAAGAAACTGGACTTGAACTAGGACAGTAGCTATGTGAGTAAAGAGAAGGGGATGCATGCAGATAACATCATAAAAGTAGAACTAAGAAGAAAGTACAACTGATTGAATATGAAGGAGGAAGACTGAGGAAAAGGGAAGAGCCCAGGATGACTCCAAAATTGCAAAACTAATGGATGTAAAAAATAAGGGATTCAATAGAACTTAGAAAGAGCATAATTTTGGGGGGAAAGATAATACTTTCTATTTCGGACATGTTAAGCTTAAGATGCCAACAGTCATCTGATCAGAAATCTGAAATAGGCAAACTGTACCTAAATTTCAAGTTCTCCAAGCCTTAGTACATGTTCTTCATGAAATTTGGCTAAAATCACTTGTCAACCAACTTTGTAAATTTAGGTTTGCTCTGTTTATCACTGTCCAGCTTGATAGGATTTAAAAGATCCTGTAATTCAACAACACAGCTTATAAAAGAATCTGGGATGATTGCCATAACCCAAGAAGGCATCAGAGGCACCCAACTTCAATCACAAGGCAGAAGATGTCTTCTGATAACTATACAGATGCAATTATGAAGTTTGACCACTAGATGACACACATTGGCAGTTTATGACCCCCGGGCAAAGTCATACACTTCAGAGAAATTCTCTAAGGAATGTGATTACTTTCTTTCAAAAAATATATATTAATAATCAAAACCTTATATGTAGTCCTTAATAAAAACAATTATATAATACTCAATAAAATCATGTATTAGATATTCAATATGCTAAAAACAAAAGAAAAAATCTGTCCTGAAAAGGAATCTTAGCTACATAACGTAAATAGAGTATCTAATATTCCCTCAAGAACATATTGCAATGATCTGTCTGTATACCTGTCACCTAGTCTTTCTAATGGGATCACTTCCTCACCTGTGATTCAAGTCACTTGCTAGGATCCCATTTGTTTAATGATCAATTTGCCTAAAATCATAATTGTCTAAAATCTATAATTCTAATAGAAAAATATATAATATATAATACATAAATGTATATATAATTTTATATAGGATAGAGTGATTTTAGCCCCTGCAAAGCATTTTTGTTCCATAGTGTTCCATAGTGTCTGGTTTTTTTCCCTCCGTGGATATGTCACTATTTCATTTTTTTCCAATTAGAAACCCAGCAAACCATAAAGTGTTTCGTGAATGTGTGCTCTTATTTTCCATCTCAGATGTCTGCAGGACACGGAGGCAGCTACCTGCAAATGGAATACCAGTAGTCCCAAATCAAATACAATCTCCTTCAAGTTTTCCGCACCATCTGGATATTTCTTTGATGAAGAATGGGAATAACGCTTAGTGATGCTTTGCTCAATACATATGTGGCTCAAAGAATTTTGCTTATTTATCCACTTCTGCAGAGATTCCAAAGACCCAGGGAATTATGCATAGAAAGAAGATTTAGCTCCCCAAAAGATGAATGGTCAAAGGATATAAACACATAGTTCTCAAAAGAAAAAAATATTGTTAACAACCATATGAAAGAATGTTAGGGATTACTAGTAATTCAAGAAGTACTCATCAAAAATTTTACTTTACATTCAGCAAACTGACAAAGATAACAAACAATGGGAATAAAAATTATTGAAGAGGTCCTTAAAAGATTTGTATATTAATGCATTATTGGTGAAGGTGTGGATTAATATGAGCATTTTGGCAAACAGGTTAGAATTAATCAAATAAAGCAACTAAACTGTACATGGCCTTTGTCCTGGAGATTCTGTTGCTAGATACATGACTCAAGAAGGTAAGTGGAAAAAAGAAAGACTCCATATACACCAAAATAGTTATAATAAATTATTCATAGCATTTATGTCAACACTTTTGGTGGTAGAAAAAGAAAGAGGGAAACAAAGCAGGTGTACATCAATTGAGGAATGGCTAAACAAATTGTGGTTCATGAATGTCCTGCAATATTACTATGCTACAAGGAACAACAAATATGATGTATACAGAAAAGTAAAGAAAGACATATAAATTGATACAAAATGAAGTAAGCAGAACCAAGAAAACAACATACAAGAATACAACAATATAAATCAACAGAGCAACCCAAAAAAATAAATAAATAAAAAATAAATGTGGTAAAAACTATAAAGAGCAAGCATGGTTCCAAAGAATAGATATGAAAAGATACCTCCCCCACTCCTTTGCAAATGTAAGGGTCTATGGGTGGGAAACACTATAGAATGTCTAATTTTTATGTATTGATTAGTTTTGCTATGAATTGTTTTCTTTTCAGCCTCTTATTCTTTTTTTAAAACCATTTTATAGAAGAGATGATTCAGTAAAAGAATGAGGGACATGAGAAAATTAGTGTTATAAAAGCAAATGATTTCAATAAAAAATCTATTTTTTTTAATGGCAGGGAGCAGACTTCAGAAGCAATATGTTACTAGAGTGACCTGGATTAAGGGAACTAGCTTGATCTTTTGTTCAAATTCTTCTGATTATTTCTTTCCCATTAGACACACAGCCTGACCAGCCACAGTGGAAAATACAGTGATCCTTCACCTATCACAAGAGTTGCATTCCAGAGATCCCCATGATAGGTGAAAATCCAAAGTAGCAGCATCATATTTATTTTATTATTTATATATATTTTAAGGCTTTATAAACCCTTCCCATTCTCCTATGAACCTTTCCCACACTCTTATAAACACTGACCCAATCGGTGCCTGGGATACAAAATTTGGCGCTGTGCTTGGTCGCCTTTCATTCCATCAACCAGTCTCACACTGGCAAACTTACACAAGCAGTAGTGGCATACTGCATTTCCACTGTGTAAAGTACAGTATTCATCCACAAAATCCCATGATATAGTGAAAACTCTGCAATAGAGAATTAGATTTTTTCTTTTTAAATCCACGATACAGTGAAGCTACAATAAGTGAACTGCACTATATAGTCAGGTATATAACATGTACTGTATAACATGTCTCTTTATACTAAAGTGCTTATAACAGATTTGTAAATAGCTGAAATTATATTCTCAGCTTTTAGCTGAGCTTCAAAGCCAAAATTTCTGCCTTTACCCTGGTGGCCCACAACAATGTCCACTTATATTACAACTCAAGTTCTGAATTGTACTTGATGCTTTCTTTCCTCCTCCAGTTAAAAAAAAATCTGCTATTAAACTATCTTCATTGTACAAATAACCCTGCAGAAGAATTTGTGCTTTTCCTTTTATAACTCTAGGCTAATCCCAGAGATCTAGTAGAATACAATGTAAAACAAGTATCTTGCCATGAAAATAATCAGTCATTATGGTCCCCCAGCTCTTCGATAGATTTTGGAGGTCTTTATGACAAGATTATCTATCTACTGTAGGCATTGGGATTGAAAATCAAATCCAGCCTGTGGCCTCCATCTTTCCAATGAACGACTCCTAGCAAATAAGCCCCAGTTCTTGCTCAGGTAAGTATGAGATGGACAGTTAGGAAAATAGACCTTGGCTATGCTTCTTCACATGGAATTTTGCTAACCAAGCTCTCATCTACTTGGCCAAACACTGGCTTCTACCATTGTCTGGGCTTTGTTTGGGCTTTCTTTTCTGGTTTCTTTCTGGCTGCTCTGAAAATTGACTCTAAGACTCAAAGTCTTTCTACTTTGATCCCTTTAGGCTGTGGTTGAGTCTCCTGTTTCTATGAGTACCTGGACAGGGCTTGAGTGAAAACTTCAAGACATCTTGTTTTAAGTTCTTTCTACATCTTAAAAAAATGAAGACAAAAAACATTGATTAAGTTCTTACTCTATACCAAAAACTCTACTAAGGACTGGGAATGTGAAGAAAAACAGTACCAGCTTTAAAGTTCATCTTTTAATGGTGGAGACAACTTGCAAATATGTAATCCATAGATGTATATGTTTCTGTATATACATTTCTATACGTGTGTGTTATATGGGTGGAGACAACTTATGAATAAATAATTTAGAGATATATTTGTGTGTATATTATATGCATGCTATATGTTAACATATTTATGTGTGTTTCGTAACATATTGTAATATTACATGTTATATATGAAGAGAATGGGAAAGGGAAGGAATTTGGGTTGGTAAACTTTTTCCTGCCAACATTCATAATGATTCCACTCTGCTCAAAAAGTTGTTTGACTCAGAGGAATTCCTTCTGAAACCATTCTATCAGACAAACTAGAAGGTTGCTATCTGGTAATTTTATAGGAAAGTCAAATTTGGGTACCAGCAAAAAACAAAATAAAACTTAACTTCAAGAGACAAAGGCTTACTGCCTGAAAGGAAACCCAAAATAGTGTACTATGGAGTCCAAAAGTAATTCCTAGAAAAAATCGACTAAAAAGGGAGGCTACTAGCACTGAGGAGGACTGGTTGGGAAAGGTTTCTTGCAGAAAATGGGATTTTAGTTGAAAATAAAAGGAACTGGAGTCAGTAATGAAAAAGGAGAATATTACATGCAAAGGGGTCGGCCAATAGAGGAGGGAAGAAGGAGAGAGAAAGTGAGTGCGGAAGTTGGTCTCAAAATGCTCAAAAAGAGGAAAAAAGAGAAAAAACACAAATAATGAAATGAAAATGATGTAGAGACAAACCCATTAAAACAGTTTAAATAATTATAAATGGGGGCAGCTGTGTGGCTCAGTATATTGAGAACCAGGAATAGAGGTGGGAGGTCCTAGGTTCAAATTTGACCTTGACACTTCCTGACTGTGTGACCCTGGGCAAGTCACTTAACCCCATTGCCTAACCCTTACTGCTTTTCCTTCTTTGTTTCTTTGTTTGTTTGTTTGTTTGTTTCTTTTTTTCTTTCTTTCTTTCCTTCTTTCTTTCTTTATTTATTTCTTTTTTAATAAAACCCTTACCTTCCATCTTGAAATCAATATTGTGTATTAGTTCCAAAACAGAAGAGTGGTAAGGGCTAGGCAATGGGGATTAAGTGAGTTGCCCAGGATCACACAGCTGGGAAGTATCTGAGGCCAGATTTGAACCTAGGACCTCCCGTCTCTAGGCCTAACTCTTAATTCACTGAGCTACCCAGCTGTCCCCCCTTACTGCTCTTCTGCCTTAGAACCAATACATAGTATTGATTCTAAAATGGAAGGTAAATGTTTAAAATTATTAAAAATAATAATATCCTACATTAATCAGAAACTGAAGGTTTAAAAAGCACTTTTTTATATATGATCTCATTAAAACCTCATACTAACTCTGTGATCCTGTGAGGTAGGGAAAAAGATATTCTTAGCCCACAAATTTTATCCATATAGTCACACAGATGGTAAATGTCAGAGGTAGGATTTGAACTCAGATCTCATAAATTCCAACTCATGATCCATGAATTTATTTTGACTTTCAAATTCTAAAAATGAAGGAAATGCCAATAATACAAAAATTCTTAACAACGCTATGTAAATTGGCCATCAAGTGAAATGGTTTTAGTCAAAATGAACTAGTTGAATTGCCCTGTTCCAAAGTGGCCCCAAAGCAAGAAAAATATCAAATATAATATCAAATATATCAATTCTGAAACTCTTAGCTAGAACTACTTACCTAGTCAATCAGGGTCTATTCTGCCAATCAGGCTGGGAGATACCTAATCTGGGAGATGAAAAACAATTTACTTCACTCTGAGCTTCCAGGTTCCCCAATTCATGTCCCTCAGCCCCTGCTTTGATTCCCTGACTGTTCTTATTACTCCCAAGGTCCTGCTTTGTCTCTTTCCCCCTCTGGCCCTTGATCCCTGCAATTCTCTCAGGAACTGGATCTTTGCATCTGAAAAAAGATCTGCATGACTGGATTACTGCTACACAATACCAGACGTACCCAAAGATGATCTCCTACCTGCTACAATAATAATAATAATTCATATTTATACTGCATATGATTTTGCAAGGTGCCTTCCTCGCAATAAACCTGTAAATTACTTTCCTCAACTTTCAGATGAGGAAGCTAAGGCTTTGGGAAGTTATAAAACTTGCCTATGGAAAGGTTTCCCAACATTTTTCAGTCCCCAATACCTCTTTGTTTTCAATTAAAACCTTCCTGTATGCCCTACTGTATATTGCATAGGAAAGAAAATTAATTGTATAGTTTGTTTTGATTTGCATATAAGAAATAAAATAAGGATTGATTATTTTTTCATATAGAAAACGTTACTTGGTACTTAGTATTTTTAATATCATAAATCAGTTAAATGTCATTTTCTAACATTAGTAATATATGATCCCATTTTAATAATATAATAATATAAACAATAGTTACATATCATATATTATGTATGACATTATGTGTATTTATACAAATATATATACATATAAATAATGTGGTAATTTACCAAACAGTCTCCATACTCTCTTGACAAGTTTCTAATACTCTGATGCTACATGTACCCCAGACTGGGAATCTCTAGCCTACATTTAGCTAGAAAGTATCTAAAGGCAGAATTATAACTCTGTTCTTCATAAACCCTTATCTTCTGTCTTAGAATCAATACAATGTATTGGTTTCAAGGCAGAAGAGTGGTGATGGGAGTTAAGAGACTTGCCACATAGCCAGAAAGTATCTTGAGGCTATATTTTAATCTCAGACCTTGCATGTCTGGGACTGGTTCTCAAACCATTAAACCACCTAGCTGCCCTGAAAACATAGGTTTTTAACCTTCATATTATGCATTCTTCAACTCTACCAGACTAAATGGCACAATTCCTGCCAAGTTACCTGCTCATTGTTAGCAGCCAGAACTTCTTAATATTGAGGACCCACCTATCTGGAATATTCTTTAGTGCCAGCTGCTTGGACCTACCAGTAGGGTCTATTTAGTCTCTGGGTTGTGATCGTTAACAGTCTTGTCCCTCCAATATTGAATAAGCCCTGATTATGACCTATATAAACAGTAATTTACAACATCAGGGTTATATAGAGTAGTAAATATATGAAGAGCCTCTTTATTCTGCTTTCTGCACTGCTCATTCTGTCTTTCATGGAAATTATTTCTGCAAAAGTCTTAACTGGGGCTGTTTAATATCCAATCAGTGTCTCCTGTGCCTATTAGACTATCTTCACTAATCTGGGAGACAGGAAGCAATCAACTTCACTGAGCTCCAGAGCTTCTACTTCAATTAATCTGAATTAAATTGAAAGTGAAAATATGGTTCATATCATGCACCCTGCTGTCCACTTGAATTTTTTATCTTATCAGAATATGTTGACCAGTTTGGCAAAGACCTGGATTACTCTCCTCTCGCATAAGTCTGCAATACTTGTAAGCCCACCTAAGAAAAGATTTTGTCTCCATATATCTCTTTTTCTTTCTTTCTCCACATATCTCTCCTCTTCAAAACCTTCAACCCTTCCTTTTAGAACATAAGCAATTTTCTCTCCATAGAAAAATCAGCTGATCCAGTAGTTTGGCATCATAGAAACAAAATATTCAATTAAACAATAATACTATGTCATTAGAATGATGGTTAAATAGCTGTTAGAAACTGATTTTTTCTACAATCAATCTTTTAAGAGTCCTGACCTATGATTTTCTTCCATGCAGGGAAGATACAGCATGGAAACTCCTTTCACTGATGTGGAACAATTAAACTTATTTAACTTATAGTCTTACAGTTACTTAAAGAATAAATGATTTACCTATCATTGCCAGACACTTTTGTATCCGAGGCAATAATTGTACCTGGATTTTCTTTAGGCCAAGGATAACTCTCTATCTACTACTCCATATTGTTTCTCTACCAACAAAAATGAGAATACTGAAAATAACAGTGTAAACCTACTTAACAGGGCAACTTGACTTGGGCACTATGTGAACTGGTCATTGTATCCTTGTCCATAAAGCAAGATATGAATCTACATGTATGTTTATGAATTTATGCATATCAATAACTAGGTATTTGTGTAACTATAACACATTTTGATCAATATTAATGTATCAATATAGTTGTCCCATAGTCTCATGCATCCAAAGTAGTTCAGAAGTCTCATCTTTCCAGACAGCCCCATTGGAATAAAAGCGATAGTGAATTCAAATCAATTCAACAAACATTAAATAGGTACTCCTGCTATTTGTTGGATCTTTTCCCCAGAAACTACTTTGTACAGATTTTGTATATACACATTGTTTCTTCTCCATAGAAATTCTTGAGGCTAATTTTTCACTTTCATCTTTCTAACCCTCTGACCTAGTACATAAAACATCAACATCAACATAAGCTCTTTGCGGGAAGATACTATTTCATTTTTTGTTATTTGAATGTTACAGATTCATATCCTCAAACCTAGGATATTGCCTTACTATACTGATTCAATTCAGTTTCATAAGCATTATTTGTTCAACACCTATAGTATTATGTATCAGGCACCAAACTAAGTGCTAGACAAAAGACAAAAATGAAAGAGTTCCTAACTTCAAAGAGCTTATATTGGCATAAAGTAATTTGAGGAGAGAGAGAGTGTAGGAGCAACTTGAGAAATTAGGGAAAGCTCTGTGGAAGAAGTAGAGCCTGATCTGAGCCTTGAAAAGAGATGAGGATTCTGAGAGGTGAAGATCCAGTAGGAAAGGTTGCAACCATAAAGGACGGCCTCCATAAATGCACAGAAAGAGATCGAAAATGGGAGACGGTAAGCAGCTAGTAATCTGAATGGAAGAAGAAAAATATAGAACCAGTTGAAAAGCCAAGTTGAAGGCAGATTTGGCAGAACATTGAATTTAAAGTTAAGTAGTTTATGATTTTGCCTAAAATCAACAGAAATCTGCTGAAGCATTAGGAACAAGGAGTAACTCAGTCACATCTGATGCTTATGAGTGAGATGTCTATAACTGAAAGAAATGCCTTCCCTTCCCTCTTGGCTTCACAGGGAGGGGATCATTGACCCGGAACTGAATTTCAGTCACATATAGTTGACTAGAATTGCAAGTGAAATTCAATAATAGTAGATGGAGGCAAATTTTCTCCAAGAAAGACAGGATGAGAGCCTGTTAATAAAGTGGATCAGTGACTACCTCAGTTATCTAAAAGATCCAGAAAAGAAGGGCAGCTCCTGCTTATGGTGTTTGTGGAGTACAGAACATAGAAAAGGACATTGTAGGTGAGGAACAAATTATTGTTTTTGGTTATAGGAGTTCAACATACTAAACGGTGAAATCAGTATGATAGGTTATAGATTTAAGGTATCCAAAACAATATAATTGGTTGGAAATTGGGAATTAGGAGCTAGAAACAACTTTCCCACCTATAACTAAGAAATGTTCATTGTTTGAATGCTCTGTAAGCTCAGAGATAGAGGGCCAGACTTTTTTGGATGACAAACCAGACGTCTTTGAGGGATACCTTAGTGGTGTAGAGAGATATTGGGCCAGACTTCCTGTTGCTCATCCACATCCTCCAAGGATAACAAATTTCCCTGAGGTAAAAATAGAAGGATAAATAGCAGAAGAACTAGATTTCTAAACTTAATTTATTTCAGACCAGCAGAATTTCTGAACTAAGTTCAAAGACAAAGAGCTATAACTTAGACATAAGACAAATCAATTGATTGTAAATAAAACTGATAAAAAGTGATACAGAATCAATTAAAATTTCTTACAAGTCCTCTGCCATTTCTCCACTTTCTCTCCTTGGGGAGCAAGTAACAATAGGAAAAGGTCAGTGACCTTGATGTTATTTCCCCTATGACCTCAGAGTATTTCACAGAGCCCCATCTGCAAGGCATAGGTAGATGCAATTTTAAATTATGCTATTAGTATGTCTCTTCATGCAAACCTATTCTAGGATCTGATTATGGGAATTCTATCTTTCTCAAAGGACTTAGTTGTTCTTCAGAAAGTACTCTCTTTGGAAGAATTTGTGGCCAAACAAGAGAGAGAGAGAGAATTATAAAATATAAAATGAATAGTTTTGAGTATATTAAATTTAAAAGCTTTTGTACAAACAAAACTAATGTAACCAAGATTAGAAGGGAAACAACAAACTGGGGGGGGGGGAATTTTTTACAACAAATTTCTCTGATAAAAGTCTAATTTCTCACATTTATAGAGAGCTAAGCCAAATTTATAAGAATACAAGCCATTCCTCAATTGATAAATGGTCAAGGATATGAAAAAAACAATTTCAGATGAAGAAATCAAAGCCATGAAAAATCATATGAAAAAATGCTCTAAATCACTCTTGATTAGAGAAATGGAAATTAAAGCAATGCAGAGGTCCTATCTCACACTTATCAGATTGGCCAATATGGCAGTAAAGGAAAGTGGTAAATGTTGCAGGGGATATGGCAAAATTGGGACACTAATGCAAATTCGTGGTATTGTGAACTGATCCAACCATTCTGGAGGGCAATTTGGGACTATGCCCAAAGGGCATAGTTCCAGTAATGCCACTATTGGTTCTGCATCCCAAAGAAATAATAAAAAGGGTTAAAGGGCCTACTTGTGCAAAAAATCTTTATAAAAAGTCTTTTTGTAGTAGTAAAGAATTGGAAAATTGAGGGGATGTCCATCAATTGGGGAATGGCTGAACAAACTGTAACATGTTGGTGATGAAATACTATTGTGCTATAAGAAATGATAAGCAAGATGGTTTAAGAAAAAGATGGAAAGATCTGCAGGAATTGATGCAAAGTGAAATTAGTAGAACTGGGAGGACACTGTATACAATAACAGCAATATTATACAGTGATTATCTGTGAAAATTTGGCTACTCTCAGCAATGAATTGATCTGGGACAATCCTGAAAGACTTATGGTGGAGAATGCTATCTACTTCCAAAGAAAGAACTGTTGGAATCCTCTTTACATGAATGGATTTATGGTTTTATTTCAGGGTTTCAGCTATATATGAATGTGCTCTTAAAACAATGACTAATATGAAAGTATGTTTTGCATGACAATAAAAAGACAAAATTTTTAAAAGAAAATATTCCCTTTGCATGTTCCCGTGCTTTAAACAAAGGGATACCAATGTAACCAAAGCAACTCACTGAGAAAATTAAAAGAAAAAAAAGAAGTTTTAAGTTCTATTCTGGGTTTCCATTGTTAACCTTCATACCAGTAGACTATGCTTAATTCCTCATGGCAGACAGGCAGGCAAATAGGTAGGCACATAGAAGACAGACACTGAGTGTCAGGAGAATCTCTTCACTCTGGAAGAGTTAACGCATGTTCAGAGTCTAGTCTTTTAAATTTACAGTTCAAAATACTTAATTTTCTTTTTTTTAACCCTTAACTTCTGTGTATTGGCTTATAGGTGGAAGAGTGGTAAGGGTAGGCAATGGGGCTCAAGTGACTTTCCCAGGGTCACACAGCTGGGAAGTGTCTGAGGCTGGATTTGAACCTAGGACCTCCCATCTCTAAGTGTTACTCTCAATCCACTGAGCTACCCAGCTGCCCCCTAAAATACTTAATTTTAATAATTCACTCAGGAATTATCAAGTTCTGAGAGAACTGATTCACATTTACAGAACTCACAAGAGTTCACTTCTGTCAACCAGGGTATTCATTCACAGAGATACAGAGAAAATTTAACTGCCTGGATGACTAAAATACTTGTGGCAATTAATCAGGGCTTTCTTTCTTCTAGACAAGAAATTTACTTAGTGGGCTTAATCAGAACAAACAAAGGAAGTTAAATGATTTTAAAGGATACTGTCACGAAGCTGTGGCAGCCTGATATGATATACCCATCTCTGTTTTAGGGATATATGTACCATGAGAACAGAATTCTCATCTCAACTTGTCCTGGCACCCTGTATCTGAGACAAGGGTAGAGATGCTCATAGATTGTTTTTAACTTTAGCTTCTATTCAAAATTAATACTGCATACAGGTTGTAAGGGAGAAGAGTGGTAGAGGCCAGGCAATGAAGGTTAAGTCACTTGCCCAGGGTGACATAGCTAGCAGGAATTGAAATCAGAACTTCCCCTCTCTAAGCCTGACTCTCAATCCACTGAGCCACCAGCTACCTCCATCACATATTCTTCCTCTTCAGATTGTCATTTTCTAACCTCAACACAGACCTCTTCCTACTTCTGTTTGCCAACATTACCTCAGATGTGTTAGATACAATTAGCAAGACTGTAGTTGATTTTGCATTAGGTACATTTTAATGTCTCTTTGAATTGTAGGAGATAAGCTAGCTCAATAACAGCATGTTTATCAATGACCTCACTCCCACTTCTCTTGGACTCAAATAATCATCAGGATCTTATACAAGCTGGGACATGTAGTGCACCTTGGCTGGGGTGAAGACTAAATGGCTAATTTACTTCAATTTTATTCTGATTTTTATTAATTTTTTCATTTTTCATTTTTATTAATTTAGTTTTATTTTTATTAACTTTTTTATTTTTTATTAACTTCAATTTTTTTATTAACTTCAATTTCAGCAGATCTTTTCTACCTTAGCCTTGGGACAATTCTTTTGGAAGTTCCCTGTGTGTTCAATGCTAACTCTATCTGCAGTAACTAGCATAAGCAGCCTAGGCTGAATCTGGGTTGGATGAAAGGCAGCCTCTCTGAGTTCAGATAATTATTCTGTGGGTCCTATTGGCTGACGTGTCTGGAAGTGAAATGCTCACTTAAATCAGCTGCTGCTTTCTGCCTTATTTCTTCTTTTTTTCTTTACCTTAGATTAACAGCACTTGATGTGACATTATAAAGACAGCTTTCTTGCCAAAGTCCTTTTCTACCTTTTTTTTTTCTTTTTCAAGTTAGAGATCATGTGGGGATTTTCATTTCCAATGCATTTTGTATGATAGCATTTTTCACAAGGGATTTGCTAATGGAATTATGGGATTGGGGCCACATATTAAATGGGACTTGGCTTTCTAGAGTGATTTCGTTTCCTTCACCAGTGTCAGTAAGTAAGCTCCTGGGGAAAGGGAGGTTGGTTGAGCTCAAGGGACTTTTTTTTTAAAACATCAAAGAACTAAGCTAGGTCTCTCATGAAATTGTTGGGGAAGTGGATAGTCAACAACCCTCTCAGATCTGAAGCTGCTCAGAAGATAAGGGATAAAACCATGCATTACTCTGTGCTTGTGAAGTTCCCGCTACATCAACATTTACCTACCCCAACAGCTTTAGAACATTCCCTATAGGACTATCATTTGGCTTTTTAAAAAATATATCACTTCAAGGGAAAATATGAGGATTTGGCACCTGGTTTCTCAGGGGATTACAGTGAAAAATCAGATCTATCTTCTCCACCTAAACAGACTAGATGACCTCTGCTGTCCCTTCCAAATTTGAAATGCTGTGAGTCCAAGCAATGAGATTTAAAAGCTGTCACAATTGTGGGAAATTTCTGTCACTCGAAATTAGTATTTTCCAAGTTTTTTTATCCACTCAAAAGAGACAAGCAACCAAATAAGTTTATTTACAGTGTTGTTATTTAAAGTCACATTTACTTCATCAGTCTGTGGCAGAGGCTAAGCTGGGTGGCTACTATTGCATATAGTTAAGAAGATAGTGAAGTTTCATGCTGACTAGAATAAACTCTAGAAGTCAAGGACTTGATTAATTGCAGATATTGATACACATACTAAGGCAAACATGTAAGCCAAAAAGGAGGTCAACATCTTTGTTTTTTCTTAGTTTTTGTTCTTTCCAAACTCATTTACAAATCGAGCAGAGAAAACTGAGGCAGACAAATAGGTTTTATAAGCCTAGCTTCTGCAGATTTCCTGTAGAGTTATTTTGGGTAGAATCCCTAGCTTGAATACAGAGAGCACAAAATCTCTATTAAGGAGTTAACCGAGGTCTAAGGAATCTTCTCATCTTAAATCAGGTTTTTTCCAATACCAGACAATGCAGACAAAAGAACAGACAACCAACATGGGAGTATTTTTGGCCAGCTTTTTTGGTTAGGTGTGGGGGCTCATAACCTATGCCATGGACTCAAATATTAGCAATATATTCTTTTCAGAGAGAGACTTTTTTAAACATTCAACTGTGTTTTTGTTTATTTTGCTAAAATATTTCCCAATTATATTTAAATCTGGTTTGGGATATTCTCTGGAGTATTACGGCCTCTTTGGCACCTCTGCTCCAGAGTAGCTATGAATCTTGGAAAATTCTCCAAAGTCTTCCTTTGTCTCAGCCAACCTGCATTACACACTGTTTAGAACTTTTGTTCCACTTCTGATCGCCTCCATGTGCCTAGACTCCATAAGGGTCTTACATAATTTTGTGTAATGATTTTTTTTTAATTATTTGTTCTTGTTGTGAGATACTGTCTAATCACTGAACCTTAGGAGGCAGTAGCTAAGACTCTGGCAGATAGGCAAAGATGGCTTAAAATATCAATAATAATAATAATAGTAATAATAACAATAATAATAATAATAATAATAGTGACCATTAGAACCAATTCACTTGAGAGAAAATACACTCTGCAGAGACTATGTATCCAGCAGAGAGCAGAAAACTATCACCTAGTAGATGATCAGATAACATTGCTGGAGATTACATCCTACATGTATATCCTAGACATATGTCTACTAAATGTGAGTCCTCCACATAAGCTCCCTGTTCCCATGGTTACCTTGTATAGTGCCCCTTCTTACCTGTTCTGTGCTCAGGGTAGAGGGAAGAGGGAGGCAGTCTCACTGTCGCTCTATTTACTGTGGTGTTTGATTAATTTTTTTGTTTGTTTTGAACTATGTCCTCCAGCTGGTTGGTAAGATTAAATGCATAATGAAAATTTACCAGCCAGTTATGGTTTCAAATGGGTACTGACCCACAGAGGGCCTCTGATCTGGGGTAGATATTCTGGGAACCAATAAGTAAGGGGGAATGCCGGAGATGATAGATAGATAGATAGATAGATAGATAGATAGATAGATAGATAGATAGATAGATAGATATCATGTATATTATTATTGCTTTCTTATTATTATTTTAACAGAAGCATTAGCAAAATTAAGCACTCAGACTTTGTTCACTATGCTTTTTATTTCTTGTCCCCGAGTAGCATATATTTTTTTTTGTATTTTTTTTTTATTTTAAACCCTTAACTTCTGTGTATTGACTTTATAGGTGGAAGATTGGTAAGGGTAGGCAATGGGGGTCAAGTGACTTGCCCAGGGTCACACAGCTGGGAAGTGGCTGAGGCCGGATTTGAACCTAGGACCTCCCGTCTCTAGGCCTGGCTCTCAATCCACTGAGCTACCCAGCTGCCCCCAGCGAGTAGCATATATAAAGAAATACTTTGCATATGAGTGCTGAAGAAAACATCTCACATTTAATAATTAGCTTTGCATCCTTAAAAAATAAATACAAATAATGTTAATCAAATAGGATCATATATTTTGAGTGCCAATACAAGGAGAAAAATACAAGATATCATAAGACTTAGAACCAGAAGGAACCTTAAAGGGGATCATGTCCAACCCCCTCATTTTGCTGGGGAGGAACCTGAGGACCAGAGAGGACAAATGACTCACTAAAGATTATGCAGGTAGAAATAGAAATATGATTCAAATCGAGAGGCAGCATTCTTTCCACTGTATAATCCAAATTAAGTTTCACTTTACTTTCAAAACAAAAGACTCCTTCAAACAATTCCACTGATATTGTTTTGTGGCATTTATCTTTTTTCACTTTCTTTTCTTTTCATCTTTTTTTTTTGTCTTGTACTCTGCATCACTTTATCACCACCTGGGGGCTATCGAAACAGCAATAGACTTCTATTTCACTACCAAGTCATTACTAGATTATGTATTTTCTGAATCAAAAAGACATCTATGATTTCAAGTCTTTGCTCCGCTATTCCCCCTGATAAAAGTCAATCCTTTATTATGTATTACTTCTTTATCTTATATGTGATTTTAAAATATAAACCAATTTTTGTAATACATGAATATCATCTTCTTGTTTTATTATCTTGTCACTTCTCATATTGTCAGCTTGCCTCCAAACTTGAGTATTGTGCCCTGAACAACAGGCAACTCCAAAAATAACAAAGCTTTCAGACAAGTATATTTTCTGGTTATTCTTTTAAAGACGTGACTTGCGACAAATAGAAAAAGTATATAATCAAATCCCAAGTTATTCTCCTAATTGAATAGTAACTGCACATTTGTCCAAACCTTGATAGAATTAAAGTTCCATGAGGGCAAGACCATCTGAATTGTCTTTGTTTTTAATCAGCTTTTAGCAATTTTCTGCAGAGTAAGTGCTGTATAAATTAATCAAAGAATTTTTATCATTTACAGAGAAATTTTCAAGTATTCCTTTTAGTTATAAGTCAACACATAAATAATATTTTCAATGCAAAGACCCAAACCTCCCTGTTACTAAATTATTATTAGCAGTTGCTCAATAAGCTTTCACATGCTGATATCTATAATCAATCTACATTTTTAAATGAATATGAATATTCAATGTAAGCATTTTATGGGCCTGATATATACACAGCTCTATGCAAGGTATTTTGTTGTTTTTCATTTGTGTCTGATTCTTCATGACCCTATTTGGGATTTTCTTGGCAAAGATATTGACGTGGTTTGCCATTTCCTTTTCTAGTTTATTCTACAGATGAAGAAACTGAAGCAAACAGGGTTAACTGACTTGCCCAGGGTCACATAGTGAGTAAGTATCTGAGGCCATATTTGAACTCAGGAAGATAAGTCTTTTTGATTCTAGACCTAGCACTTTATCTGCTGAGCCACTTAGCTACCCATGCCAGGTATTAGAAATGGAAAAGAAAAGAAAAAAAAAACAAAAATAGTCCTTGCCCTCAAATAGCCTATAAAAAAGATACAAGATGTTGATGGAAATATACATATATTTATATATAATATATACATAATATACATAAATAAATATAAATAAAATATATGAATTAATATATATATAAATTAATATAAATTAAAACTATAAATAAATATATATAATTTGAGGAAGAAAATAGTCCTAACAAGTGGGAAGAAGAGAAGGAAGGAATCAGGGTAGGTTTGCCATAGGAACTGACCCATGATCCAAGTCTTTAAAAACACTTGGGATTCAAGCTCCTATGTCCATAATAGAAGTATAAACAGAGTTCTGATTCTTTCATTTATTTTTTCAATGCACAGAACAATCCAAAAAACTGTTTCTTTTACCAATATTAAAAATGGCATTGTTACCAATAAAGTCAGCTTTAAAATTCTACTACTTTATGAAGCATTTTAGGAAAATCTATAATTGCTAAAAGGCCATTTCCCATTTTCTGGAGTGCAAAGACCATCCCATAGTANTATAATATATACATAATATACATAAATAAATATAAATAAAATATATGAATTAATATCTATATAAATTAATATAAATTAAAACTATAAATAAATATATATAATTTGAGGAAGAAAATAGTCCTAACAAGTGGGAAGAAGAGAAGGAAGGAATCAGGGTAGGTTTGCCATAGGAACTGACCCATGATCCAAGTCTTTAAAAACACTTGGGATTCAAGCTCCTATGTCCATAATAGAAGTATAAACAGAGTTCTGATTCTTTCATTTATTTTTTCAATGCACAGAACAATCCAAAAAACTGTTTCTTTTACCAATATTAAAAATGGCATTGTTACCAATAAAGTCAGCTTTAAAATTCTACTACTTTATGAAGCATTTTAGGAAAATCTATAATTGCTAAAAGGCCATTTCCCATTTTCTGGAGTGCAAAGACCATCCCATAGTACAAACTAGAAGACAAAGTCTGCTAGAAATGATGCAGTGGTCTTTTTCAGATGTCAATTTTTATATAAACACTTTTTTATGTAAATCAAGCACCACTTTTTCACTAAGAGGTAAACAGCTTTCCATATAAAGCAATTGCATTCCAAAGACTTTTGATGACTCTTAACTTTTCCTGCATTCAATAATTATTAATATTTTATCAACAGACAGCAAAGTAAACAAAGCTCATTGAATATGCTTGACATATTTCAAGCAACCCCCACGCTATAAGTCCTAGTACACCTTCTTCTCATAATGGGACAGTCTGACCATGTCAATCTATGCTTCAGGACCCTCAATGGCTTCATATTGTCTCCAGGATAAAATAAAAACTCCTTAGCCTGACATTTATGACTTACTTGCCTCTCCCCTAGCTTTCCAGCCTTATTTCATGCTACTTTCTTTTACAAACTCTTTAGTGCCCAGCAAAGAGAACAGTACTTCATACCTCCATATATTCACATAAGCTATCCCCCATCCTAGAAAAGCACTCTCTCTTCATCTCTGTCCCTCAGAATCTTTCTCTCCCTTAAAGGTTCAACTCAAGTTCAGTGTCCTTTATTAAACCTTCCTTTTCCCTGGATATTAGTGTTTTTCTACCTGACTTTTTCTTATAACATCCTCATTCATGTACATATTTCTAAAAGCTGACTCTTATTTTCTTATTCTAAAAATCAGTCCTTTTGATGGAAATGTATAATAATTACTTAAAGAATTCCCTGCAAACATTTTTGCTGTCCTCATTTAGCTGAGATCTGCCCAATAGAATAAATCACATCCATCGACACATCCAGAGTCATCTCCTAAAGACAATTACACAAAGCATTTGGCAAGTTTGACCAGAATCCCCTACTAATACCTAATCATTTTCACACCTATAGCAAGCAATGTAAAACACATAGGGCAAACAGCAAGAACTGTGTTATTTAGTTTGAGGAAAGAAGCAACAGAGATTTTGAGACATTATAAGTCTGCCATGGTGGGAGATGAGGAACAGCAAGACGTTCCTTTGAATTATATTCCCTGTTTAGGGGAAGAAGCCACTCTCTAGTAGCTTCCTATTTTTATTAATTATTCTTTTTATCCAGGAACTAACTCCATTTGTTTCTCCGCTTCCGAACAACTAAAATTACTGTTAGTACCTCTTAAATTCCATTGCCTTCTGTCAAAACACCAATAACCCTCCCTAGTGATAGCTCTAGGTTGGACCCTAAGCCATTCTGACTCATTTTTTGTCCTCTTCAATATGGACACACACAATAAAATGATCTAGACATCAGCTTCCTACTGGGTCACTAAACCTAATACTGTTCCACCTTATGAATTTCCCTGACTCAGCTTTGAAAACTAGCATTTTAAATGGAAAATGGTGTTGAGAGAGCAGTGCTTCTTGGGCATTACCCCCTGCAAAGACCAGCATTACATTGCTGCCTCTGGGGTCAACAGTGAAACTGGTCTTCTCCAAAGAGGAAAAAAAGAAATTTCAGAAAGTTTGATTGGGGATTTGGGGAGGCAGATGTGGGAAATAGAAAACAAGTTGCTTTTTAAAAAGAAGAAAAATATTGTAGAAACCTCTCTGAATTTCAGGTGGAAATATTATAATGAGTGATGCATGTTTTAATCTCAGATATTTAATGAAACACATAAATAGAACATTGAACCAGAAAAAATGGATCACTTCTGGGGGCAGCTGGGTAGCTCAGTGGATTGAGAGCCAGGCCTAGAGACGGGAGGTCCTAGGTTCAAATCTGGCCTCAGATACTTCCCAGCTGTGTGACCCTGGGCAAGTCACTTGACCCCCATTGCCTACCCTTACCACTCTTCCACCTATAAGTCAATACACAGAAGTTAAGGGTTTAAAAAAAAAAAGGATCACTTCTGAGCAGTATATTTGGGGATCAGAGAGAAAACTTTCAACCAGCTATTAAGTCTCAAAAGTAAATTTTGGGGGAAAAATAGACAAAATTTATTGCAATACATCAAACAACATAGCAATGGGGAGTCTGGTGTTTATGGTTGTCTTTCTTTTTGTATCTCTTAGTGTCGTAGGGGGCTATAGGTGAACCCCTGGGGATTGGGATAGGTACCCTTTGCAAAAATGCAAGACTCCATAATTTAGCTTAGAAATAAAAAGAAATTTTTTTAATTTGGAATTCATGTTGAAGTATCTGGGAGGTCAGCATAGGTGGGAGGCTGCCTCCTAGAGGGGAGGTATTCTGAGACTTTTATACTCTTACAAAGACAAGGATAATAATGTAACCAATAATGGAATGGGGTTGGGCAGAAGTTGGCAGGAGGCTGCTCTCTGATAGGGGTTTGTGTCTTGAAGACACAGGGGTTGACCCTCATTGTTTAGGGGGCAAGTAGATGTCTTAGGTACAACCAGATGGTATTAAAGCATAGCCTAGAAGTGTATCTGTGTCCAACTGGAAATCTAGGGAAAAATTCGAAGGGGAATATTTGTCTCAGGGGTCATTCTTATTGTGAGTACTTGATGTTCAGGTTCACCCTTTCCTCAACCCTAACAAGAATGCAAAGAAAGAAAGGAATTTTCATGCTTACAGTTTGGCCTGAAGCACTCTCCAATTTGAAGGCACAAAGTCCCATGCCATTTGTAGTGTTCCTCATCTTGTGAATATTTCTCTAAGGGACCTTATGGGCTTGACTGTATACTACTGAACTGCTCAAATTTGGGGGGCATGAAGAACACTAAGATGATCTGGATCCAATGGTTCTATTGCAGTAAATGTTATGTCTCTAGGACAGTACCTTCTGAGGTCACTCCTCTCCTTTAAAGCACTTCTACATGAGCAGTGAGGAGAAACCCTTGCAGTTGTTCATCATTTCAGTCATGTCCAACTCTCCATAAGCTTTGTAGGTTAGTGCAAATTTAGTATCTCTATTTCATAGATGTAGAAACTGAGACAAAGAATGACTTACCCAGTATCATGCTGCTAATAAGTAAAAGAAAGACTTAGATTTGAACTCAGGCTCTCTCATTCTCAATCCTCTGGTTTTTTCCACTTTAGGAAGACTGAGAGCTTTGTTGATTTAGGAAGTATCCGTCCTGATGAAATCATGTATCCTAGAGGTACAAAAATGTAATTTGCCTACCCTACCACAAGGAGATTTATAAACATAATCTGAGTAAATAATCATAGTAATAATAATAGCACTTTATAGTTTGCAAATCAATTTTTATTTGATACTTCATTCAATCCTCACAACAAACCTGGGAGGTAGGTGATATATTACCCCCATTTTACAGACGAGGAAACTAAAACTGAGAGAGATCACATTCTTTTACATCATACAGCTATGATGTAACTGAGTCAGTATGCAAATTAGGTATTTTTCTGACTCAAAGTCCAACATTCTAAGCACTATGCCACCTGATTTCCTTATCTGGTTAGAATATTATTTTCTTTTCTTACAGGAAAAATGCCTTTGAATTGGTTCCTAAAAGGTCCAAAGGTACGGTGAAATCTTGTGTCTCTAGGATTCTTCCTGATGCAGGATGAACTTAGAATCTACCTTTGGTCAATAAGATCATATAATAATGACATTGCAAGTCATTTAGTCCAATCAATTCTTTTTACAAATGAAGAAGCTGAGTTTTAGAGGACTTAAGTGACAACTAAAGTCACACAGGTAGTCAATGAGTGTAGATTAACTAAATATAATACCTATGGAAATTTTAACTGGAGCAAACCTGAAGAAAGTCTGAAGATACAAGTCACAAAGTATTTATCCTAGGGGAAAATTCTGTCACCTCCAATATGCATTGCTCCTTGTGGTGATGCTGAACCACTTCTCTCTACAGCAAACTTCAATGGTTGGGACCTAACATACTACAAGAAAAATCTCTCTCTTCTATTAATATGTATAGGAAAAAATTTATAGCTGCTATGATGAAATAGAAAGCAACCAGAAACAAATTCTTTTAATAAAGAAAATTGAGTACACTATATATATCCCTAGCTATCTCAGTTAAAATATCTCTCTAACGTGATCTAGTTACCTAGTGGTAAAGCAATTATATGATGGTAGATTTAGGATTCAGTTGTGATTCTGAATGCTTATCATCTAACACCTCTTATGGAATAGCAAACCCCTTGGCAATCTTTATATTGCTGGGTTCAATTAAAAGAAATTTATTCTGTTTATATTTCTAATGGGACTCATCACTTATTGTCATTATTTGTCCACTGGAGAGAACTTTCCTACGTTCTTTTTTCAATTCAGTACAAATAGTTTACTGTAAAAGATTAAAAGTTTGTCTTTCTAGTGAAGTAAAATGTAGTACTATATAGCTTTTTTTTAAGCCATCATAATCCAGTAGCCCACTATGCCCAGGCTAGATATCTATATATCTACATAAAGTATCATCAAGTGACATCTGATGTGTATAAAATAATGAATCATTAGACAAACATAACTAGTGGATCAATTTGTGGCCTAAGGTGAAAGCCATTTTTAATCATTGGTATTTTCTTTTTTTCGTTAAATTTTCCTCTTCATTCATTCTTGCTAAACTATGAAAGGAGTTTCATCAAATAGCTGTTGGGAGGTGAATGAAATCTAAGATCTGCATTATACAACAAAAATTTCTGTATATTATATGTTAAGTTAGAAATTCAGGTCTACCACTGCATGAAAGTTAAAGGTAACTAGATTAAATGTTCAAATGATATTACATTTGTGATTTTTTGGTGTGTGTGGTTATGTCTGTTTGTCAAATGAATACTAACATAGTTCCCTTGAGATATCTAAAAGAATGGTCTCTAATATCATCTGTTGAAATCAATCTAAAAATATTTAGCATTGTGTAAATCTTCTGGTAGTAGCATGCATCTTTATTAGATTTTGCCAATATTAAAAAGATTTACAAAAATTCAGTGCTAGTAGCATATATTTCCCATGCATATTGTTATTATTAAATTATTCTCAAATTGGAAAATTAATAAATACAATAGTTAATCAATGATGTTATATTAGGTTAGGGATTTTCATTTGTCACCACAATTTTATCACTTGATATTTGTATGTGCTTATGAATTCACCACAAACTACTTTTTCCACTTCAAAGAACTCTACATACATTTTTTTAAATGTTGCTTTAACGCATTTTTAGTGTACTATCATTAATATTTTATTTCACTTTCACCCAACCTTACCTCTAGTCAAAAATAATAAATAGGGCAGCCCAGCAATTACCACAATCTTAAGTTCAACAAGCACTTGGATATTTATTTAAACTGCAAAATCTGCCATGAGTGACAAAAGACTTAGTGGGAAGTAAAGAAGACAGAATCATAAACTAACCAGCCCATTTTGATATGGCTTTGAATGTGATCATATTGTTGGACCACTTAGATAAAATACCATATTTGACATAAAATGCATAGTTATACGTACTCTTGTGTTGTTCATGAAGAATAAGGCAAGGAATATAAGAAGCAAGAAGCTATTTATGCTGATTTTTCATAAGCAAAATACCACCCATTCATTCAACAGCTATTTACTGAGAGCCTACTTCATGTTATGGCAATCTATCAGGTTCTACCTTCATCTCTTCAACTTAAAAAAAAAAGCATACTTTATTCTCAAAGCTAATGCTATGGGTAGGCAGAGTGGATTGTTGTTATCTTAGATAAGTTATTCTAAAGATCCAAAAAAAATGCTTACCTAAAGATATCCCTGAACTTTGCTACTAGAAGCAATGCAACAATCCAGGACACGAGAGAAAGAACTATGGGAGTAGAAATGCAAAAGCAAAACATATGACATCACTTATCACATGTACATATGGGTGTGTGATTTAGGATCTAGGTTGTTTTTTTTTTAAATCACTCTATACCAGCTGTGTGACCCTGGGCAAGTCACTTGACGCCCATTGCCCACCCTTACCAATCTTCCACCTATGAGACAATACACCGAAGTACAAGGGTAAAAAAAATCACTCTATAGAAAAATTAATAATACAGAAATAGGTATCAAGTAATAACATTTGTACAACCCAGTGGAATTGCTTGTTGGCTTTGGGAGGGGGGACAGAAGAGGGGAGAGAAGGAAAATGAAACATGTAACCATGGAAAAGTACTGAAAAATTAAAATTAAAATAAATCCCTGGCACACATTTCTCCCAGTGCCAAAGTTTTCCAGCCTTAGTTGTCACCTTGAGTTATGGCATTTCTGACCAATGTTCAAATGCTCATGTTTTTGAGAAAGAATTAGTTAGGTATTTTCTTTAGTTTTCCACCTTACCTAGCAAAGAGAAAGGCCCCAAGGGCATAAGACGTAATAAGGTCTGACAGAGTATAATAGGGGATCAAGAAAGATACAGAGCATGGAATCTTGGGAAGACAGTTCTGAATACCAATGTGGGGAGCCATGGAGAAAGCAAGAGATGGAGAGAGCACTGGATGCCTGATGGAATCAAGGCAACACTGTTAAAATGGAGAAGTTTGACATTAACCAAATAGTCAAACAAACTCTGGAAGTAATTAGCCTAGGACCAACAGTCACCTACCCCTACTGATATAAGGGAACTGGGAAACTGATAGGCTGACTTGCCATTACTAATGAAGGGAGAAGTTTCCCTCTTGTCTCTGTTAGAAACAGCTGATTTCAGTTTCATATTGGTACTTAAATATACCATGGAGCCAGATAGATCGCAGGTGAATATTGAAGTAAAGCATTGAGTCTAGCCTTGGTGCAAAAATTGAAATGGCATGAAATGAATAGTTGGGATGAATTGATATGGAAGAAGCTGAAAGGAACACTGGAAAAAAAGTGGTAAAGGCTGGGAGACTGAGTAACGATAGACCTATTTCTTGGCCCTTTGGTCTCTTTCTACCATTAGTTTGATATCTGGAAGTTTTCCTCTGGTGTTTGTTAAAGGTAGGATTTGAGTCTTGTTTGCTATAGTGACCCTAAAGAGTTTACCCTGTGGCAGGGGCAAGTAATAGCAATAGTTGTATAGAGAAGAATCAATCTAAAATTGAGAGGGAAAGGTGCGCTAGACAGTGCCTAAAGTCTCTTCCAATTTTAAATTTCTGGTCTTATTATCCTAATACTACTTATCTGAATCATGTTAGCTAAAGTTTCTTCTCATGCCCACCCCTAAAAGGAAAGTATGATTAGGGAAGCTGCAAGGCAACCTCTCAAGTAAGTCTTTGATATTCAGGTAGTATTTTAGTCTTATAGAAAACATTTAGGTTCTTTTAGTCACTTAAAAACTTGATCATTTTGGGTTTATGTCTATTCTCTTTTGATATTCTCTTCCTGTTTTCCCTCTTCCAACATTTTCTATTTATTGATTTTCATATATGTTTGTAAGATTTCTACTATCGCAATTCATAGAATTCAGTTTTGTGAGGGGAAATGATGTACCTTCATGTTCTTTTCCTGTATAATTTTGTATCATAATTATTTGTTCATGTTTAGGATGTCTGCTCTCTCCCTTAACCCCAGAAGGTCAGGCATCCTTTCTTAACCAAACCTTATTCATTCCCCCCAGGCTAACACATCTCTGTACAAAATAAGTATTTCATAAATGTCCTTTTAGTCAGCAAGTCTTAGCTGGTTTTTTTAATAGCACAGTGTTTTGAACATAATAAATGTTCAATAAATACTTTTTCAGTTAATAAATGAAAAGAAGAAAGCCCAAAAAATATTTGCTAACAAGACACAGTCCAATGATTGCCTTTTAAAAATAGCTTTACATTACCTAGCCTCCATCTGATCAAGCCTGCTACTTATCAGAGATAACAGAGGGCTAATCGAGAGTCAACACTACTTCAAGGCCAAGACGATGTGACAGAAGCAGGTAGGAGGGGATGAACATAACACAAGAGCAAGTTGACATTAGCACTCAAGAAATGAAGGCTAGAGGAATTTCTCTGCACATCTGGCCTGTACTCATCTACAAATACAATACTATTCTGCCAGCAAAGAACAAATATGAATAAATATAATTCAGCTAACAAGCAGTCACATCAAGTAGTAATCAGAAAACAGAACTGGAGGTTGTTGCCAGAGACAGATCTATGAACTGGAAAACAGTATTGTCAGGAACTTGTTACCTACCTTGACTATGATTCCCTGGAAGCTGTCTATGGGAAAAATCAGTAGAGTTCATTTGAGTCACTTGTGAGAAAACTTTAGGGACATTTGCAAGTCCTGATGGAAGGAGCTGATTTGGGCATTGTGTCTAGGAACTTCTGGGTTCTGAGGGATGACTGGGCTAGTAATGGGCAATCAGAGTCTAAAATTTGTCACAAGTAGTCTTTGCAATAGTTGTCTTAATAAATTATAATATATTCCTGTTAATTTGGGGGTATTGAGTAATGACCTTTCTTATTTGGTGACTCCATTATGTCACTATTTAGGTGATTGCTATTGAGTCATTTTCAATTGTGTCCAACTCTTTGTGACCCCATTTGGTGTTCTCCTAGCAAAGGTATTGGAGTAGTTTGCCATTTCTTTTTTTCAGCTCATTTTACAAATGAGGAAACTGAAGAAAACATGGTTAAGTGACTTGCCCAGCATCAAATAGTTAAGTGTCTAAGACCAGATTTGAACTCATGAAGATGAATTTTCCTGATTCCAGGCCAGCAACATAATTGTTAGGCCACCCAACTGCCGCTGTCCAGGTGATTAGGGCTCACTAAAATAGAGAAGCCCTGGAGAAAGGAATAGACTTTCTCAGTGGCTGAAGGCTTAAGCCAAGATTCTAATGGAGAAACTATATTTATCACACACTCCACTATGGTAAAGAGCCAAGCAGCAGCCATCCACAAAAGGCAGAAGATGAAACAGAAGTAGCAGCTCACTGGAAACCAAAATGAGATGCACATTCTTTTTAAGCATCCAAAAGTGAAATATACAACTATCAGTGGCCATTACCTAGGTCTTTGGTACTTAAAAAGTCAGGAAACTAGAGAAAAACTACTTCCTTTTGCATTATATATGGCATAAGTATCTTTTATCCTGATAGAAACCTTAATATGTGAAGCTGTCTTCTCCCACGCCAAAAAGCACAAACATGGTAAATTACTGGCCTGAAAAACTCCTCAAAATCAGAGAATACTTATTTTTTCTGCACACAAATGACTTTACCTTCAACTAATTGAACTGATCATGGTCTTTTATTAGTATGTTACAAAATGTTAATTAGTGTTCTTCGTACTTTCTCTACATTAACAATGATTTTTTAAAATTTGTTTTTGGTCGTTCTAGTATGCTAGCCAAATCCTCTATTTAACATGGGCTGTAAAAATCCTTTATCCCAGAGATATGATAGCAGACTCTGCAGATCCTACAAATAGAACTAGGGACCTAATTAACAAACAAAAAGTTATAAATTGCACCAGTAGTTTCCATCTTTTATACTGTTGTTTGGTAAAGAATATAATTTGTGTTTGCCTAACATTGTATCATGATAGAAGATTATACTTAATGTTTGAGACTTTACCCACACCTTTTCTGTATAAGCAGAGGAGAAAGAAAAACTACCTTCCTCTCCTTTGTTGTTTAATGAACAAAACAAAAACCAAATTACCATTGATGGCATTGTTTTCCATTAGCATGGGAATCCCCTGTTCTCAAACCCTGACATATTGATAACATTGTAACCTGGTTAAACAGATTAAAATCAATTGGTGGTTTTACATTTTCCCTGAATCAATCAGTATTATAAAGTTTGACTCTCAGAATACCCAGGTGTGCTAGTGCAACTTTACCCAAAGGAACGAAGGCATCATTGTTATTACTTTCTTCTACTTTATCATTGATATTGTTTCATATTTGGAATAATACTCCTTGAATGGAGCCTCATATCTGCTAGGGAAAAGTATCTTCCCAAGAGACCCATTTAAGGTTTTTCAATTCCCATGGTTCCTAGAATATGGTCACACAGTGCCACCCAAAGCAGACTCTATCACCATGCCAGTGATTTCCTTAAACAAATACCAAAACTGCTTTAAATGTCTCTTCTAATAATTCACTGTTTCGCTGCAATAGTGAAGCCAGATAAACAATGCAATCATTTTCTCATTCACTATGCTGAGTTGTGAATTCGCTGACATTTCCCTTTGACAGAATCTATCCACTCAGAATGCCGGAGAGACCACTAAAAGGTGTCAGAACAGTAGGCGGTAATAACATCAAGGACACAGAGCTGTCTAGGTCCTCTACTCTTAAGTGTACTTCACTAAATAATAGAACCCCTCAGTCAAGGGAGCAATCAAGGCAACTAAGACTAAATCTCTAAAATCAAAGAAGAGGTATTACTCCTGTAATGCAGTCTGTACCAAGAAGTCTGTAGGATATCAAATCAAAAGCAACAGACAGAAAAGAAGTCGAAGAATTGAGGCAATACTTTGATGATAATTTTTCAGAGCCGCAACATAATGATTTAAATAACAATACCTTACTTCTTCAAATGGAACAATTTTTTTTAAAATGGAGACAAAATAGTTTTGGAGGTCTCCAGTGCTATGAAAAATAATTACTGAGTAGAATACAGAGTAAGGAAAACTTGTTAGAAGAGAGAGCATTTGAATAGGGCTTTAAGAATAATAGCTATTGGGGGGCAGCTGGGTAGCTCAGTAGATTGAGAGCTGGACCTAGAGATGGGAGATCCTAGGTTCAAATCTGGCCTCAGATACTTCCCAGCTGTGTGACCCTGGGCAAGTCACTTGACCCCCATTGCCTAGCCCTTGCCATTCTTCTGCTTGGTATTGGCTCCAAGACAGAAGGTAAGGGTATAAAAAAAAAAAAAAGGAGAAGAAGAAGAGCTAACATTTACATAGGTTTACAAATGGCCTTCTATATTAATTATATCATTTGACCTTCATGATTTTGTGACTTAGATTGAAGCATACAATATTCTTCTTTTTATTTACTCCATGAAGTTTTCTCTAGTCTAAGTCATATTGGTCTTCTTTCACAATATGATGAACATGGAAATATGTATTGTATAACAACACATGTGTAAACTATATCATATTACCAGTTGTCTTGGGGAGGGGAGGGAAAGAGGAGCAAGAGAGAAAACATGGATCACAAAATGTCAGAAAGTGATTATTTAAAATTACATCAACATGTAATCTGGAAAAACAATTAAAAAATTAATGACTTGGGTTTATTATCCCCATTTGTAGATGAAGAAGCTAAAATGGACAGAGTTTAAGAAACTTGTATCTAAGGCAAGATTTTAGCTCTATATTTACCACACAACCTAGCTGGATGAATAGGAATTAAGTCACAACGTGCAATTCCATGGGAGAAAATAGGCATGGACCTAGAAAAAATGGGGAAGTCAAGAAAGGTTATCTTTGATGTAACCAATCCAAAGGTTCTTTGAATACTCTCTGGTTGGGAACTCATAGTCCACTCAAGTTCTTTGCTGCAAATATATCTATTAAAATCAGTCCCCAGTCCTTAATTCCTGTGGGAGTGAAAAAAAAGGACAACTTGGCTACACAGTGGATAGAGTATCATGCGTAGAGTCAGGAAGACTCATCTTCCTGAGTTCACATCCAGGCTCAGATACTTACTAACTGTGACCTGGAGCAAGTCACTTAATCCTGTTTGCCTTAGTTTCCTCATTTGAAAATAAACTGGAGAAGGAAATGGCAGAATACTCCAGTATCCTTGCCAAGAAAACCCAAAAGGGGGTCACAAAAAGAGTCAAACACAACTGAAATGGTGCAACAAAGAATCTCCGTTACCTAGAAAAATAGAATCTTCCATAGACTTAGAAAGGGAAATGGGGGAGCTCTCTTTGGAAAATAAGAAGTATTCCTTAAGCTCCCTACCCCAGCTCTAACTCCCTTCCAGTGCTGCACACACATCAGCATTTCTTTCTAATTGTGAAAAAGAGATACAAGACAAAGACACAAAGATGAGTAATAGAAAGGAGAAGAAAGAGAATGTCAGAAATTTTCAGTGGCAGGAGCAAATATGTCAATAGTAGCAGCAGTGGCAAAGAAACTCGAATGAAGAAAACTGTATGAAGTGGGAATTGGGGCTTTCTTGACATAGCAAGATGCACCCCATTTAATCACTCAAATAATCAAAGAGGCCAGGAAAAGAAGCAGGAAGATATGGCTTATCACACAAAGCATAGGGACATTGAGCTTGAGTCAGAGACCCAAAGGTAATGCCCAAAGATATACAGATGATCACCCAATTTATGGAAAACTAGTACAATACCCTCCACCTTTGCAAAAGAGTATTAATTAAAGTTTTATGTGAGAAACTAGAAGGGAAAATGGAGAGCAAAGCTTTAATAACACGCTAATGATTCAGAATTGACCTCTACTTGGAGTTTCAGGAATATTGATCTGAAATTACTAATACTGCTACTACTACTAGCAAAAAATATATAGAAAATAATACACTAACTTCTTACTAATTCTCACTTCATTCAACAAGAAGGGACAGTCATCAGTCAATAAGCATTCATAAAGCTTTGCTATGTTCCAGGCACCCTACTAAGGGCTGGAGAGACAATGGGAAAAGAGTCCCTGCCTGCAAAGATCTCACATTTTGCTGATACGCAAAACTGTGTAGAGAGGGGGAGGAGGGAGAGGAAGAGGGAGAGGAAGGAAAGAGGCAGACAGACAGACAGACAGACAGACAGACAGAATCTAATATCATTTTCTGCTAAACAAAATGGAGAGCAGGATGAGTGACACTCAGCATTTAGAATTTGGAACCAACCTGGATGCATGAGCCAGCAAGACAGAAGCAGTTACTGCCAGGACTATAAAAGGGAGAAATTAGAACAAGAAGCTCTCTCAATCCTGAGAAGAGACTTGGGGAGGTTGGTTGGGATTTGGGTAGGCCAAGTCAATTCAATTTAGGTTTCCTGCATCCTGTTCCAATTGCTTCTACACCTTCAACTTCTGTGAAAAGTTGTGCTATATACATTCAATCAACTGAACGTTGAGGAAGAGATAACATCAACACTCAATCAATCTGGTTGAAGCCAAAAGGGCCTGGCTTAGCCAGGTGCCCACAGAGAAGACAAACTTCTCCAGCTGCCAGTCTCAAACCTGATTACTTTAAGTGACAAACCCTAATCATCAGTAGTTTTAGTCAAGCTTTCCTGATACCTCTTTCCTTCAACCCTGTTCCTCTTCCCTAAGTTTGTTATTATTAAATTCTAAAGCATACTTAGGTGGATGTCATCATTGCTCTGAGGATCATTGATTATACCCTTGGATATCTGAGGGAAAGGGATTGCTCAAACTAAGTTAAGTCTCAGTCAGTATCGTTACTCATACAGCTTTGAAGCCAGAATAAGCAATCAAAGAAGCTGTGTGATCTAACCCAGCAGCTTCTTATCTGATCACTTATTCCTGGGACACTGTGGTCTTGGAGATGGGTGTATAGTTTAGTTTCATATTTCTGTGGGGTCTTGGTATTCACTGCCACAACTTGGTGTTCACCTAGGCATTCTCACTCTCACTCAGCTCAGGTCCTCACACCATCAGAGGACCTTGGGCCATCTCTTCATCAGCCCTATCACTTATAACAGCTCCTCATATAACAAGAGACAGAGAAACAGAGAGAGATAGCAATAGAAACAGAGACAGAAATGGGGAGAGGAAAAAAGAAAGGGGGATAGAGGGACAGGAAGGAGAGATTTTCTGCAAAAGATGTAATTAGAACCGAGTCTTGAAGGAAGCAAACGAAATTAAGAGGCAGAGATAAGGAGAGAGCATCCCAAGCATGGAAGATGGGCAATGAAAAGTCACAGAGAAAAAAGAAGAGGAACTTGTATGGAGGAACAGTTGCTTATCGGAGAGCAAAGGATAAGAAGACAGGACAGTAGGAAGGGGCTAGGAAGGATACATTTTTTAATTTTTTTTAATTCCAGAGGATTGGGGATTTGATCTTGGAAGTAATAGGAAAAAACTGGAGTTTATTGAGTAGCCAGCTAAAAAAATCAGAACTATTCTTTTAGGAAAAATCACTTTGGTATTTGAATGGAAGACAGATTGGAATGAAGAGAAACTTAAGTCAAGGAGACCAATTAAAAGGCTATTTCAATAGCCAAATGTAAGAAGTTATGAGGATCTGAACCAAGGCAGTTGCTATGGGAGGTGAGAGAGGGATATCCATATGTGAGAGATGTTGTGAAGGTAGAACAAAAAAGAGTTATCAAAGGATTAGATGGGTGGGGTTAGGGAGGGAAAGAAGATGAGGATGACACTGACTCTCTAAGACTGCATGGCCTGATCTGGAGGATGATGGCAATTTTGACATAGTAAGTTCAAAAAAAGAGAGAGAGAGGATTTGGAGGAGGAAAGAGTTCTGTTTTAGATATATTCAAGTAGACAAGCTTCACAGGCTTTAGAGATAATCAAAGCTTTAATTTTTTTCATGAAAAAACCATCTGTTCATATCTTTTGACTATCAGTTTAGGCATGGCTAAACAAGTTACAGCATATGATTGCAATGGAATACTACTGAGCTGCAAGAAATGATAGGCAGGTTAATTTTTTAAAAAACATGGAAATACCTACATGAGCAGAACCAAGAGACTATTAGATACAACAAAAGAAATATTATTTGAAGAGTAACTTATGTATATGTCCACCTCCAGAGGAACAACTGATAATAGAAACAAGCAAGGTATATTTTAATATATACATTTTTTATCAAATGATGCCTTCTCTAGGTTAGGGAAGAAAAGGAGGGAGGAAAATATCTAGGAACTTTAAGGTAACAAACAGATTAATTACAAAAAAAATTTTAAAAGAGCATTAGTGATAAGAAACCCCCCAGGCAGTCTATTCCATTTTTAAACAACTAGTGCAGAGTAGATAAATCTCTGAACCTGGTTGAAAGACCTGAATTCAAACCCCACTTCAGATACTTACCAACTGTGAGTTTGAACAAATCACAATCTATGTCAAACTCAGTTGCCTTATCTGTAAAATGGAGATACTAATAATACACCTATCAGGACCATTTTGAGGGGGGGGACTGAGGTAACATATATGAAATGCTCTATATACCTTAAAGTGCTTTGTAAATACTAGTTATTACTGATAATATCACTGATTATTAGAAAATCTTTCCCTATATTCAGGCAAAATTGATCACTAAAAAGGCTAGAATTCAGTTAGTATATAAAATAGTACATTAATAGTACATAAAATTTTTACTTAGAAGGAATAAACCTCTGGAAATGGAAAAACAGGACTACTCAGAATAATATTCCTTTGGGCTTCCAAGTAGCTGAGAACATATATTATATTTGAATTCTACTAATTCTAGTAATCAAATCCTTAAATTAAAAGAATGAATAACTAGAAGTAAAATTTTGAATATGAACCAAAAGGTAGAGGAGATTGGGATTGGGAAGTGGGAATTGGTTCTTTCAGAATCTCTTGTAATCATAGCTATGTGTATATTAAGTAACTCACTCCCCAAAAGTTTTATTGTCACTAGAGCAATAAGGAATATTTCATCTTAAAAAGAGAAATGTTAGTGTAGCAAACAGAAGGCCATCCAATGGACAAATAGTTGGAAAGTGGAAAATCCAATCAAATAGCTATTAATCAACAGGACATCAAATAACCAGTTATCAGTTGTTTCTCTGGAGGTGGACATACATAAGTTATTCCTCAAATAACATTTACTTGTTACCTAAACTAATCCATTAGTTTAACCACTGAGAGACTGAGATCAAAGGGAAAAGTATAGCTATTTACAAGGATGTGTTAAGAATTGGTCACAGTATTTAAGAATTAAAGTCCCTGTTTATTACCCAAGAAGAAAAATGAAAATCTTAATTACATTTTGAATCTTAAAAGACCCGATATGTTCATCAGTGGATCTAGATAAAATGGATTCTATTTACATTGGCAGACATAGGAATGAATTTTGTTTACTGGGCATTAACTCAAAAGCAAAATGCCTAGAGAAGAGAAAAAGAGGGAGGGAAAGAACATTTTAGGTGGGACCCTGACTCATTAGCATGTGTATAGAAAAGGACAATCAAGGTGGTGAAAAGACTAGAGACATTACCAGAGGAGAGTCATACAAAGGAAATGGGGATGGTTAGGAGAGGAGGTTTGAGAATAGAGGTAAAATAATAGTTGTTTCTATTTGTTGTTGTTCAGTTGTTTCAATCACATTCAACTCTTAGTGACCCCATTTGGAATTTTCTTGGCAAAGATATTTGGCAGAGTGGTTTGTCATTTCCTTCTTCTCATTTCATAGATAGGCAAACAGGGGAAATGATTTGCCCAGGTCACACAATTAATAGGTATCTGAGATTGTGGAACCTAGAAAGAGTCAGAATAAAAAATCCTGATCCCCTGTATGACATTATGGTGAAACAGGCTTATCCACAGGGATTCCAAACTTGCAGACCTTTGGTCTCCAGAGCTTAACCTTAACCTTATCTACCTTGCAGACCTCCCCCTTACATACAGAATAAGGTCAGACTCACCCTGTCCTCTATTTCAGGGCTAGGAATGTAGGGAATAATACCCTGAGAAACCCCCACTGTCTGCATACCCAATTTCCCGATGGAGCCAAATTCCTCATCCCCCTTTGGGGCTAGGTGGGCCAGCTCTATGGCTGGACTCAACCTCTGCTTTTCTGTTGCTATGCTTAATCAGACTAAGGAGTACTGCCTCCTCCTCACTGTCCTCCCTCATATCCTGCATACTGCATTAACACCATCCAACTGATGGTCTTATGTCAACAATAAATATACCCCTAGAAGAGCCCAAATCACCCTAAGGGAAAGATTTCCCACCTTAAAAAAAAGTGGGGAATGTAAGATTGGAATTTGGACTTATAGCATGTCAGTGACACTTATAGCAGGTAATGTAGGAATTTGGATAGCAGATGCAGAATATGGATTTATGGCAATCAGAGAACCATGACCCCAACTAGACCCCTTCCTGGAAGGAGCTGCAGCCTCCCACCAGAACTAGAGATACCTTGTTATCTATGCAAACATTTCCTAGAATCTATATAACCCCTGTAATCCTCCCCCCCAAGCACAGCTCTATTTGGGAGTAGTCCTAGTGTGCATATTAGTAATTAAGTGTCTTCTGTAACTTGCATTGTCTCTAGGTCTCCATTCTTGGGTCACGATTCCGAACCCTAACAAGATCAGATTTTAATTCAAGTCTTCCTGACTCCAGGCCCTATGCTCTATCTGGTGAATCTCCTGGTTGCCCCTGTTTTTATTTGAAGAACTATCATATGGAAAAGTGATAATATAGTTATTTCACTTGTTTTCAAAGGACGAAATTAGAAGCAACTGGTAAATTCTGAAGAGAGATAAATTTCACCTCCATAAAGAAAAACTCCCTGATATTAGAGCTGTCCAAAATTAAATAGGCTGCCTTAGTAGACAAAGCATCCTGTCATCACTGGAAGCAAAGGGCATAATGACCACTTGCTGAAGATGTCTACAGCCAGAATATATGCTTTAAATGGATACTGGACTAGATAAACTCTGAAGTTCCTTGTTGAAATTCTAAGACTCTGTTTGTATTACATATTTAATATCTCATTGTACTGAGGCTTGACCAAGTTTCCTCTGTAATTCTCCCACCAACAAATCTTAAATTGTATTTTTTGCTCCTAAACACTCTCTCACTCTCTTAATACATTTCATTCTATTTGTCAGTTCTGGCTTTTTTTTTCCATTTGGTCAACCTACACTACCTGAAACCTACTTCTAATATGTATAAAATATTAAGAAAAGGAGTGTAATGGATTGATGATATTTTGGGGTGAGAGCTAAAAATTTACATTCATGCTGACAACTTTCTCCTCCAATTTTAGCCCAATGGGATTAAAAATCGCTGAGATATTAAACCTTGAAAGGAGGGAGTTATAATGGAAAGGCTGACAGTACTTTAATTATAGCCAGTAGCACCATTCTAATGCTTTAAGCATACTTAAATGTGCTGTGTTTTCATAAGAATTGTGGGGGAGGGGGAAACAGAAAAGATAGAGGTCAGGAATTAGACTTGCTAGAGTCACCAATGAAGGAGCTTTGCCTCTGGGTCATTTTAAAACTAATGCCAGAGCCAGAGAAGATAAGTTATAATGATATTAAGGAATCTCAAGAAAATTTGGAAACCACACTGATTTCTTAAAATGAGGGTCATGATCTCTCTTGATTGTATTATATACTTGTGTGTGTGAAGGCTCCAAATATGAAGGCAAATTGGTTGTAATTTTTACTAAATTAAAAGAGCAGAAACAAGAGAACATTATATAGAGCAACAGAGATATTGTTTGGAGAATGACTTATGTAGGTCCACCTCCAGAGAAAGAACTGATAAATAGATATGTTTAGACATAGTTTTATATATACATACATCTTTTTGCCAAATGATGCCTTCTTTAATGGCAGGAAGGAAAGGGGCGAATTAAGTGGGAATGTTAATTTAACAATTTTTTTTAATAATAAGAGAACTTGAATTTTTTTTAAAAAAAAAAAGGATTTTCCCCTTCATTCTCCAGAAATACAGTCCTCTGAAGCACATATTGTTTTTTCCCACTGGAGACATGGGAGACTCTAGATATGGAATGTAGCACAAATTTTCAGAATTACTTGTTTTGTCCATAAGCTATAATTAATTGTTTCTCTGTTACTAGGGTGGATTTGATGCATTGGGGTAATACGTTGTGAGATGACTATATTATAAAAATAATCAATTTTTTAAATGAGGGCATAGCAAGACAAAGAATTACAGTGACTTCTTTGGATGGCCTACAATAATAGGTCTAATCCATATAAAACCCAGAAGTTGGTCTGTTCTGAATGCTTGACAACTTTCCCTAGCAATACATGAATCAGGACAGTTATCCAGGCTTCCTCAAACTTTAGATGACTAAGCAAGAGATTGTTTAATGCCCTAAAAACCCTGACTGCTTTGGGTTTTTGGAGGGAAAGTTTGTTGTTGTTCTTGTTGTTATTATTGTTGTTTTACTTTTATCACATATGTATATGTTGTTTTAATTTCCCCCATTTCTAATTGTTTTGGGGAGTTTAGGACTAAACATTATAAGGACCAAAGCCAGTGTAAACCTAGGGGTATTTTTGTCTAGCTGTGGGAGGTTTGGACCCTCATATAAGATTGATTGATTTGTGGAGAGTCTAGGAACTGTGCATCATGTACATTGGTATGGACTCGGTATACATAGTACTGTAGAGGACATTCAAGCAGAGAATAACTACCTTACTCAGGGGTATGTTTAATATTGTGGAGCCTTCTCAAGTCCTCAAAGAAAGTCAGAATTGAGAATGGGGAAAAATGTATCCAAAGTATCCTAATTTGATTTAAAAATACTACAAATATTTAACTGGTGAAATAATATGGAGGGAGGACTGATCAAGAAAGTTCACTGACTTCTTTGAGCAACAGAGTAGTAAGCTTTTGTTTGGATCTTTGATTGTATTTTAAATGCTGGGCAAGGGACATGTCTCTTACCACTTCCTAAGACAGTCATGAGAACCTTTTAGAGATAGAGTGCCAGGCCCCACCCTACTGTAGAAGGTACTGTAGTGCCTTGCCCATGCCTCCCCAGAGACCACATTGAGTACCCAGCAAACTGCTTCCCTTCCCTTGCTCCACTGAGGGGAGATAAGAAGCACTCCCATTGGACTGCTGGCCAGGGGGGCTAGTGATGTAGTCAAGCTTGGGGAGAGAGAGAAGTGAGCGATGCAAGCACTGTACTCTCCTCTAGTTATGTGAGCTATGATCCCCTCAAAAAAAGAAAAAAAACAGCTTACAGGAAAAACCCTTATATATAGGAAAAAAATAACCCTCAAATTTAATGGCATCATCTGGACACATTCACCTCATCACTTTCCAGCTTTCCTGAAGGGTAAATCCTCCAAATTAACCTTTCTAGCAAATACTCAAGGGTTGAAGTCAGGTTTTAATCTGGATGCAAAGCCGATTGGGAGATTGACAAATCACTATTGGATTTTCCAGAGCTTCTAGTCCACCTGTTCTCCTTCAGGCAGGCACCTTGAAGAGGCTAGTAAGAGGTGAGATGACTAAGAATGCAAAATAAGGTAGCCCAAGTTTGCTTGTGAAAGAAACTGGGGAAGGGAGCTGAAGATGCTATTAGCCTAGCCTTGGGTTCATAAAACTTATTCCTAAATCATGAGACTATAGTTATGAACATTTCTAAAGTACAAACTCAAAATGCACATCCCAAAATCCCAAAAATACTTTATACAGTAAAGACACTGGTTACTTCTGATAGTAAAGACCTCAGTTGTTTCTGTCTCATTCAGCCCAAAGGTAATTAAGAGGCCATTGTATTCTAAATAGAGGGGAATAATCTTGTCCTACAAGGGATGCTATCTTGATGAGACCTGCTCACTAACTCCTACTGGGGAGATGAGGACCAAAGCAGCCCAGCTGCACCTTCCTCCAGCTTTCTAGATAGGAACTTTGGCAAACTCCGTGCTGTGGGGATAAGGGCACTAAGTCCTTGGCATGCAGGCCCACAGAGAGGTCTATGCATGCCATCTCTGGTATGCATTCCATAAGGTTTGCCATCACAGTCCTAGGAGGCAAATGTCATTACCACTCAGCTAATTGTTCATATCCACTATTGTGAGAATAGTTATTCAGAGGAGCCACCCTTTGTAGTTGGAACCTGCTGTTTGTATTTCTTCCAGGGAAAATTAAAAGCTGGGTGAATTGTAAGTATATTGGTTTTATTAGTGGAGAAGGTGAAAATGCTAGGTGTAGGATCTAGATTCTATTAGTGCCTGTGCAGAAAAAGGAAACAAAGTTAATTCAGTATAACTGGTGCTTGAAGCCTTCCTGGTTCACTATAATCATCATTTCACTTTCTAGATTTTTACCAGATTTCTGTTTAGTGATCTGTTCCAAAATTTTTCCCCAAGAATTAAAGATTGCTGACCCATAGTTTGCAAACTTGGTTTGCTGTTAGCTAATTTTATACCAAATCTGCCCAATACTAAAGACCACCAATACTTAAATTTCCACATGTCCAAAGTCCACAAATTTCTTAAACTCTGATGGTATCCAGATTCCATACTCTGACAGTCACATTAGTAGTTCTGACAATAAACTTCCTACTGGACTTCCAGATAATGTTGTCCTCGATTATAAAAAATACCAGCTATCAAACGCTGTATAGGACACAGAAGTAGCTTAAGTCCCACAGTTCCAGTCATTCCTGACTGAAGGTGACAATCTGGCTGTGCATCAACAACATTGCTAAACCAGATGGATGGACAACTCTGCTGCTGATTTAACCCTTCTAGCCCTACCTAATTTTATCAATGAGAGTATTAGCCTTACTCAGAAACAAAGGTTTGGGGGTTTTCTTATGTTCTAAACTTTTCTTCTCCCTCTATAGTATCTCACTTGCTGATCTTATCTTCTTTAATGGATTAAACTATCATTCCAGTGTAGATGATTCCCAGATATACATCCTCCCAATGCCTCAAGCTCTCAATCTGGGCATCATTCTCCACTTTTCACTATCTTTCACATTCCCCCTTTGCAACATTTCTCAAATATACCCTCTTCTCTCCAAAACTACCACCACCCAGAAGTAGACTCTCATCATCTCGAGCCTAGACAATATTGATGGCCTGTAATCTATCTGCCTCAAATCTCTCACCACTCCAATCCATCCCCCATTTACCACCAAAGTGATTTTCCTAAAACACTGTTCTAATCAAGTCACCCCCTAAACTCCAGTAGCTCCCTATCACTTTCAAGATCAAATGCAAAATGCTGTTTGCCATTCAAAGTCTTTCATAAACTAGCCCTTTTCTATTTCTACATCCTTCTTACACCTTTCTCCCTACCATTTATTTTTTTTGTTTGTTTGTTTTAAACCCTTAACTTCTGTGTATTAGTTCATAGGCGGAAGAGTGGTTAGGGTGGGCAATGGGGGTCAAGTGACTTGCTCAGGGTCACACAGCTGGGAAGTGTCTGAGGCTGGATTTGAACCTAGGACCTACCGTCTCTAGGCCTGGCTCTCAATCCACTGAGCTACCCAGCTGCCCCCTCTCCCTACCATTTAGATGGATCCAGTGACACTGGATTCCTTGATGTTCTATGAAGAAGACTCCATCTCTTTACTCCAGGCATTTTCTCTGGCAATTCCCATATCTGGAATGCTTTTCCTCTTCATCTCCCCTTATTGACTGACTTCCCTTGCTTCCTAAAATCCTGTTACCTACAGGATCAAATATAAATTTTTCCTTTTGATATTTAAAACTCTTCACCAACTGGCCTCTTCTTAGCCTCCAGTATTACACTTTATTCTGTTTTACATGCTCTACAATCCAGCAACACTGGCTTTCTTGTTCTTCCTCACATATAACCCTCCACCTCCTATCTCTCTTCCTTTGCACTGGTTGCCCACCATATCTAGAATGCTCTTCTCATCTTCATCTCCTGGCTTTCCCATCCTCCTTCAAGATTTGAATCAAATCCCGCCTTCTGCACCTTCTACAGGAGGCTAAACCAGACCTGAGTTTATAGCACTTCATTTCAGGAAATAAAAGCTTTCATAAAAAGAATTTGCATTGATTCATTTCATATGTACCAGAAACTTTTTTTTTTTACTAGAATCTACTGCCTGTAGATGTTGATACAAGAAAGTCACTAAGAATAATATATAGGCTGTGCAGAGTGATTTATTGAACTGGTTGGTTTGTTTAAATAAATAAATAAATGGCTAATCTGATTTATGGTTCTAATTTTGCTTGGCCCTAGCACTTATTTGCCTCTTGTACAATGGAATTACCATGAACAATAAACTTCCAACATTAGTAAAGGGGATTATATTGGATACTTAATTAAAGGATTTTCAAATATATAATGACCTCAAAATATTGTCATTCACACTGTAGTAGGTATTTCAACATGGCATGATTTTTTTAAAAAAGATTACAGTAGTTAACATCATTCATGTACTCTAAAAATAATACAAGTCTTCAAACAAAATCAAGGAATGAGAGAAGGAAGCTAATTTAAAATTTTTACTTCCTTAAAACTTCAAAATAATTGCAAAAATGCTTCCATGAGAACAAAACCAGCTTGTTCCTCATATGAGGCATAAAGATTTCTAAGATGACTGTAGAGTTTTTCTTATGTAGCATTTACTTTCTTTTGTTTAGAGTTGGAATTTTTAAGAACAAAAGCCATGTATAAATATCAAATAAAAAAAGGATTATGCTATCTTCCTCTAACTTTAGACACCAAGATATCCTATGAAATCCAGGTATATGGCACAACAGAGAATAAAACCACAAAACTAAGTAACCCAGAACAGATTTACATTTGGGCAATTAAGTCACATATGCCTCCTCATTCCCCTTTCCTTACCCCAATCTCTTTATTTATGTACTGAACCCTGTAGTCCAAAGGCCCATCAAAAGAATCGCAGAATCTTAAATTGTTCTAGTTAGAAAGGACCTTAAACATCACATAATCTGATTTTCTCATTTTACAGAGTTAGAAATTGAAAGTCATGTGTTTTTTGTTCCCTAAGCTCTTAACTAAGAAAACTGGATGTGGGGGCTTTCTCTCTTCTGGGCTCTGTGAATCATAATGCCTCTCCTGTGCCTCTTCACCTAAAAACTCCTCATTTCTTTTCAGATTTTAGTGGAAAATCATCCTCTCCCCACTTCCCCAACTTATTTATCTCAATTCTTGTCTCTCTCTACTATTATTTATTGCTTATCTCTGAAACTCTTTATTGAGCATAAACTGTTTAGGGAGATTGTTGGCATGAAAGATGATCCACCAAATAAAGTTGTATAGTATTATACATAAATACTTAATTCCTCTATTTATTTCTTATCATTATTACTTATGTCCCACTAGATGCACACCAGGAATCTTTGAAATAGGTAAAATTGGCCCAAACAAAACAAGCCTCTTCTCAAAAAAAAACTTGAAAAAGATAAATTAAGGCTACTGTGTGAATTGGCACATACCCACTGCCTACATGTACAAGGAATAAAAGAAATCAGAAAACATAAATGAAAATAAAATATGTTCTTGTCTGGCTTTTCTTTATTGTATTACACTTGGGGGAGGGAAGTAAACTTGTGGTTTAAATCTCATGTCTCCTAGTGCATTAGGAAAAGTACTGAACATTCAGTCAAAAGACAGGATCACATCCAAACTCCAAAACTGCCTGTGTGAGTGACCATGGGCTAGTCAATTCACCCTCTGATTTTTTCTCCTCCAGAAAATGAGTTTGGACTAGATAGATCTCTGAGGTCCTTCCTAGCTCTAACATAGGATTCTATCTGTTGTTAAATAACAGGATTTCTTTCTAAATGAATTGACCTCAAGAGCATAAATACAGTAGAAAGAAAGCTAGTTTTGTTATCAGAGAACCTGGGTTCAAAAATGGGTTCTGCCACTTACTACCTATGTGACTTTCAGTAAATCTTTTACTGAATGCCATTTCACTTATTTGTATACTGAGGAGTTTGGACAAGATGACCTTTAAGGTCTTTTCTAGCTCTAAATTTCCCAAGTACATCCTAAGTATGAAATTTTGAGGTGCTAAAAGTTGGATTTCCTCCACCAAAATTTGCAAGAAGCCTCCACTCAGACTTCAATAAGCAGAGATTAAGGGGCACTGGAGTCATTTCTTACACTTCCAAGCACTTCAAGAGTTGTCTAGGAAGTAACAGGAAGGAAAGACCCTGAGGTGGGAGAGGAAGAAAGGGAATAAAGGGAAAATGAATTTGGATCAGCTGAAAGAATAGATAAATAAAGGAAGCCAAGGAAACAATGACCTCAGTAAATGTGGGTGGTCCTAGGGGTGGGCAGAGCTTTATACTTGCATTTACCATTAAATCAGTGATGGGCAAACTACGGCTTGCGGGCCAGATGAGGCCCCCTGATATGTTCTATCTGGCCTCACAACATTATTCCTAATCTGACGAGTACAATGACTAGGATACAATACAATGAAACTTCAGAAGAGTTGACTTAGAAATAGACTGACAGATGAGTATTTCCTTTCCTTTGGCCCCCTCTTTAAAAAGTTTGCCCATCACTGCACTAATGATCTCTAAAAATCTCTTCCAACTCTAAAGCCTGTGTTCCTAATCAATTATTCAATCAATAAAAATTTAAAAGCTTGCTGTGTGCCCAACCCTGTACTAAGCATTAGGACTATGAGCACCAAAAAGAAAAAAAATGAAACAATATCTACTTGCAATGCGCTTACATTCCAAGTTTGAACATTTTTTGGTAGGCTTTCTGGGAGCCATTAAATTTCTCCCCTCCTTTTCAGAAAACTTCATGCTTCTCTTTCAGGAATCCTTAAATTAAATTCAATCACAACATGGCCACCCTCTCTCATTCCCTTGAGGAAGAGGGAATTCTACTTCCCTGTACCCCTGAGAAGGCTGCTGAAAAAGGCAGAAAAAGGAACTTCAGAATAATATTTGCACTTGTCCCCTGTAGCTATGCAAATTATCTTTTTTTATAACACTTCTCAATCTAATTGACGTTTACAATAAAACCCTAGCTATAGAAATCTATCTTCTCTTAAAAAGTCATCCCACATCATCCTTTCTTGAAAGGACCCTTTCAGGCCAAACCCCAAAGGCTGTGGATATGTTACCTATCAAAGGGAATAAATTAACTATCGAACCCTACACTTGCAGTCAATGGAGCACATTAAATCTACACAAAAAAAATACACTGCCTGGGAAACCTGATAGAGTTCATAGTAAAATAAATTAAATTGTCACCTTGAACTGAAAAAATAATTATTCTTTAACCAAACATCACAAACCAGGTGCATCCATTTTGGACAATCCAAGATGAGGAGCGTAAAAAAGAAAATGTAGCTTCCTTTTAGAAATAAAAAAACTTAAGAGGAAATTAGGGACATCATAAATCATTCATCAGTGCAAACAAACAAACAAAACCAAAATATTTTCCATAGTTTTCATTCTGTTTCTTTCCACTGATTTTAGTCCTATGATAAAAGCAAAGTTACAAAACATTCATCTGAAGTCCTTTCCCAAAACAACCGAGTTAATATCATTGTAAATAGTGTTCAAGTGAATATACTAGGTAAAATCAAGAGCTATTTTAAATTTTAAGATTATCACCATTGTAGATCGAATAGCAATCATCCTATGGAGATAGTATTATCGTTATAGCCAATGTGATTTAAAATAGTTATTTCCTAATTTCATGTACACAGATAGGCAGTAAAAGAGGGCAAGATTTTCCCGGGCCAAGAAGTTTTTAATCACCAAAATTCCTTACCTCTTAACCAGTCTTTATCTCTGTGCCCTGCTTTTCCCACACCTGGCTCTTTTCTCTTTGGATTCCAGGACCTGATGGAATCACCAAGAGAAGCTTCCTTGAGGCTGTAGAAAGCTAAGTGGTTGACCCCAAAAAATGTAGATATTTTATCATTCCACAGCACAGTATCATTTAGGAAACTATACTAAAATTACTTTCTCTTCATAAATCACTCCCTCTAGTGTCTTAAAACTAAAGCAATCAAATATACTCACCAAAAGTAAACCAAGTGTTTAGCCATTTTTCATCGCCCTCAAGGATAGCCTTATAGGTCATTGATCATTACATCTTACCAATTGAATATGCCATTTGGAAAGGTTGAGAAATAAAGGTATTTGTCAAAAATGTAAGTTTCTGCATGGTTGTCTGTGAACCAAAATTTGGAAATGGAGTGGAAAGTACTTGGGAATGAATAAAATGAAAGCTATGACCATCGCTTTCCTACTACAGATAATAAATTGAACAAAGGCAAGATATAGTTGGGACTTCAGCTATCTATCCATCTTCTAGAAGTCTCGTTTTGCTCTCTTCTTAACTTACTTTGCTTTTATTTCTCAGAAATTTTTTTATTTATTTGATTTTATTTCTCAAAAGGCAGAGAGAACAGTAAGTGTTCATGCTATTGTACACTTAATTTCTAATCAATGAAGAAGAATGGTTGAAATGGAAATAAAGACAATCTTAGGAGAAAGTGATAATTTCATCTTAAAGTTCATGACAAGATCAAAAATTTGTAACTGTTATGGCACCCCAGAAGTCATCTAACTCAACCCCCTTAATTTATAAATCAGGAAACTGAGACCCAGGGAAGTTAAATCACTTATCCAAGCTCACATGGTAATCACCAGAAATGGGATTTGAATATAATACTTAGAAGTCATCTAAATCAAATGGTTCATTTTATAAATGAGGAAACTGAGGCCTTGGTTAAGTTAGCTAGTTCTACTGGTAGTAAATGTCAGAAGTAGGATTTGAGCCCAGGTTCTCTGACACTGGAGTCAGTATTTCCACTGTCTGCACACTGTCTCCCTAATAGCAAAGGAAGAGAATATTAACCATAGCTGCATGTGTATCTTAGAATTTAAGTAACTGAATTTCAAAAAGTTTAGGAAAAAAGATCATCCAAGGCCAGAAATTTTTAAAATAAGTAGCTCAAAAAGGAAAAAAGAGGGACACAAATGACAAAATTATGACAATGCAGCCATAGTTTGTTCCAACAAGAAAAATGTAGAAATCTGAAGAAATTGATATGAATTCTCAGACCAACTTAGAGTTTAAAAAAAACATACAAAAGATGGATGAGGGGCACATAACAAAAGATGAATACAAAATAACAAAGTGGACTTGTATGAGAATTAGGAAGGCTTCAAGTCCAGAAAGAAATGAGGGGACATATAAAAATACAAATGTGAACAAAATCAATTTAGGAAGTTAATTTTTTATTATGAACCTAAAAATCAAAAGAGAAGGTTTCCTGAAGAACATTGTACTTAAAACTATGAATTGTCTATACATATGGCTTTTTTAAAGCCTAAATTAAAAACATCAACTCTGTCCTGCTTGGCTGTATTACCTTCTGAACTTCCCTCAGCTCTCTTCTGTGTATTAAAAAAAAGTTTAAAGACTATGTTCAGAACAAGAGGATGAACAAGAAAGGGAAATGCCCCACTGCTCAAGACGGGGGATGTAATGTTAACTATTGACAGAGAGAATAAAGCACTACTCAGCTCCTCTTTTGCTTTCATCTTTTCTATCAAGGAGAATATCCTCAAACTGGAAATCACTGAACAAATACAGTGTCCCAAAACTCTTAGTACACTTTTAAGCTTTGATGGCTTTGGAGGCATTCTGTATAGTTAAGAGAAAAGGGAAGCCAATAAGGAAGTCACTTTTAGGCTATAGCACCTTTCAGGTCTCCCACTCAGGACCGAAGAGTCCAGCTTTTCCTTAGGGACCAAAGTTTGCTTGGAGAAATTGCCTTGAGGGCATGGCCTCTTTTGAACCTGTTTCAAGTCCAGATGCCCAGATCCCTAGCCAAGGACAAAAGGATACTTGAAAAAAGTAGCATCATAGTGGAAAGAGGTAGTCTTTTTACTTCCCTAAAAAAAGAAGCCCCACCTTCCTCAATAAGAATAAAAGGATACATAAGGGGAAAGCCCCCTAGAGGCACACACCAAAACATCAGTGTTCCAAATTCTAGTTGGTTCTCTGGATCACAGGAATTCCCTAAATCCTCCAGTGAAGGAATGTAAAGTTCCCAATTCTTATCATCTAGTGATAATAAACCTTATGTTCAAGCGCCATGACCATAGTATTTACTCACTAACCTTCTTTCCTAGTCCCATTTTTCCTATTCCTCTGCATTCCCATTCATATCCAGATCAGCCATTCTTTAGCCTATTCCAAAATACCCTTTAGCATCCCTTTCCTAGAGTCTATAAATTCTTCTATGTCCTCAAACTTTTTACTCATTTCACCTCTTTGGTATAATAGAAAGCAAACTCTCCCCAAGGAGTGTATGTATTTTCTCATTCATTCAAGTCAAAATACCAAAGATATGCCCATCAAATTTGCAAATAATGATGGTTGTGAAGATAGTCAGTATACTGTACAACAGGATCAAAACTAAAAGAAATTTTATGTAAAATGATGAATTTGAACTAATCATTTTGAATGAAGCAAGTATAAATGTAAATTTTGCCCAATCAAGAGTACTAGTGTAAAAGGAGAAGAGAAGTAAATATAAATGACTTTTTATTTAGAATATTTTCCTATGGTTATATGATTCATGATTCCCCCTCCCACTTTTTCCTCCTCCCTCCCAAAGCTGACAAGTAGTTTTACATGTCTCATTGTTCAAAACCTATTTCCATGTTATTCATATTTGCAGTAGAGTGATCTTTTACCATCAAAATCCTAATCATATCCCTATTGAACTACATGATCTATTATATGTTTTTCTTCTGCATTGTAAATGACTTTTTAAAAAGCCCTAAATATGCCCCCACTCCTCCCTCCTTCCACTTACATGGCCCTGATATTTTTTACCTTCACTAACTTTTATTTAGACCATTGTAATAACTGATCTCCTTCCTCCAGTATCCTCTGTCCAGTGCATATTTCTCATGGCTGCCAACATAGCATTCCTAATACAGAAGTCTGATCATGCCATTCCACTGCTTTAAAAGACTATAGTGGTTTCCAATCACCAGTGGAATAAAATACAAAATCCTTAGCCTAATATTTAAGGCAGTCTACAATCTGGTTCCAATGTAAACTTATTTTATAATGCTTTCTTCAGTGTTAGCAGGGATAGTGTGACCACTCAAAAATTGGGCAAAAGTATTCAGTAACAGCAGACTTCTAGTTCACCCCCAACCATACCCAGTCCTCTCCTTCCTCTATGCATTCACAGATGCCATCCTATATTCTTGCAATAAGCTCCTTCCTTACCTTGCCTGTTGAAATCCTTCTCTTCCTTCAAAATCTAGTTCAGATACCATCTTCTCTGTGAAGCCAATATATCATACCTCTAGATAGGAGAGAATTCCCAACCTCAGGAGTCCAGAATCCTGTAGGCTGATGGTGAATGCATATCCCTTTTCCTATTTCCCATGAAGTAAGCCAAATCCAATTTCAGATCACATCTATTGATAGCCCTTTTCTCTAAGCTACATATACTATAGACATCATCACACACATATCTTATATGTGGTAATATGTGTGTAACATGCATGAGGAAAAATTTTCCGACAATATGCATTATCCAAATATATAAACCAAATTATAATAGTGATCCCCTTTACTGAAAATAATCAGAAGAATGGCTAAAACCTTTTTAACACTTTAATATTTACAGCACATATCCCATATATTATTTGATCCTCACAATAATCCTTTTGTGGAGGATACTATTATTATCTCCATTTTTCCACTAAAGAAACAGAAGTTAAGTGAATTTCCCAGGGTCACACAGCTAGAAAGGGTATTTAAGGCAGGCTTCAAACTCAGCCCTTCTTGTCTCTAAATCCAGAACTTTGTTCACTCTGCCACTTAGCTATAGAAGTAGAAAAACACATAATAAATGTTATTGAGTGGGATGGTGTACTACATGTTCACTAAGGCCCCTTCAGATTTTGATCCTTCTATAAATACTCCAAGGATAATATATCAAAAAGGTTAAAAGCCTTTCTCTAGATCTTTTAGTATTGCGTAGTTATCAGTACAACACCCAAATCTGGCTATCTGTTACTCCCTACTCTCAAATATGGCAGGCATACTCTTTTTCTCATCTTTGTCTTTTTTCTCTTCTTGTCCTGTGTTCCTGATGGCTTCTTTCATAATATTCTCATGCATAGCTCTCCTTATTGGTAACATACTACTATAGTATATTCACCAATACTTTAACATGACTTTTATGGTGACATACAATTTTGACACACCTGAGATCATGGTTTTCCACTATTCGCAGACAGACAGCATCACCAGGGGGACATTGGTGTTATTAAAAATGAGCTTTGGCAGCAGAAAGCAGGTTGGGATCACTGGAAGTGCTATGTGTTTGTTCAAATGAAATCCAGCTTGTTTTCATTCTATTCAATTCTTGATCCAAAATATATGTACTGATGAACTAAGTTGATGTTATGCCTTATCAAGTTGAATGACATAATCTGGAAAACATGCTTTCTTAATCTACTTGATTTATCTGTACAAATTTCTACACCAATATATTTTGAATGCTTACAGATCTCAATGATGTTCTGAAGACTGAAGTAACCAACATAATGTTATTCACAAACAAGAGTACCTGGAGAATGTTAAAAATCTCACTTCCATTTGGATTTTATAAAGGATATCCTCCATAAATTAGCAAATACCTTTAGTAAGGATTTCTTCTTATTTTATTCTCAAGTTATTGATAATCCAAGCATCATTAAAATTGTCCGTGTGGTTGTATTTCTCAGGCAATCTTGTATTATGTTTGCGTGACAATGAGAGAGACATTTTTAAATAAATTAATTTGTTTGTTACATTAAAATACCCAGTTAATTCCTTCTGTCCCTCCCCACTACATTAAAGAAGGAATCATCTGACAAAAAGATATATGCATATATAAATCTTTCTTATTTCTATTAATCAGTTCTTTCTCTGGAGGTGGCCATCCACAAGTTATTCTTCAAATAATATTTATATATGTATATATAAATATTATTTGAAGAATAACTTGTGTATTATATATATAACATTATATTGGTTCTACTTATTTCACTCTTTATAATTTCATGTAGGTCTTTCTTTGTTTTCCCAAAATTAACTTGTTCATCATTTCTTACAGCAAAGTAGTATTCTATCACAATCATATGCCATGTCTTGTTTAGCCATTCCCCAAATGCTGAGCATCCCTTCAATTTCCAGTTCTTTGCCTCCACAGAGAGTTGCTAATAAATACCTTAGAATACAGATATCCTTTCACTTTTTCCCTGATCACACTAGGAAATAAACTTAATAATGGTATTGCTGTATCAAAATGTATTCACAGTTTTATAAGTCTTTGAACATAATTCCAGCTTTGTCTCCAAAATGGAGAAACATCTTTTGAAGAAAAGCTTTTAATGATCTACCAAGTCAAACCAGATAATGGAGTGTTAACATCTAAAGGTAGCTATTTCACTGCCAAGAAAGATGATACCAGATAATTATCAAAATATTAGCAGATGTTTCATTTCACAAACTATTTGTTATCCTTTCCTCAGTAAGAGTTCTTGGTTATCCTGGATCTCCTGTCAAAATTTCTATAGGATCATTTGCCATAATTTTTTGAAGTAATAATGCTTATAATCAGGCATATTCTTTCCTAATATGTCAGAAATAATGGAATTTTCTCAACTCTCATAACTGTATGCTGTCATATCTCTCTAGTTCGGAAGGAGGCTAAGTGCTTGCTCAGCTAAGGTGAATGTGGGGCTTTTTGCCTCCTTATTGTGGAAGTTCTTTTACATTAGATAAAATGTCTTAAGGAATTGTAATCATTAGAGTCATCATCATCATCATTTTGATCCATTTGCTATTTTTTCAAGATCAACAGCTTATTTAAGGAAGGAAAGCCTGAACTTGGTAGCAGAGTAGATAGAGCACAGGACCTAACTTATCAGAACCTGAGTTCAAATTTCACCTCATATACTAACTGTTGTTATATTTATTCAGTCATGTCTGACTCTTTGTGATCCCATTTGGGAGTTTCTTGGCAAAGATCCTGGGATAGTTTGCTATTTCTTTGCTCAGCTCATTTTACAGATGAGAAAATTGTGGCAAACAGGCCTAAATTACTTGCCCAGGGTCACACAGTTAGTAGATGTCTGAGATTGGATTAAAACTAATAAAGATGAGTCTTCCTGTCTCCAGGTTTGCCACTCTATCCACTCCACTGCTTACCTGCCCCTACTAGCTGTGTGACCTGAGGCAAAACACTTAAGAGAGAAGACATGCCTCAGTTTCTTCTTGGTCAAAACATTGAAAACAGCACCTGCTTTCCAGGATTGTTGTGAAGACCAAATAAGAGAACATTTGTAAAAGGCTTTTGAAACCTCAAAAAGTGCTATACAGATACCAAAAGGTAAGGTTGGAGCCATTTAACAGATAAGGAAATTGAGAAGTAGGAGAATGTTAATTTGAATCCACATCTTCTAACACTAGATCAGTTTTTTTCCCATGTTTTCCTGCAGACCCTCAGTGTCAAAAAGATGACACCACTAATTTAGATCAAAAAGGAAAAAACTGAAATTAGAGTCAGCATTTGCACTCAAGTCTTCTGAATACAAAACCAACATTCTTTCCACTACACCAGTGATTCCCCAAGTGGGTGCTACCACCCCTTGGTGGGTGCTGCAGAGATCCAGGGAAGCAGTGATGGCCACAGGTGCATTTATCTTTCCTATTAATTGCTATTAAAATTTTTAAAAAATTAATTTCCAGGGGGCTAAGTAATATTTTTTTCTGGAAAGGGGGTGGTAGGCCAAAAAAGTTTGGGAACCACTGCACTACACCACACTGTTTTTCTACTATTATCACCACAATCTCAGATGTGAAATACACAAGAATCAGAGTCATATTGTATTTTTCTCTGCTTCATGGGTTACCATGGTCAAAGAATCCATAAGCTTAGAGTCACCTTAATAGCGATAAACCTCTTCATACTTGATTATTCTTGTTTCTTAAATAACATGATACAGAATGTCACTAGGACTATTCTTTCCAAATTCATAGCATCTTCTATAGTAAGCAGGGTATTGAAATAAACTTCAAGAACCCATAGTCAAGTTCCACTTTTGGAGCTAAGACAGAGGAGTAAGGAACACTTGGATTTTACCAGCCATCTTTCAGAGAACCATAAAAAAAAACTAAAATGCCCCAAAACTAATACTGAAGTATCAGAACCAAAAGAAAACAGAGTGAAGCAATGCTCTAGCCCAGAACAGCATGGAAGGATATCAAGAAGGGTCCATCTTACTAAGATAGAAGGTTCCCTGAACATGATCCAGTGCACCAGTGTAGAACTTGAGCATAGTACAATACAAGTGGCAGAGGAAGAAACACAGCCCAATTTGGTCCAGCCTCAGAAGGAGGAGAGTAGTAATCTGTGTGATACTGTGAAGGCATCAGTGGGAGAAGCATGGCCCAACATAGTCCAGCTGTAGCAGAATCTAAGACTTAGGTAGCAATGGGAAGACTCCACTCCACAAGGTCCAGCTGAAACCAGAGAGGACTTAACCCAGTGTGATCTAGCATAAGCAGCATCAGGACAGAATGACTACAAACTTCCCCACATCAAGCCAACCAGGCTGCCTCTTTATAGTTCTCAGTCTAGGACCTGAGAGTCAGTCAAGCATTATACAACATTAAAAATCTTCAGGTAGCTAAATTTTCTTCCCTCTTACTTTTTAATATTTGGGGATTATTTATTCATTCATTTAATCATGCAACAGACTTTTTAAAAATCTCTAGTTTTACCTGTTATATCCTATAAAGTTCTGACTTTTGGTTTTACATGACAGGGAGAGAAGGTAAGGGTAGAAAGAGTCAAGCAAGCCCTGTTGAATCTATTAGGTCTGTTTCAAGCTTGTTGTCAACTTGTACAACCTTACCAGAGCTTAGTGGCTGGTGGGAAGGGAATGTTGAGTAAGCAGTTTTGGGATTAGCTATTTCAGCTGTTAGTTCATCCAGTTGTTACCTTGTTAGAGTTCTTGGTGTCTTAGATCATGGAGAAAGTTTTTAATTGATTTATCTCTTGTTTATAATTCTTATTTGGGAAAGGTTTGTGAAGTCATGAAGCCTTGGTAAGGAATATGGGCTTCAGCCTTGTTGGTTGTATGACCCCAAAATCCATGTATTCCCTTGTACAAGCTAAACATCCTCAATTCCTTCAGCCACTTCTTATGTGGCATAACCATTAGAGAAGTACATCAACAAATAGTAAAAGTAAATAGATTTTTTTCTCATCTACAAGATTTAAATAAAGCTATCTCAAATCACAGACTATTAGATCTAGAGGAACCTTAGATACAATCAAAGGTAAAGCAATCATAACCTAAGGTAAGAAAGTAAGACATAGAAAGTTAAGTGACTGATCTCAGACCACACAACCAAGTAGTGAAAATTTAGGACAATACTGTTGAAGACATGGCATGCATGCCCTGGCATGGCAGAGGAGGCTGCCCTGTTCCCCCTCTCCACAGTGCCTGAGGACATTTTTCACATGACCCTCCCTTCTGTCCAGCCGCCCAGTGTGAGCACTTCCTTCCTCCATTGTCTGGGGTAACATGGGGGAATTACCTATGGCTTTAAAGGTTCAATTTGGGCATGTGATCTCCAAAAGGTTTGCCAAACCTGATATAGGATTAGAATATTAGAATTATACCAGTCAAATGCTCTTTACAACATATTCAGAAAAAATTGTCATTTTTTCTCTTGCAAAGTTATGTTTTCATACATATCAAAGGGGAAAGTAAAATTTTGTGAGAAATTATTGGGATTCTCAAAATTTGTAAAGAGATTATTTCAAACAGTTTCTAATTTACCAATGATAGTCACCTAGGACTATTCTACATGTCTTAATTCTAATTCCCTACACAAAGTTTTTGTTTTCTATTACAGAATTATTTTTGTTAATTTATAATTAAATAGTTCATAATGCTCCTTGATCTGTTCTGTTGCCAGGCAAGACATATTTTGAATTTGTGTTTCTGTAACCTGATATCCTATCTCATCATTCAGCTACAACCAGCCTCCCCAAAGTTACCAATAATCTCTTAATTGACAAACCTGAAGATCTCTTCCCAGTTAATTTTAAAGTTCATTGACAAATTAAGACCTTTGGCACTGGAGTATAATGGAAGTAACTTGATTCCCCTCATACAGCCATTGAACACTTAACACTTTCAGGACCATTGAAGTCAAAATTATGCTTCAGTACAATAATCTAATGCTCCTTCCACTCTACCTTATGTTTGCTTTCTCAAAAATGTTAATAAAACATGATAAAAGCAACAGTTAGAGTAAAGCAGAAGAGGCAGCATGTAAGTAATGGACTTCACATTCTTAATTTAAAACATGTATATTTATTTACTCACAGAGAAGCCGAATACCAGCCAAATGAATTTGTAATATCCTCTAGTCTCATTTTATTGGGATTTGTGCTGTATGTATAATGTGAAATCAAAGAAAATATAGTGCTACATCAACTTATATTATTCATGCATATAAAGTTTCTATGGATCTGCTCAAGCTGCTGAGGAGTGGCATTAGAAAGTCTATTACAATAACAAGGAAAGGGGATTTGAGACAAATCAAAACAATAAATGGACAAGAAGAAAATTGTAACATGTTTGGCTTCTATTTCCCTCCAGTGTCACATAAAACGTTCTCTCCTCCGCTAAGCGATTATGAACACTTCTACTTTGACACATGACATAATGTGGAGATTTGTTTAAAATCATTTATCTCCAGAAAGTTACACAAGTAAGATGGTGTGGTTGTACTTCTGAGAAAGAAAGTATATTGCTGTTTACCTCACCATTTATTCAAGCTTTTAAATCTCTTTTAAATTTACAAATTTAAGTCGAAGTTTTCCTAAACTGTTATAACAACCTCTTAATTAGTTCCCACCCTCCTGTCCCTCCCAGAAGCAATTCTGTCCTTCACACAGCTGCCAAAATATTCTTCCAAATTCATAGGTCCAACCATGTCATTGACCTACTCAAAATCCTTGCCTAGAGGTTCCTAATTGCCTCTAGGATAAAATATAAAATTTTTAGTCTAACATTTAAGACCCTCCAAAGTTTAGTGCCAACCTACTTTGTAAGGCTTGTTGCATCCTTCCCTCTCATGCTCTTCATCCCAGCCACACTGGAGTACTAGCCTGTCCCAACACTAGACATGGTACTTGGCACATTGTTAAGGCTTAATAAATGCTTATTGATTGCTTAAATGATTAATAGTCTTCACGCTTCATGTCTCCTACCTCCATAAAATTTCATGAGTAATCAGGATATTTCCTAGACCAGTGATGGGCAAACTCTTTAAAGAGGGGGCCAAAGGAAAGGAAATGCTCATCCATCAGTCTGTTTCTAAGGCAACTCTTTTGAAGTTTCATTGTATTGTATCCTACTCACTGTATTAGTCAGATTAGGAATAATACCTAACTTCCAATGGGATAGGATATTTCGGGGCCCCCCCCCATCTGGCCCGAGGGCCATAATTTGTCTATGTCCTAGACATTTTTTCATGAAAAGAGACCTAGAAAATTTGAAATGTATTTTTAATTAACTAAACATTATGACTATCATGCTATTTTAGAGAAAACGAAAACTAGCCTTTTATCTCACATCATGTTCATTCACACCACTGAAATACAATTCAATCTAATTCATAGGATCATAGAATTGGAGCTGACAGGAATCTTAGAGAACAATTAGTCCAACCCCAGGTTTTATGTCTTGCTCAAGGTCACAAGGTAAGTAGCTGAACCAGAATTTAAAACCAGATCTTCTGACTGAGTCAGTATTCAATTCAGCATTCAAAGCTTGTCTCACTCTGAAGAGTTGGCAAATTTTGCAAAATTGTATTGCTTCTAATCTAGTGCTGAATATACATTGGCACTTGATAGTTGTTGACTAATTGAATAAATGATTGATTAAAGCAAAATTCCACTTCAGTACCTTTGTTCTCCTTTTGGTACCCTTCCTTCATGTTTCATGCATTCTCTAAAACCACATCCCCTAAATTCCAGTGCCACTTACTATCTCTCTCCTCTTTAATATAAAAAAATCCTTTCGCTAGATGTCAGATAGGAAAAGAATTGATGAAATAATTCATACTAAGGGAACAAATATATCTATCTTTTATTAAATATGCCATTCCCTCCAAAGGTTGGTTACCAGCACTTTAAGAGGGTACAGCTTTTTAATCCAAAGATGCAAATACCTGATGGTGGAATGTGTGACATTAGGTACAGAACTAGAGGAGAAAACATTTTTGGAGTTAAGTTTTCCTTGCCCTGACTCTGCTGGGTTGATTAATAGTATAGCTATTAAAAGAGACAGCATAATTAGTGGATACATCTGAATTTAAAGTCAGCAAGGACTTGTTTCAAGTCCTGCCTCATGCAATAGCTGCATGGTTCTGGGCAAGTTATTTAATTTCTCTGGTCCTTAGTTGTCTGATGCCCTATCACATGAAAGAGGCTGGATTCCATGACTCTTCTAGCTCCAAATCTGTTTTCCTTATCTATTGCTAGAGGTAGGTAGGTAGCACAGTAGAGAGTCCTAGATTAGAAGTCAGAAAAAACCTGAGTTTTAATCCTGCCCCCAAACACTTAGTTGAATGACCCTGAGCAATTCCCTTAACCTTTCTCAGCTTCAGTTTCCTCGCTTCTAAAATGGAAATAATTATAGTACCTACCACCCAAGATTGTGATCAAATGAAATAATATATGTAAAGTAAGTTGTAAGCCTTAAAGTTCTACATAAATGTTGAATATTATTATCCTATGATTTCTCAGTAAGGACTTACTTCAAAATCAGATTAAAGGGTGAGAATGTTTGGGTTCATGGGGTTAAATTCAGTGTGAGAAAATAAAGTGAGAGTGTATTATGTTTTGATTTTGCCATGCTGTGTCCTTCAGACTCTTAAGACAAAAAGAAAAAGGTAAAAGCAACTTCTGCTATTTTACTGAGGGTATGAACTATTAACTCATTAAATGCTGGCTTATTATAGAGGAGTAAGGGGAATTCTATAAGGGGAGTTCTATAAATGGAACTCTATAAAAAGGATTTCATGCCTATACTATAAAACTTGGGGCTATCCTAAAAATATAGATTATCATAATTTCAATAATAAAAAATGTTCATCAGAAGAGAGTCACACAGAGGGGTCTGACTGGGTTATCTATCTATTCTGTGGCCTGATTTTCAGACAACAGGGATCAATGTAGGGCGCTGCCATCTGCATTGACTCGATGGTACCCTGATGGGGGACCCTTATTTCTCTGAGGGGCTCTCAGCAGATGACCAAAGTTTTCATCTTCTAAAAAGCTTCCTTCTTCAAATTACAGAACACCTCCATTTGGTACTCCAGATTCTGCCCCATGCCAGATTCTTTACTATTCTGCTCCAGAGCATCCATTACCTCTGAGTACTAAATAGAACTAAATGTTCTATTTTTTCAAATATAAAAACAGAGGTTATGTAAGAATATTGTGTATTATAACATAAATCCACTTAGAGAAATTATCTAAATTCTCTGATTTTTATAGTGCCTTCTCCACATCAGCTGAAAGTCTGTAATAAACAGCAGTTGTTACATGTTTTTTAAAAACTGAGACATGTTATACTTCTACCTTAGTACCAATAGTTCCCAGGATAAGTAAGGTAGGTACAAATTCCTTAGTTGACCCAATATTCAAAATTCAACAAATGTTCATTGAACTCTCATTATTTTCAAGGTATTATATTATGTATGAGCTGGGGTAAATTAAAAGTTAAGCATAAGATATCCCTATAAATTATTGAAATCTAGTAGATAAAGATAAAACACAAAAAAAGATAAATGTAACATAAAGTAGAATGTGAGAGATCTCCTACTGGAGTGATCACAAATGTTTCATGGAGGAAATAAAGAACATTGGATCTTTTTGTAAGGGAAGGAAGTAGTGGGAGAGGAAAATGAGGTGTTCCAATGAGGAAAATTTGGAGCTGAAAAAGACCTTAAGTCATAGAATTATAGTTTTAAAGCTATAAGACATGTTGGGGGTTTTCTAATCTAAGTTCTTCATTTTACACATGAGAAAACTTGGGTTAAAAATGGGAAATAATTTGACCAAAGTTACTTGAATTAAGTAATAGAATAAGAATTTGAAACCAAAATTTGAACTCACTCAAATCTATTATTCTTTCCACTGGTAATGAAAAGGAGAATAAGTAGACTGAAGCATAGTGTACATGAAGAGACCTGGAAAACAAGACTAATTAGGTAGGTTTAAAGTAAAGTCTATAAAGCCTCTTGAGAAATGTAGTATGTTTGGTTCAATCTTACATCATTACAAATAATCTAAAGCCACAGAATCACTGCCCTCAAACCATGGAACCCTAGATTTAGAGACAGAAGGAAATTTATAATTCATCCAATCAATTCCATCCCTTGTTTTACAGAGGAGAAAACTGAGACTGAAAGAGGAAGTGATTTTCCCAAGTAGCAACACTGGGATTAGAACTCAGATGCTCTGACTCCAAATGCTAGAGTGCAAATAAATTAGCAAAACCAGCTCAACTAAAGCAAGCATTCGCCCTGAGACCACTCAAGGTAAATAATGTTTGTTTTAATTAAATTCTTTTTTACTAACATATTTGAATTCCAAATTCAGCTATCATCTCCCTGGTGCCACAAGGGGAACTTATTAGACCTTCCAGAGCAACACCAAATTGGAAACAGTCACTATGGTATCGCTCTGTCTGGAGTCACATTTCCTAAGAAACTCTAGCCTAAAAGAGACTCAGTTTCAGAATCAGAAAGCCTAAAGATCCTGAACTGGGACTAATGGACTGGTGACCATGCTAAGATATATAGTACTCAGAGAGCCTGGGGCTGGAGAGGATGTGAGGCAAGGGAAGAAATGGAGTGGCTAACAGATGCCATGAAGGCATATGGTAAACCATCATGTCAGTCCCTTGGGATATAGCAGGTGACCACACTAACAGACGGCATGCAGCTAGATGAGGCTCATTTCAAATGATGTGTCTTTCTCTTTTGTTTTGTTCTGTCTTTTTTTTTCATTCTGAGCAGCTGGCACCTTTAAGATAACTTTTGGGGCTATATTTAAGACATGGCACATCATTAAAATAAAGCTCCCGGCTAATAATTATGTCTTGTTCATGTGTTTTATGACTTAAAATTCTGACTTCCCCTCAAGGCTTCCAACTAACTCTTTTTTCCAAATTGTTTCTCTAAGGGGTCTTATCACATTGTGGACCCGTTCCCGACAATTAAGTCACAATTTAGTATACTCCCCATAGAGTTTTAACTTTTCAGGTAGCCTCTAGTTTGCAGCTTGGGCATCTCTGTCAGCACTGATTGAGGTTGAATTATATGCCTATGAAGTGCTTTGAACCCTTCAGAAGAAAAATTGGCTACTAGGCTATTACAGTGAAGTATAAGCTGCACTGAAAAATTTCCCTGATCATTTTATTTCCAAGAAGTACTACATGCCATAATTATTTTAGAATACAGAATATAGGCTTTGATGATGCATCTTTTTGTAAAAAGAAAGAATTTCAAATCCTCAAATATTGTCCATTGGCCCAAGTAATATTTATTATAATAAAATGCTAACAAAACTAAAAAATGAGGACAATCTAATTAACAAGGACCTGTTAATTGTGAGCCAGATGCCCTTAGAGTTTGAAAAGAATGGTTAAGACCCAATTCAAATATCACTTCTTCCATAAAGACCATCAAAAATTATTTTCCTGGGGGCAGCTGGGTAGCTCAGTGGATTAAGAGCCAGACCTAGAGATGGGAGGTCCTAGGTTCAAATCTGACCTCAGACACTTCCTAGCTGTGTGATCCTGGGCAAGTCACTTGACCCCCATTGCCTAGCCCTTACCACTCTTCTGCCTTTGGAGCCAATACAGAGTATTGGCTCCAAGACAGAAGGTAAGGGTTTAAAAAAATTTATTTTCCTCCCTCATCCCCATGTAGCACTTTGTTTATATCTTTCAGAAACTTGGTGTATTCTATTTTATATTACAGTTGCTTGTGTTTGGCTCACATTGAAACAAATGTGGCCATATTATACAGTTTGTTATGAAATAATGGTATAATATGAGGAACCAGAGGAGTTTTCCTAATCTACTAGACTCATTTCCTGTGTAGCTGAGTCTGCCCTCTGGCTCCTTATGGTAAACCACATGCTTTGTCCCTTGTACAGCCCCTAGCAACTGGTTTGTCCCATTATCTCAGTGCCTATCATAGTGATGGGCAACCTTTTGAGCTTGGTGTGTCAAAATTTGCCAAAAAAACAAGCATAACTCAGGTGGTGTCACTTCAAGAAAAAAATCATAATTTCACTATATTTATAGTTTAAATAACAAAAATGTAGAATTGTAATATATAATTCTATTTAATAAACCAAAATAGGTAAATTAATATAGGTAGAATTATCATCTATAGTCCACAGAGTGTCTACACTACACTACAGCAAAGGTTTCATCCTCGGCATGCAAGCCCAGACTTCTCTGTATGTGGCCGTATAGGGCCGATGTCATCGAAAATGGCTACGCTTGTCAGTACTGGCACATGTTTCATAGGTTTGCCATCACTAGTCTATAGGCCTCACCACTAGAAAGAGCTGCCCACTTTGTGAATTACAAAATGAAGAAGAATTATTTCTATTTTCTCCTTTGATATGGCCTTTTGCTTGAGACGTAGCTCTCCCTTGGATTTCCACCAAGAGTAGGAAAGGGATTTCTGTCTTTTCTCCCCAACCCCTCCCTATACTCCCAGTAGCAATGATTGACTGAGCATACATGGCAATAAGAACATGTGCTTACCTAGGCTAACTGAAGACTAAACCTTCGTTCCTTAACTTCCTCTCTTTTGCTTTGATTTTTGATTGATGGACAAAAAATAATCCTGAAATAGATTTTTCTAGCCTTAATGACTGCTTCACTAATTCAAAACATCAGTAATTCCTTGAGTTGAGCATTGTGTGCTACAGCATCCAAAACAACTTCTTCAAAGATGATCATTTTCAGGAGTGGTACAGTTATAAGGACTTTAAAAAGCTAAACTACATCCTGGCCCACCAGAAGATCCAGGTTTGTAAGAGATTCAAATTAAACAGATGCAAAATGAATTTGAAATACCTGTTGAAGAGTCCTCAAAGCTGAATTTTCCTCTGATCTACATGTAATAAGTGATTGATTACTCTTTCATGTTTTTTTAATGAATATTGTTTAATGTAAAATGCTTAACACTTAGAAATTAGCAAAGCTTCAATTAAATTAAATTTCATTTGCTTAAAGATGGTTAACCCCATGAATTATACACTCTTTCATGTTTTAAGTTTTTGTTAATTCATTTTTATAATTCCTGTGTTTTAAACATTGTGTGTGTGGTAGAGAAAATAAATAGTTTGTATGTGCTTAATAGCTGCTATTTTACAAAGTGAATGCCATTTCTAGAAAGGATCTGATTAAAACCCATTTAGCAAGGACAGACATGAACTATATTGGGATATTTCCCTCCATTAATTTCAGGTAGAAGCAATGATTCAAGAAAAGAGTCAAGCTCCTCAAGGATTCTCCAAGTCAGTTTCTCTGATTTGGGGTCCCTTGTGTTACTTTTGGCCTTTGAGTAACAGGAGGAAATAAGTTGGAGAGATAGGGTGGGCCAGTCCTTGGGAAGCAACATGGCCTGAACTCTTCAAATCTTTCCTCTACTTGGGATTTGTCTGATTTAACTAATGCAAATAAAAAAAATTCTAAAAGGAATGGTTCTGAAGGAAGAGGAATATTAAAACCATGACATTACAATACTAATAATCATTGCTTCTTCCTCCTCCCTCATGGGTACTATTACCCACAGCTCCTTTCAGCTGATATCATATAGCATTAAGAGACAGTCAGCCCCAAAGAGACAGTCAGTCCCAAAGAACTAAAAACTAGAGCTGAAATAGGACCGTTTGGCGAATAAAGCCACCTTTCTCAAGGCAGATCATGAGATCTTTTATGACAGAGAGATAAAAGTTGCTTAAATCAGTCTCCCAAACCTGTCCTAGTTCAGAAATCTCCAGGCAGAGAGTTCTTCCCAGTTTGACCTCTTAAGTTAAACCAAAAAATCCCATTATGAAAGGAGCCCTCTTTTTAGTTTAATAAAAGGAAAAAAGTAACACCAACAAAAGACAGAACTTTTGATACCACTTGATACTTCTTAATGTTAAGTATTATCTGATGTCATCACCATGTCACTATGGAGTGACTGATAAAGATACCTGACAATAAGGAGTTAGAAAGTGACTCAAATTGCAAAGCAATTCATTGGAAGAGGACTGTAAAAGGTGCTTTGCTCAAACAAGTCCTTCCACATTTTTAATAAGGAAATAAGACCAGCTGCAATGACCTCTCAAAGGTGTTAAACTGATTCACTAGCACACACTTGTAAATGTTGACATTAAAGTGGCCTAATTGTCATTTGGTTCAAAATAGTACCCATTGTATATTATTGCTTCTTTCTGCAAAGGTCACCTCACAGCCTGCTCCATGCCTTTCCCATTAGCAGAATGAAAAGTTTCTTTCTTTAACTGCTTTTAACACCCAGTGCAAGATGCTATCCACTGACTCTTTCTTGACTTAGTGTCCTGATGTCCTCTCATAATTAAAATCCTGTGTTTCCTCCATAATTTTTTTGTCTCACAATTCTTCCTGACCTACTATTTCAGGTCAGTGTCCTTAGAGTTCTAAGTAACTTAAGAGGTTTAGAACTGTCTCTTTTCTCTGTCATCAGGTCAAAACCCTACCAACTCTGTTACCATCATTTTAGGGAACCAGTAATTATTGTCTTGAATCCATTTCATCACTTAACACTGGCTAGCATTTGCTCAGGAATATTAACTTAAAAGTGAAAAAGAATTAAGTATGAACATTTCCCTTCCAAAACTTCAGGACACAATCCTTCCTAATACTACCTCAGTCTCTGGATGATTGAGTAGATTTGGCTCACAGCTTATCTTTGTTCCTACATAGCATTGGTTCACCAAGTTCTCATTCAAAATCAAAATGGCATCACTGCAGACTTCTACTAAGCTGGAGTCTGGAAAGTCTCTCCAGATGATCTCTTGGTGTTCCTCTACCTAGCTGAATTCCTAGAATCCTGGATTCATGAGTTTTTCACTCCTTGCCTTAGAAACTCTTCAGACTAGAGGCTCTACTTCCTGTGCCTAGAACTGAACAATCCAAAATGGCCAGGAACCTAGGTCTACTTCTCAGGGGCTATATGACCTGGGGAGGGGAACTAAATAAGAAGACCCTAAGGCCATCCCTCACCCCTTACCTCAAGGTCTTACTGGTTTTATGTGGAAGAGTACCCTCTCTTCCCCAGATATGAAACAAATACTCCATTTGGTGCCAACTCTGGTCTTTTAAAAGCTGACAGTTCTGACTACACAGCCAATGGAAAAGGCTCCTTCCACCCACATATTAGATGGAATGCAATATAATAAACAGGTCCCTTTACTCTTCCACATGGATGATGACACCTTAACAAACTGATGACATCTGTACATGTGAAGGATTTCCATTTTATTCTGTTCAACCAGCACCATCTACATGAAGCTTTTCCAAATCCTTCAAGCCGCAGCTACTAGTACCATTTCTGTGTGTGAGTGTGTGTGTGTGTGTGTGTGTGTGTGTGTGTGTGTGTGTGTGTTTGGAGAGAGAGGCACACACACACACATACACACACACAGAGAGAGACAGAAAGACAGAGAGAGACAGAGACAGAGAATGTGAGCTTCTTGGGAAGCAAAGACTGTTTTCTATTTGTCTTTGTATCCCCAGCACCTAACAGAGTGCCTGACCACACAGTAGGTACTTAATAAATGCTAATTGATTGATTGAATCATTGATTTTTCAAATGCATTAGTTTATAAACAGGACTGATAGTCACTAAAATGTCAGGAAGAATTTGGACCCACTTAGAAGGAACACAAAGTCATCCAAATACATAAGGATACCCTAAACAGGGTAGATATATTGACTTATCAACTGGTTTGCCTCAGTCTGTTTTTCTCAATTAAGACAGAATCAAGACTGGCCTTACTGTTCATAGATGTAACTCTACCATTTGTAAATACTTAGTAACCCTAATGTGCTATATAAATGTCTTACTATTACTGCTGCTGCTGTTATTGTAGCTGCCTCAGATGCTAGTTGTTTTCAAAGAACTGTTCTGGCTGCCATCCCAGAAGGGCTCCTCAACTTGATATCTTTGCCCTATTTGGCCTTCTCTTGCTGTGATCAATTAAAGCCTCTTAAAGATATTTGATCATAGTAATGGCAACAATAATATCTCTCTTTTATAAAATATCCACAGCTTACAAAAACTGTAAGTAACTCTGGGGTAAGTATTGAAAGTATCATTATCCCCATCTTTCAGCCAAGCAGTGGATGCACTGTTTATTTCTCTGGAAGTAGGGGAGCTGAGACTCAAACCCAAGTCCAATGAATTCAAACCCAATGTTGTTCTCAGCAGGTCACGTTATCTCTTAGGGTGGGGGTGGGGGGATTCTCATTCTGTTGCAGCTAGATGGCTCAGGGGATAGAGAGCCAGACCTGGAAACAAGGGGTCCTAGGTTCAAATCTAGCCTCAGACACTTGGTACCTTAATTCCCATTGCCTAGCCCTTATCATGCCTACCTTGGAACCAACACTTAATATCGATTCTAATAGAGGAGATAGTGGTTTGTTTTTAAAGATTCTTAGTCTGCAAAATCCTTGTCTTGGTGGGGACAGCTGGGTAGCTCAGTGGATTGAGAACCAGGACTAGAGATGGGAGGCCCTAAGTTCAAATCTGGCCTCAGACACTTCCAAGCTGTGTGACCCTGGGCAAGTCACTTGACCCCCATTGCCTAGCCCTTACCACTCTTCTGCCTTGGAGCCAATATTGCGTATTGGCTCCAAGACAGAAGGTAAGGGTTTAAAAATAAATAAATCAATAACAACAACAACAAAATAGTGTTTGACAAAGGAGACCTTGTAGTCTGATGAGGGATACTGGATAATAACTGTAAAAAAATTGTTAAAAAAAAATCCTTGCCTTGGAATCTCAGAGTTAGTTTGCTGAATGTCATTTAGTCGTGTTGAGATTATCATTGTTACCTACAAGTAATATCTGGATAGAATCCATTGAAAGCTTGGATCTATACTAATCACTAAGAGCTATGAAATTTTACAAAATAAGGAAATGATAGTTTTTTCTGAAAGAAGAAAAAAGTATGAAATAATCTGAGAATAAAAAATGCAAGAGGTTTATATCAATAACCACTTGCGACTAACTTAGATCATTCATGTTTTGTCTAGGTTTCAAGAGGACAAGGAATGAGCTTTGAGTTAGATGTTAAGAGTCTTATTTAAGCATCTGAAAGTTGATTGTGTGTGTGTGTGTGTGTGTGTGTGTGTGTGTAAATGTAGCACTAATGTCAAGACTTTAACAACACAAAGCTCTAGGAAATATTTTGCTGGCCACATATACATAATAAAGATAGCAATCTGGATAGGTGAGCTGAAAGGCAGCTAGGTGTTATAAAGGGCACAACGCTAGGCTTGGAGTCTGGAAGACAGAGTTTGAATCTGGTTTCAAACACTTCCTAACTGTAACACTGTGAAAGTCACTTAACTTCTCTCTGCCTCAGTTTTCTCACTCATAAAATGGAATATTTATTATGATAAATATTTAAAATAATAGCACCTACCTCTCAGGATTATTGTGAGGGTCAAATGAGAAAATATTTGTAAAGCACTTAGTACAGTGTCTGCCTGGCACACAGTGAGTAATTAATAAATGCTTGTTTACTTCCTTTCCTCCTTTCTTCTTTCCCTCTATCCACTTTTCTATAAGGGAGCAGAAGGGATTTTGAATTGGGGAAACTGAGGGTTGCAGATCAAGCCCTGTCAGTTTTTTTATAAGCATTCTTGAGAAAGGATAGTAATTAAATAAATCCTTTCAATATTAAAATGGGAAAGTACAAGAGTTATCCCTAAACTAGAGTGATGTTTCAGACAGAATGGCAAAACCTGACTGGCTAGAAAGTTTGGTTCAAGAAATAAAATAAACCTGAAAGTGCTCTCTAAATATTTGGTAGCATCCTGCAAAAAGCCTTAGATCTTTAAACAAGAAGAATTTTTAGAATTCTTTTTGAGAACTGACTTCTGCCAGCCATAAACTCTAGTTAAAGGTCAACATCACTTGTCAAGTGCCGCTCTGCCTGGTAGCAACAGCAGCAATTGGACCGGCAGATCACCTTTTCATAAATACTACACATCCAATGCATGTCCACCTGAGACAACAAACAGGTCTAGTGGAGATTATTCAGAGACCTCATGTTTTGAAAGACCAGCAGAAAACAAGCTTATGGGAGCAGGACAATGATATCACCAGAATACTCTACAGGCCCTTTAGCACTAGAGGTTTAAGTCATCCATCCACACATGCAAGCATCCTGGTTATGTGTCCCTCTAAGAGGTCTCCATATGTGTATTGATTTTTCTTATTGGTTATGTGTTCATTTGTGGGATAATATGTCCCTAAGTTTATAGAGGACTCTTTCTTTGCTACTTTTCTTTATATGCTATATCATCTTTGTGTCTTCATTGAATTGTTTGCTCTGATTGACTGGTCAAGACAAGCATAACAGTGACTGCTCATTTTAGTGGATAACAAACAAGCTAGACTTCTTTAGAGAATGTCTTGATCTGGGTAGCTTTGTCTAGAGGGTCTGTTCTGTGAGTTGAGAGCGGGGTGGGCAGGTCTGTATCTGATTATCATTACTGTTGTTATTATATGAATCCCAAAAGATACATTCCTAAACAGAAGATGAGTCCTCCCATAGCCAATTCCTCTTTGCCGGCTTCCCACACTTAGAGGGAGATGATGTACAGCTTTCTATATCTAAGACCCTTCTCCCCCAACTTCTTGATGTTTGTCATGGCTCCATTGCATGGTCACCCACTTTTTACTGTTATCAATTTCCAGAGATTCTAGTGCCACCTGTTTGATTTGAGATGGCATTAGCCTCCATATTCCTTATCTTCCCTACTTGTTGCCATCACTCCTTTCTCGTGGGCCCTTCCTTCTTTCTCCTTCTTCAGTCTTTCCTCTTTATTAGTTCAACCTTTCACCATGAATGTCCCTTGGGGATAACTCTTTGTTTTTCCAAATTGCTTAAACTGGAAAGGGAAGGAGTAAATAACCTGGCACTTAACCATAAAATGGTTAATTAATTTGTCCTTGAATATATTAACTATACGGACAACATTCTTTCTCTGACCCAAAAAATATAATTCTGTCAGATCCAAAAAACACAATGTCTTAACAAGGACAATATTTATCTTAAAAGCCTGTTCTCTAGTCAATAAGGTTTTATAACTTCTTCCTCATTTTTTAGTTGACAAATTTCTTTTCTTAACCAATTTCTTAAATAGATTCATAAAAGAGAAAACCACAGATGCATTTTTGTGAACTTTGCTTAGTGTGTTCAACAAAACTTCTACTTCCAAAGATCCCTACTTCTTAAAAACCTAGGAACTTGTGAAAAACTATCTCCTCTTCTCTGATCTAGTCTGCATTGGTACTAAGGCTGTGGAGGGCAGAATAAGTTCTCTGTATAGGACAGAGTCCTTACTCATAGATAGGTCTCGATAGCAATTTTTTTATTTGTTTGAATACTATTGCAGAGTTTGGTTTGGGAGACCCTATATAGTGAACAGAAAGCATGTCTGCCTGAAGGGTCTGAAAGAAGATGGCAAGGAAGATCAGTAGGGGGAAAGAAAGTCAGGCTTGTAGCAGGTTAATGAATCTATGACTATGCCTTATTTTCACTCCTCTGGCTGCATCACCCCCAATGGTGTAACCTAAGTAGACACATTTCTCCTGATGCACACATATTGCTGAACCATAAAGTTTCAGATTTGAGTTTAGGGAACTATAAAAATCCATTTGGATCTAAAGAAAAGAGACAGAGTCATGTTCACAGGGAATTTGCCCATAGATAATTTATTGATTTTAAAAGAAAGGCTACAGAAAGAACATGGGCCAGTTTGTGATGTGGCCACCTGGGGTCTTTTTTTGTCCTAATCTGGGTCATGTCATACCATACTTAAGGTCTATTGAGGTATTCCTCAGCTTTGCCAAGTCTAAAGATTTACCTGAATGATTTCTGAGCATTAGGATTTATGCTGACATATACTCAGGAAGATTGAAAGCTGAAGCCTTTTAAACTTGAACCAATTTACAAGCTAGCTCACCCCCAGCCCCACAAAGACACACATAATATACATATTACATAGACTACACCAATTATGAGTTAGTAGGTAAGAATACACAGAGGATTTTGATACATTCCTTTAGTTTTAAACAGTTACACTCAAGGACCCATCAGACATTCCTCTAATTCTGACCTCTCCTCTTAAGGCAAAGAGGCCTAATCTGATCAGACTGTCTCAGGAAGAGAGTTGGCAAAGACTACAGAAAATTTATACACCAAGAACAACTTTCTTATTTTTTCACAGAAGAACAGATAGGTTCATAGAAGAGAACATGGCTACAACTCAGATATCATCCCTCCTTCCATTTTCTATGCTTTGAGGCCTCGGTGTGTGTGTGTTGGAGGTAGGGGTAGGAGATATATATTTTTCCCATTTCATTCTGAGGTATGTCCCTACCAACCATAGAAGCACATCTGGTGCTCACACTCTTGGTTATGGCCTAATATAGGCCAGTGGGAACAAGCAGGAAAGTGATTTCAGCTTATATCAAAAATATCTGATTAGATTGAAGTTTTTCACTATATTTTTCTTATTTTTCTTTGCACTATGCCTAATATGTAAAATGTGCTTTTAAAGACTTCACATATACCATGGATATCATATTGTTTGTCTTCTCAATGGGTGGGTGAGGGACTACAGGAAAGGAGAGAATTTGGAACTCGGAATTTTAAAAAATGAATGTTAAAAAATAAAAAGCTAAGAATTAAAAAGTACCAAAAAATCTGATTAAAACAGCTGAACTTAAATATTAAACAAAATCTAAATTAGAACGTGTTTATCAATACAAACCAGTAAACTTTTTGAGAAATATGAATCTTTTGTCTTAAAAGTTTTGCTTATTGCAATCATTTCTGTATCTCTAGTTGCCATCTCATGAAGTAATTCCCTAAATTCTTGAAAAATTCTCCTTCCGTTGCTACAAGTTCTTTCCTTTCCTTTTCTAGAACAAAAGAATATATTATCACCTTTATGCAGAGATAAATGCCCCTCCATCTTTGCCTTAAAATCTCTTCCTGCTCCATCCCTAGATTCCCTCATGTCCCAGAGGAACTCAAAGGCACTATATTACAGGAAGAAAGAACTCATGCTCATAAGACCCAGACTAGAATCTTACCTTTGAAATTTACTATCAGTGTGACCTTCAATGAATGATTTAACCTAACCTGGGCCTCAGTTTCTTCATCTGAGGGCTCTGGTGAATTGGATAGCTTTTGAGGTTCCTTCCAGCTCTAGATCTCTGATCCTAAGTTTCTCTGCCAGTTGCAGACAAAAATAGAGTGAAATGGCCCCTCCATTCCTTATATATCTTCAAGCCTCCCCCAGCTCAACCCCATCGACACATAAGACTGAATTGTTAGCAATGAATCTCTTAATTAACCATTCTAGAGGCATTTAACAATTTGAGAATTCTTCAGAAAATATCTTCAGAAAATCCTATCTCCCATAGTCAGAGAGAAACATTCAGAGCCAAATGTTTTGAAAGAGGGAGTTAAACTGTTGATATGATAGCCAGCTCTTTTCTGTGACTCTCCCTACTAAAACGTTGGGAGAACTTTCCAAAGTTATATTACTTCTAATGGAACCATTTCCCAAATGGCAGCATCACATGGCACAGAGCCCATTTTTATGGCCTAATATTCCTCTGTGAGCTTTTGTACTTCCTCCAATTGGAACAGAAAGTTATTTCCTCCAACTTCATTTTAAAAATATGAGCAGAGCAATAATATCACTGCATCAATTTTCCAAAAATTGCAGGAAGAGTCAGAGGGTCATAGATTGTAGAAATACCCTCCTCAAATAATTCCAAATAATTTGATAATAATTTGAACTAGGCTTACTATCATTTCATCCATTCATATCCAGTCTTATTGTTGCTTAGCTTCAATCAGAGGGTTGTCTTTGGGAGAACAGCATCAACTACCACAGAAACTCCTGAACTGTCAGGTATTTTAGTATATTTCAAGGATCAGCCATTGTTCCTCTGTTAAGAACCATAGTTTGAGGTTTTTATTTTCTGTTTTGTTTTGGTTTGGTTTTTTGCCTTTCACCCTACTGACTCCCTCAGTAATTGTCATCCCTTACTTTTTCACCTTCAAAAGCATCCCCGTGGGTCCTCCCTCTCACCATCTTCTTTCTTAGCTAGCCTGAATCTTTCCCCCTAGGCAGTTGCTCCTGGCCCTTAAGGTTCCTACCAAAGATAATGAAAGGCCTTTAGGCAACTTCAGACCTGATTTAAGGAAAAACTAATGCTGGGGAGGAGAAAACAAAGTTTTGGGTCCACAATCTCTGGGACCACTTAATAAATACTGAATTCAATTAAACAATTTTTTTAATTTTTTAATTAAATTAAACAAATTAGATTAAAAAATATTTACTAAACACCTACTAAGTGCTAAAGACTGTGCTAATCACTTGGAAGGCAGGGAGAAGAAGATACAAAGTTAAATAAAACACTACAGTCTCCTGAATTTTAAGAGCCAGTAGTTAGTAACAAAATCCACATAAACAGCCATAATATAAAATAATACATTATGCAATATACAACCTTGGTTTCAACCTGGATTTCTCACTTGCACTCATCCGAAATATATAATCTCTTGTCATTTTTACCTTCATCCCCATTCTCCATTCCAACAGCCACAATTTCAGAACAGTAATTTATCACTTTCCTGAACTATTACAACAATCTTCTAATTGTCTCAAGTATATCTCTGTACTTCAATCTATCTTCCACTCAACTGCCCATGTGATTTTCTTCAAAAATATAGTTGAGCCTGTTATTTCTATAATCAGTTAATTCAAGTGGCTGCATATTACCTTTAGCATCAAATGTAAAGTTCTTGGTTTGGCATAAGCCTTTGAAACCTGGTTCCTTGCTACCTTTCAGTCTTCATATACTTCCCTCCCCTCTATACGCTTAAGACAATTACATTGGCCTACTTGATCTTCCTCACAAAGATTCTCCATCTTCTGACTCAGCCTTTGCACAGCCTTAACACCATCCCACCAGACATTTCCACTAAGGGACCAAGAACCTTCAAACTTCTCAAATTCACAAGATGGTCTCAAATCCTAGAGCAGTGGTTCCCAAACTTTTTTGGCCTACCGCCCCCTTTCCAGAAAAAAATATTACTTAGCCCCCTGGAATTTTTTTTTTATTTTAATAGCAATTAATAGGAAAGATAAATGCACCTGTGGCCATCACCGCTTTCCTGGATCACCAAAGCACCCACCAGGGGGCGGTGGTGCCCACTTTGGGATTCACTGTCCTAGACATATCCATCCTAGGACCCATGCTCAATTGTTTAAGATGGTTGGGGGGACCATAACAGGCAACCAAAAATCCAAGATCAAACTCACTTAGGTCAGACTTGGACTTTAGTTGACATGCTTATGGTTTCATGATGATCAGGGTAAAGTAAAGGGTCAGCTATAATGCACTGATTCCAGTACCGGTGAGAGGTGAGGCTATAAGTTATTTCTGTTGTAAATTACTTAAAATTAAGAAACTTTCAAGAAGGATTAGTCTTAGACTGGAATCAAGCAGTCTCCTGTCCCCAAGAGACTTCTAGTGGTTTGAAAACTTCACACAGTACAACTGTCCCAATTGTAAAATTATGCCTTATTCCAATATGTTTTTCTAGGCCCCTCTCCTGACTCCTCTCTCTGGTAAAATTCCAGAACTTATTAAATGTTTCACATTTGGGGAATGTGGAAGCAATGATGTGAAAACTGAAGTTGTATTCCCTGAGAAACCATTTGAGTTCTTCCAAGCAGAAAAATGTACAAACTACTCCTAATTTAATCTAAATAAGTAGTGTATTGCATTTGTTTGTCAAACATAGGAATACAAAATTGGTATGTGCAAATGAGCAAGGCTTAGTCCCCTTTCAATGCTTCCTCTGAAGGGAAGAGTTATAGAATTGATTGGCTACCTACCATGTGCTCAGGATTGAACTATGAAGCAAAGCATACAACAAACCATTTTCCTGCCTTGTGCTTTTTTTTTTTTTTCTAAGAAGAAAGATGTTGTAAAAAACTATTTCATCCCTTAAGATTTATCTCATATTATCCTCTTTCTTCATTCTAATGAAAGTGCCCCACTTAATAATTCTCTATACAGAATATTCCACCTACCATCTGTGATCTCTGTGTTTTTGCTGAATGTCTAGAATGTTCTTCCTCATAATTTCTTCATCATTGATTTCTTAGCTGTCTTCAAGGTACATCTCAGAGTTACCACCTGTAAGATACCTTTCCTGGTCCCTCCCTCTTCCTCGATTTTGTTAGTGCTCTCTCCATTTTCCTTCCTTAAATTATTTTGCATTTTATTTACCTGTTTTTAAGTTGTATCTCCAAAGGAGAATTTAAACTCCTTGATAACAGGAAATGACCTTGGAAAAAGTAATTTAACTTCCCTGCCGTTCAATGTTCTCAATTTCAAGATAAGGGGGCTGGATTTGATGGTGTCTGAGAAACCTTTGAGGTCTATGTCTATGATCTTATCATCTCATTTTTTTCCCAGAGCTCATACACATACATAAGCTTTTGCTTTTTTTCATATACATAGGTTTTTTTCTTATGCATAGATTCATGTGTCTCATGCATAAAGTAGCAGGGCTTAAGCAATACTTGTTGAGTGGAATATAATTGAAATGAACTGAATTTAATTAAGCATATTTTTAATAATTAAGGTCATTTATTTACAGTATTAAAAATAATGAGTACTTTCAAGGAAATGTGTCATTGTAGTATATTTGTCAACATCATTATCATCATATTTTCTTTCTTTTTTTTTTAAACCCTTATCTTCCACCTTAGAATCAATACAGAGTATTGGTTCTAAGGCAGAAGAGTTGTAAGGGCTTGGCAATGAGGGTCAAGTGACTTGCCCAGGGTCACACAGCTAGGAAGTATCTGAGACCAAATTTTAACCCAGGACCTCCCATCTCTGGGCCTGACTCTCAATCCACTGAGCCACCCAGCTGCCCCCTGTCATCATATTTTCAATTAAGTAAATAAAATATCATCAGTCTAATACTGCCTATAACATGGATTGAACCATTAAGAGGGCCATTCTCAAGGATGTTAATTAAAATTCTATTGTCAAGGTTAAGGATGTTTGTTTCAAATAACAAACTTTCATTTTAGTCATTAGTGTACAATTATCTGAATGTAACAACAATTCTTTAAAATTTTTAATTATTAATTAATTTTAATTTAATTTAATAATTTAATTAATTTTTGATTGTTCAGAATTCTTAGTCTTATCAAGTTTGTTGGTCTTTAGATATTGTCATTTCTTTAAATTGTTCTTCATTTCACCGTGCTTCAAATTGGATGTCTTCCCAAGTTTCTCTGAAACCACCCTCTTCATTATTTCTTTCAGCACAATAGTATTCAATCCTATTCATTAACTATAGCTTTTTCATCAAATTTCCCAATTGGGCACTACCTCAGGTTCCAATTCTTTGCCATAACAAAAAGAGCTATTATAAATATGTTTATACCTCCTTAGACTTTTGCTTAGTACTTCACTAATCCCTTTCTAAATGTGCTTTCAGTTTTATTTCCCATCCTAGGGGAATTTTTTCCCTTCCCTTTCTCCCTTTTTCTCCTGTTCCCTTATTGAATGAAATGTATTTTTATATCTCATTGTGTATGAATAAGGTTCAAACATCACTGGCTGCCCCTCACCTCTCTCTCCTTCTTTGTATAAATGTCTACTTATGCATTCTTTTATGAGTTAATTTTCTCCATACTTCTTTTCCATCTCCCTCCATTCTGTGTATTCCTTTCCCCTAACTTTACATTCTTCTTTTGAGATCATCAAAACATGAGAGAACCACTCCAATGTTCTTTGCCTAATTAAAGTCCCTCTATTATCCCACTGGTTGATCAGGTTTTCTCTACAAATATGTCTTCTTCCCACAACAGAAGGTAAACAATTTATCTTTGCATAATTGGTTATGATTGTTTACTCATGCTTACCTTCTTCTGTTTCTCTAGACTTCTGTGTTTGTATTTCAAAATTTCTATGTAGCTCTGGTCTTTTCACTGAGAGTGCTTGGAAGTCTTCTATTTCATCAAAATTACATTTTCCCTCCTGAATGATTATACTCAGTTTTCATAGGTGTTCTTTTTGGTTGTAAGCCTATTGTCTTTGCTTTCAGGAATATTGTATTATTATATCTGCATTCCTTTATAGTTATAGCTGATAAATTGTATACTATTCTGACTATGACACTTGAAAGCTTTGTGGTGCTTTACATTACCTTTTATTCATCTGGCTATAATTTGGCTAGTTTTCATTTGTGGCTTCTTTCAGGTGGTAACAATTTGTTCTTTTTATTTTCACATTGACCCCCCACCCCCCCGCCATTTCTAATAGATCTAAGCTGTTTTCTTTTTTTGTGATTTCTTGAAATTTGATGTGGAAACCTCTTGTTTTTTGGTCATGGATTTGAGGCAAACCAGTGATTCTTAAATTATTTCTCCTTGATCTATATCCTAGGTTAGCTTATTTTGCTATAAGATATTTGCATTTTCTTCTTTTCATTTTTAGTCTTTTAACTTTGTTTTAATATTTCTTCTTGTCACATGAAATCACCTAATCTATTTGATTTTTAGGGAGTTTGTTGCTTGGGCAAGGTTTTGTACCATATGCAATAGGCTATTGATTATCTTTGCAATGCTTTCTTCCCTAGCTTTCATTTCCTTTTCAATATTTTTCCTTCTAATGCTCTCATTTCATTTAAAATTTTTTAACTTCGCTTTAAACCCTTGCTTTAGTTCTTCCAGTTATTCTAACAGAAAATGTGCCCCAAATTGGCTGAACAAGTTGTTAATGAAATGGAATACTGTAGTGCAATAAGAAATGACAAGCAGGATGATTTTAGAAAAAAAACAAAGACTTACACGAACTGAAGCAAAGCAAAGCGAGCAGAAACAGAACATTATACAGTGTAACAGCAATATTTTTGATGAGCAATTATGTATGACCTTGTTATTCTCAGAAATACAGTGATCTGAGGCAGTCCCAGAGACACATGATGAAAAATGATGGAGAAAGAAAAATACAATAATTTCTTACTATTTTTCAATTTCTTCTTATTTTTGGTTGAGACACTTTCCACAAAATGACTAATATGGAAAAATGTTTCACGTGATTACACATGTAAAATCAATATCATGTTGCTTACCATCTCAAGGAGGGGAAAGAGGAGTATGGAAAAGAAGGAATAGAATTTGGAATTTGAAAAAAATTAAAGAATGTTAAAAATTCTTTTTAACATGTAATTGGAGGGAAACAAAATATTATTTTAAACAAAGATAAGAAACTATGCCCAAGCTGTATGTTGTTTAGATTGTGGTGGGAGGAGGCTGGAGGAAGGGTAGATTAGGGTAACAGGAGAGCATGAGAAGTAGTTTTGTTCTTAGATGTTATGGAAACAATTTTGTCAAATTGAGGTGGGTTTTAAGCATCTCTGTTATCACAATATCTTTTTATGAAGATATTCTTATTTTATTCCAATATTTGACCATTCTTCCAGCCAACTTTTCCTATCTTCAGACTTTATATTAGGACCAAGCTCTATGCATTTCTAATTGAAATATTGAGATGTATACTATTGCTCCTTTCTTTGGTTATTATGTTGTGTTTTTACAGAATTTTGGTTATTATGTTGTGTTTTTACAGAATTTTACAGAAATCATTCTGGGGACTTTCAGAGTTCCCAGAGTGGTCTGATATAGGGCAAAGTCTGGAACAATTCTTTACCTGGTCCATAATCTGCAAGTTTCTGACCTGAATTTGGATATGAGCAATACTCCTGTGTGTTTGGAGTATCATTAAAGACCCCACTATGCGCCAGAGATACAAGCCACATGGCTGTTATTTACTTCTTAAGTTGCTTCTTGCTGGGTAGACAGAAAGGTATCCAAATTGCTTCTCACCCTGGAATGCAATCCTTAGATATAGGGCCCCCCTCCTCAATTATCTCTGTATCTGTGACCCAGAAATGGGTATTAAAAGGATTACCAATTGTTTCCTGTTCCTATACCTCATATAGGTTGAGACCTTTCTACACTAAATTTAGGGTTTCTTCTTGTCATGGTGAGCTGGAAAGCTCCATATGATGCACTGCTGAGCACCCCATCCCTAGTGTCCCCAGACCTCCCTGTCTGTCTCCTTACATCAAGCTAAAAGGGGATAAAAATTCTGAGATTTTTTTCTTGTAGTTTTCTAACCAAGATTTGATCTGGTATATTTTCTAAATGTTTGGAAAAGTTATGGGGGGGGGGGGAATTTGCTATACTTTTTTCTGTTATTCTACCATCTTGACTCTGCCCCCATCACTACTATTCTTTAAAATTGATATCTTTTTATTCAGCAATATGGGCCTAGACCAAGCCAACATTATCATGTCCTAACTGTTGAAATCAAAATATAGTAAACACTAAAATAATTTTCCTTGATAGGAGAAATATAAAAAGAAATTATTTTCCTCTGCCTCTGCTTCTTGATAACACAGACAGAGGTAACTTTGTATTACTCAAAATACCCATCATCTGTAGAACATAGATAATAATTTTTTCTGATGATAATTTTCCCTACTTTGTTAAGTCTGTCTATATAAGAAAATCCCAAACAATTTTGTAATCTTATTCATTCATATGTTAATTTTGCACAAATCATTCCACAGTCCTCCATTTACATATCACCAATAAGCTATTGGTATATATGGTAGTCTCTGATTTGGTAGTGAAAAAATCAGTGAACTGCACTGTCTCCATCTTGTGACTCAATTCTGACTCTATCTCAGTATGCTTTCTATTCAGTTATGGGTTTAGTCCAGTTTCTATCTTGTGAGAAAACTCTGTTCAATTATGAATTATGGGAATTATAAGAAAATGTATGTTTGAACCTAGCCTTGTGTAACTAAGAAACTGGACCACCTCTCCCTGTTGATTAGAGACCTTTAATTAAGGGCCTAAATGCTGCTGACCACAAACCCAGTTAAAACCAAAGATTAATGCAAAGAGTCTTCTCAGAATTATGTGAAGCATATTCTCCCTGCTCCCAACTATCAAAACTCACTCATCCCCTTCCCAATTCCAAAAGCCCCTAAGCTTTCCTCAAATTTGAAATTAGATTACCTAATCTTATATCCTGGTTTATATCCTATTAACTATTTTTTTAAACATTTATTAATATTCATTTTTTAGTAAAGTTAATATGGTTACATGATTCATGTTCCTACTTTCCCCTTCACCCCTACCCCTAACCCCACCCCTGGCCAATGCGCATTTCCCCTGGTTTTAACATGAGTCATTAATCAAGACCTATTTCCAAATTGTTGATCATTGCATTGGTGTGGTAGTTTCAAATCAAAATCCCCAATAATGTCTGCCTCAACCCATGTGTTCAAGCAGCTGCTTTTCTTCTGTGTTTCCACTCCTGCAGTTCTTCCTCTGAATGTGGGTAGAGTTCTTTTCCATAAATCCCTCAGAATTGTCCTGGATCATTGCATTGCTGCTAGTACAGAAGTCCATTACCTTCTATTTTACCACAGTGTATTGGTCTCTGTGTACAATGTTCTTATGGCTCTGCTCCTTTCACTCTGCATCAGTTCCTGGAGGTCTTTCCAGTTCACCTGGAATTCCTCCAGTTTATTATTCCTTTGAGCACAATAGTATTCCATCACCAGCATATACCACAATTTGTTCAGCCATTCCCCTATTGAAGGACATACGCTCCTTTTCCAGTTTTTTGCCACCACAAAAAGCACGCTATAAATATTTTCGTACAAGTCTGTCTATCTATGATCTCTTTGGGGTACAAACCCAACAATGGTATGGCTGGATCAAAGGGCAGGCATTCTTTTATAGCCCTTTGAGCATAGTTCCAAATTGCCATCCAGAATGGTTGGATCAGTTCACAACTCTATTTGTTTTTAATGCAAAAAAAATCTGTCTCCTCTGGAATTCATGGTCTAGTGCCAAGCTAAGGAGACCTAGTCCCAGTTTGTTATTCAGTTGGTAGAGATTGCTTAATAAATTTACAAACCCAGAAGCTTCAGCCTTTGTTTCCTCAGTTATTTCAGTTTTTATCTATCACAGTAGGCAGCTATTTCAAAAAGTGAGCTAGCCACAATCAGCTTCTTGTATTATTTAGGAGTTGAAGTCTTAAGAGTAATTAACCATACTATAAGGTAGAAATGAAGGAACAGAAAGCAAATAGTTTCTGTTATACTACTGAATACAGCATCACCTTGTTTCTCCAGCATAGTTGTGGGTAAAATTCTAGAAAAGTAAAGTTTCCAGGTAAACAAGAACTTTGAATGTCAAAACTTTTGAGTTTTAACTTTCTGATGGAATTCTAAATAAAAAGGATTATATAATTCCCTGCCTTAGTAAATAGAGTAAACAGAAATAAATTGCATTTTCTTTTATTGACTCAGAGTCAATACAAAGAACAACTTGTTCTTGGTGCCATAGAAATGTTTGTGTTTTTTTTAACACTTTAAGACTTTAAAGTTTGAAGGCATCTTAGAGAGATCATATTATCCCAATTCAACCTAATGTCCCTTACAATATTTATGATTTTTTTGCTTTGTATCAAAGGAAACAGAATTTGACCTAACTCAGAAGGAAACTTCAAGGAGATACACTTCTTGTGAGTTGTTTTAAAGTTTGTCCATCTATAAGACTAATAACCCATCCATTCAACATTCAAAAACATTTTAGGCACCTATAACGTGTAAGACATTGTGTTAAATGTTGGGGATATACAGACAAAAATGCTAGTCCTCATCTTATATTTTTTATATCATAAAATTAATTGATCTGTAATTTATCTTGGACAGACACTAATCATAGACAAGTCGAGGCACAGTTTAAATAAGGGGATGAGAGCAAACCTAATTAGTTTTAGGAAGTGCTTTTATTTAAACCACTTTCCCCATAAAATAACATCCCATCTTTTAAGAACTAAAAGTATTTTAGTGATAAAACAGCCACTGGTCATAGAATATTACTCTCCCTGAGTAGTAAGGATCAACCTAATGGTAATAGCAAGACAGATACTAGGTGTGAGCAAACTGCCACATGTTACCAATCAAAAACTGTTTAAGTTAATTGGCATGAAGTATGTCCTTGGAGAAATAAGTAGCTGAAAGAGAAGTTGTTTTTCCTGTGGCAGAAGCAAAAATAAACCAATGAATAGCTTATGAGCTCCTCTGGTATCCACATGAGACTGAGAAATCTAGAAAACCCCAAGTACATTGCATGAACTATAATGGAAGATTTAAAAAGGAACATGAAAAGGAGAATGTAGGATGAGATGATGGAAGGGAGAGAATGAATAGCTATCTGCATCTTTGGATGAACTAGTCGCAGTGATGAAATCACAGATCCATCAAAGTAAATCAGAGTAGTATTTTTCCTTTTAGAAAAATCAATCTTTCTTTGATTGTTTCTTGGATTATTCACAAGCATAGATATATGAAAGAGACAATTATCAATAGTATTTGCTAGCCACTAACTTTATCTTATTTGATGGAAAACATCCACCATGTTGAGGGGAAGTTCTGGGAAAGTGCCAGCTTCTTAATAATTCTAAGAGAGTGGATGGTTTTCAATTTCTCAACATCACCTCTTACTAAGCAGTCATTCCATCTCATTAATTAATCTAAGGGATATGGTTAGTATCTGCCCAATCAAAATTAGTTATGATTCCCCCTCCCCACTGCTACTGAAACCCTGTTTCTCCCAAAAATTTCTTACACTTCACTACACCCTAGTCATTTAGTCTTGGTGCAACAGGATTAATCCCTTTAATTTGTTTAGTATGTTCAAGTTAATTTGAACATATAGGCATGCTTAGATACAGTAGCTATACGGTTTTATACTTTTGCATAGAATCAACAAAAGGAATAAGCAATACATAATAGAAAATCAACTGCAAGGAGGCAGGCCTAGAGACAGGAGGTCCCTGAGTTCAAATCTGACCCCAAACACTGTGTGACTCAAGGCAAGTCACTTAATCCCAATTGCCTAGTCCTTTTTGATCTTCTGACTTGGAACCAATGTGCAGTGTTGGTTCTAAGACAGAAGATGAGAGTTATAAAAAAATTTTAAAGGAAATAAGCTATATAATTATATGTCCATAGTTCCTCTCAAACCAGGTCTTTCCCAAAAGGTACCTATGCATCATTAAGTCAACCATAATTATGCATGAGATCAGCAAAAGCTGTTGGACACTCAGATGGCCCCAAATCCATTAGCTGTGGGGAAAGAATGTTTTCCATCATTTCCACTAAACTCCAGATTAGATATGGCCAGTGATATGAAGATCTATTTACATGCCTATCTCAGCTCAGCGTATCCACAACAGTCACAAAAATCACAACACAGGAAACATAAAGTTCTTTTAGACGGAGAAAGAGGACCTCTTCCTGCTAAGAGTAGAGAAAGGCAAAAGTAACAAAGGAGTGATCAAAGATACGAACAGACAAAAGGTCAGGATTCTTTAAGGAGGAGAAAGAGAGACCCAGATTTTGCCTTTTACCTTGAAATAAAGAAGAATGGAAGTTTCCTTGGCATACTGTGTGAGGCAAATGGGGTAACAGAGCTTCTCACCTAAAAAATCAGAAATGCCCATATATTCTAATCCTACGTCTGCAACTATGCACTTTTGACTTTGTGGCAATGTCAGTAAAAATTCATTTTAAAGTAGTCCACCTGAACAACCAGAGTCTTTGCCTTAATTCACTTTCTCCATTAAGAGCCAAGAGAAGACACGGCCTTGTTGAAGAAGGATGTATGGCTGTGCGCTATAGTGTAAGAGTCCACAGTGCTAAATTAATCATGTTCTGGCTGGAATTTGCAATTCTTTGAGAGATGCTCGAGATTGTATAAAAAATTTAGTGCTAAAAGGGAAAGTAGGCAGGAGGTTGTGAAGCAGAAAGCTTCAGAGGGCACTTTAAGTGTGAAAGATGCATTACAGTATCTCACACATGAACAAGAGAGCACACCTTTCTAAAAATAAAATAAATAAGGTACCTACTCTGATAAATGCAGCTCAGAAGGGGCTCTTGTCCTGGAAGATACTCCAGAATGCCAAACACTCCTCTACCTCTTTAGAGGTGAATCTAAACATGAAAATTTACATCACTACAATATTGTTTCATTAAACCCAAAATATAATTACTTTTCTCTTCCAAAGAAACTTCTCTGACTTGGAGGAATAAGCAGATCCACTGCTTAGATGAGATTTGTCTTTCTTTCATTTTTTTCTTCTTATTTTCACTATATGTTCCCAGTGTATTCTCTCACAAATTCATATTATATGATTGAAAGACAGCTGCGATAGTATCAGAAGACCTGGGTTCAAAATCTGACTGTTATTTGCAGCTGTATGACCTTTAGCAATTCCCTTTACTAGGCAGGATTTCATTTTTCTTATCCTTTAAAATGTCGAGACTGGTATATATATAAAGTCTAACTTTGCTACCAGATCGGTATCAGTGAACCACTTCTCTGTATTCAAAATTGCCATCCTCTTTAGTCATAGGTCAAGAGATCATTGTAGTGAACACAGAAAGTCAGAAGTCATTAATGTGTTCTGTGGTCATAGATAAGTCTATGACTTGATGTGTCAGTTTCTCCAGTATCAAAATGCAACTAATAAACTTGACAACTAGAGGATAAGAGAAAAGAAGGATTAACCGTTTGGTAAAACAATATTTTCCACCATAATAAAGCAAAAAAATTGAGGGAAAAATAAAACATGACAAGAAACCCATTATTTATATCCAATACGATTGATTTAAAAGAGGAAGTCTGAGAAAAGAATTTGATTAGTAGTCAGAAGACAATTTTCTATGCCTGCATGAAGACAGAGTTGGTAAGAAAAGGTAGATCTGGACTCTTCAGGCTTGCAGCATCAAAAATACATGTCATTCCTTCTATTCTTCAGGGCTTTGGAGGGAAAAGCAATGGGGAAAAGCTTACAAGTAGAGAAGCTGGAAATTTTTATCATGTCCCTATCTCCAGCTTACTACACCAGGGACTCTGTTGGTTGAGTTGTTATCTCACTTCCAAATGGAGAGCTCATTCAATCTATATTGTCTGGCAGGTAGTCTCATATGTATAATTTTTCTGATTTTTATTTTGCTATTGACTTTTATAAATGGGTTTATTTGCTACATATTCTCATTGTGGAGCTGGAATTTATTGGGAATGGAATCAAACATTGGATATATAGCTCGAGACACTTCTTTCCCACTAAGGAATAGTGATCAGGAGTATTGCTTGAAACCAAAAATTACCTCCCCAAGACTAACAATATGTAAAGAAATAGATATAATTCTAGACTGGTACTTCCTTTCTCTGAGGAGAGGAGTGGTTAACTTCTGGATCTAAACTCCTGCTTTTTCTCTTGGAAGGAATAAAGTCTTCCTTGGAGAAGGGAAGGAAAAAGAGATGCTTGAAATATTTATATTTGCCTCCCTGTGGACTACATTTAGACAGATCCAGGTGGACACACTTTACTAATATTGGTTAAAAAAACAAAAGCAAGAGCCTACACCACATCCTTTACATTTATTAAGAACCTTTTCATGTATTAAATACTGTGCTACTCAGTGATACAGATATAACAAGATCTTCTCAAGGATTTTATCAACTGGGAGGAGAGAGGGGAACAAGTATGCAGATAATAAAGTTAAATAAAAAGTAAACTCAAAAGAGAGATCTAGGTACAATGCTAATAGTAATTTGATCAGGGAATGACAACTTTCACTTGAGGGAAAGAAGAGAGGGTCAGAGTATTGAGGAAGTGGCATCTGAGTTGAGTAAGAAAAAATGAAGAACTTAAATAATAATAGAAGACAAGTCTTGTCAAATTGGGGGTGTCAGGAAGGAGCAAAAGCATAGAAGAATAGCCCAGTTTAATTGAAATATAAAATCCATAAAGGAGAATAATATAAAATAAATCTCAGTAGATCAAATGATGATAACATTCATTCATTCATTCATTTATTCATTCAACAAATGCTTATTAAATACTTAATAGCCAAAGGCTCTGTTCGATGCCAGAGACATCTATATTTGTGTCCTCACCTTCTCTTACTGAGAATGTTAAAGAAATCAAGGAAAAATGAAAAAGTCCTGCCTTAAGAAACTTATGTCCTAGAGGCAACTGGGTAGTTCAGTGGATTGAGAGCCAGGTCTAGAGGCAGGAGGTCCTAGGTTCGAATCTGACCTCAGACACTTCCTGACTGTGCAGCCCTGGACATGTCACTTACCCCCATTGCCTAGCCTTTACCACTGCCTTAGAATTGAAATGTAAAGGTTTAAAAAAGAGGAAGAAGAAGAAGAAGCAGCTTACATTCTGCTAGAGGGAAATTCTTCTTCAATGCTATTAAATACTGGCAGGAAGGTATGAAAAGTGAGTAAATAATAAGCTACAAATTCAACAAATGTCAGTGTTGATATAGCAGACAGAAAAGCTATTGTAATTTTATGTTGCACTAAGTGAGGAATAGCATTTTGGAATGAGGACTCGGGCTGGGTCAGATCATATCTGAGGTATGCCATTCATTTATGATTTCTACATTTTAAAAGGGGCGTTAATAATCTGTAGGATATCCAGAAGAGAGCAATCAGGACAGTGACATTCCTTGAATCCATGTCTTACAAGTATTGGTTGAAGAACTAAAGATGTTTAAGCCTAGAGAAAAGACTCAGACTTAGACATAATAGCTGTTACTACATATTTCAAAAACAGCAGCTTCCATGGGGGATATAGATTATATTTGTTTCTTTTGGCTTCAAAGGAGAGAACCAAGAACAACAGGTAGAAGTTATAAAGTGATAAACTTAATCTTGATGCTTGAAAACACTCCCCCAAAATTAGAGCTGTCTCCAAGTAGAATGGACTGCCTTAGAAGGAAAGGTCTTCCCTGTTTCTAGGAAATTCAAGAAAAGGCTAAATGACTGCTTATGAGATGTGTTATGAGGGAGTTCCTCTTCAGGTTTAGATTACATAGAATGTCATTAAGATTCCTTCTCACTTGAAAATTCTGTGATTCTTTGACCAGCCTTGCTAAATTCAGAAATGGCTGTTATCTGAAAGTTGACCATAAGATTATTTTTTTCTCAATCATAGCAATCCATGAAGGCAATCTACTAAGACATTAAAGGATGCCCACACTGGTGGAATCACAGATCCTTAAAATATTGAATCAAGTGTACTTTACATAGTAACCTCTAAAATTAAAACCATTCTCTTTTCTTTGCAGAACCATATAAGCTAAGCAAGCTGTAATCTAATACATTTTTATCCTATGGCTTGCAATGTCATGAAAATGCCTGCTAAGGGAGTTGCCTATTCGGAACCAGAAAGAAAGTATCATATAGGAAAAAAAAAAATAAGGCAGAACAACGAATCCCAAGAATTGTCACAGCCTTGATCTGCATAAATAAAAGATAATGGCTTTCCTGAGCTGACTGCCCTTTCAGCTGAATAGATAGGTCTGCAGAGAGTCGTGCCTATGAGGATGGAAGTCATTATGGGAGGATAAAACCTATTTCTCATTTATATTAAACAATCTTGCCTGTTAAGGGCTTGATTTGGTTCTCTGACATAAGTGTTTGGAAGTCTGCACACCTTGTTAAGTCAATTGCTACAAAGACACTTTCCTATAACACCCATTCAGATTTGATCATCCAGAAATCTACCACCATGTCTGATGTTTTCCTCTTCATTTTGCTAGGGTTATAATTAGGTCAAAGGTAATCAGTTTTGCTGTGGTGTTACGAAAAGTTAAAAAAAATTATAACTGAAGAAAAATACATTTGCACAAGGCTGATGACATTTTCTCTCATTAAAAAGCAAGTTGAGTATCAGAAGTTGGAAGAAGAGAAAATGTATAATTTGGTTTGAAATTGGGTGTTTATTGTTAGGTGAGTTTGGTGGGTTATTTGGAGGGTTGAGGAGAGTGATTAATGTCGATCTGTTCTATTAACTGATTCTGGGTAGAAATAATTTACTCCTTATCATAATTTAAAGACATAAGTAATGAAAGGGGGGAAAATTCTGCATCTAAAATTTTCCCAAACAAAAAAAAACAAATTCTTTTTTTTAAACATTTATTAATATTTATTTTTTAGAAAAGTTAACATGGTTACATAATTCATGCTCTTACTTTCCCCTTCACCCCCTGAGCTCCCCCCACCCATGGCAGATGTGTATTTCCATTGATTTTAACATGTGTCATTGATTGCATTGGTGTGGTTGTTTCGAGTCTACATCCCCAATCATGTCCGCCTCAACTCATGTGTTCAAGCAGTTGAAAAAAACAAATTCTTATTGTAACACCAAAGAATTCATAGAATTTCTGAATTAAAAGGGACCCTAAATAATTCAACCAACTTTCTGTAATATCATTTAGTATTGGGGAGATGAACAGACAGCATAACAATATGTAGAGAGTCGGGCAGGAATATGTGAGTCTGAGTCCTACCCCTGACACATTCTGGCTATTTGGCACTGGGCAAGTCAGTTAAGTTGGAGAAGGAAATGGGAAACCATTCTAGAATTTTTGCCAAGAAACCCCAAAATGAATAGGGTCTCAAAAGGTTGGATATGACTAAAACAACCCAACAACAATAAAACCACATAAGTACTCTAGATAATTCTCAAAGACAAAGAGCTGCCAACCTATACTAGTAGAGGTAGTTTCCTCATCTGAGAATTCCCCATCCCTTATTCCTTTTCTATTAGGAGAATAAGTGCAAACTTTACATGCTGGTGAAGAGTCGATTTATTAGTGCTTATGCTTTCCCTTCCATGATGGGCAACAAATTGAATTAACTAGATTAACTACTGCAAGGAGTAAATTTTGAACTCATAGGTTTAACTGAGATTGGTGGGAAAAGATGGAAAAGACCAATGACTAGACTATAATTCTTTAAAGGTACATCTTATTTTGGAAGAAAATAGTTAAAAAAGGATAGAGGAGTGATGGGTAGAGAAATAATATAAAAAAAGATATGAGGAAATTCTAGAACCAACTAGAAATATGGTAAATGACATTAGGTAACAATAATAGCAGAAACAGAAATGATAGCTTCATTAGGACATGCTATAATCCAGTGGCCTGTTAACTTTTTAGATTATGTTCTTCTAAGAGTAAAACATTTTGCGCATGTATCCCATATATATGTATGTATGTATATGATTACTTATTTTTAAATAATATGCATGTACAACTATAATAATTATGTATAGTAAAAACACAAAATATACATACTTAAAATCATGATATATTTTGCAAATAATTTAATAATGAAAACTTTTTTGTTTTTACTAAAATATTATTGTCATGATATTTTAAAGTAATTGAATAGTTTTCATGATTTTTTAAATCTTAATGTTTTTAGTAAAATAATTCATATGTCTGATTCTAAGTTGAGCTTATTCTGATACTTGGTTTTCATAGCCATCATTGCTGAAAAGAAACAGGGATGTAAGTAGAAGCACATTGAATGTGCTTATTAAATCATGATGTTAATTTTCAACCCCATCCACCAATTATGCAAAGAAATTGTTCTATGAAATCTCCATGTTCCTTGGTGGTCATCAGGTGTTCTTGCAAATTATTGAGAGGAAATATTGCATTTGCATATTTTTAGCAAAGAGATTCAAAATCAATAAAAATTCTTTATTTGGAAGATTTTTAAACAAGTTCAAAAATCGTTTTCTTTTTTTCCAAGCATTTATGTCAGAGAGTCATATAAGAATCTTTATAGATGACATATTGTTGTCAGGAACTCAGAAAAGATATAGTGAGTATCCAGGAAGATAGTGGTCAATAACATCAGATACTTTAGTGAAATCAAGAGGGAAAAGGACTGAAAAAGGTCAGCAGATTCCTTAATTAAGAGCACAATGACAACTTCAGAGAGAGCCATTTCAGTTGAATGAGGATTCAAGGATAGCAAGGATGTTAAGAAACAGGAGACTAGAATGGTGGTGTTCCTTGATAGAAATGGGAAAAGATTGAAAGAGGTATGGGTTACGGGGGATAAAAATGTAATAAGATCTGTAATTCTGATTGTACAACCTATTTATGCCTGCTCATCGTACTTTATTTACCATATTTCCCTGAAAATGAAAAGCATTGGAGGTGGAGATAGATATATTCCTTATCAGCCATTGCCTTGGAGAGCACAATCTACTCAGGACACTGGAAACCTGGAAGTAATGTAAAGGAACATTTTGGGGGGCAGAATGTAGAAAGAAGGGATAGAGTGAGGCAGGAAATTTTGCCTGCACAGATGCCATGAATGCCTGCATTAGGATTAGGTTATAGCTTCCCAGAGAGAGAGAGAGAGAGAGAGAGAAAGCTCCAATGGTGGAAAGAGGCAGAAGAGGGAAATATTGAGCTATAAAAGCTAAATGGGATGGCATAATTGTGTTGGAACTAAATTCATGATGGGCTATCACAGAAAGAGTAGATATGACCCATCTTTCCCCACTCTCTAGTTAGTGGATCACAAACCCCCAGTTTAGAGATACAGATTAATTACCTTTTACAAAGAGAAAATAGATGAGGATTATAAAAAAGAGAACACAAACCTTAGCCCATAAAAAGACCATAAGATAGTAGAGATAGTGGAAATTTAATCATCCAGATATCTGCCAGAATTCTCTTTATGCCAAAAGAAAGATAGCTAATATCATGATTTGTCTTTAGGATTACAAAAGGGAGAATAAATATAGGGAACCTTTAATCTGGATCCAGTTGTCAGTATGAAAGAATTGTTATTTTAGAGTAGATAAGAGGGATAACTTAAGGTGAAGTGGACAATCCCTCTTAGAATTTGTTTACAGTGAACTCATCCAATCATTTTGGAGAGCAATCTGGAGTTAAGCCCAAAGTTTTTAAATTGTGTATTCCTTTTGACCCAACAATGCCACTATTAGTTTTCTTTCCTAAGTTGATCAGGGAAAAAGGAAAAGAGACTATATGTTCTAAAATATTTATAGCAGTACTCTTTGTGATAGCAAGTTGGAAGTAGAAATTGAGAGGATGCCTATAAATTAGGGAATGACTAAGTAAATTGTGGCATATAATTGTAATGAAATACTACTGTGCTTTAAGAAATGATGAGCACATTAATTTTGGAAAGATGTACTTACATGAAATTATGAAAAGTAAAATAAGAAGAACCAAGAGAATGTTATATGCAGCAACAGAAATATTATTTGAAGAATGACTTTGTATATGTTGACCTCCAGAGACAGAAGTGATGAATAGAAATAAGCAAGACACAATTTAATATATATATATATATATATATGTTTTGGTCAAATGGCATCTTCTCTAGTGTGGGGAGGGAAGTAAGGGAAGAAATAGCTGGGAATTTTAATGTAACAAACAAACAAATAAGTAAATTTTTTAAAATTGTTACAGAGGTGAAAAAAAACTAGTCATACTCTGCTTTGCATCCTAGATTTAGTGAAAGTAGATTTCAAAAAGTTCAGGGAAAGGAAATATAGGACCTGGTGGCCTAAACTAGAGCAGTCAGGCAGGAAGAAAGAGAAAATTGCAAGAATGAAATTCCAAACACACACACACACAAAAGAAATAATTCTGGTAAAGACAAAAAAAGGAATTTATCAAAAGATGTCAACATGATTACATGAAAAACTTATTGCCCAGGGGGCAGCTGGGTAGCTCAGTGGATTGAGAGCCAGGCCTGGAGACGGGAGGTCCTAGGTTCAAATCCGGCCTCAGACACTTCCCAGCTGTGTGACACTGGGCAAGTCACTTGACCCCCATTGCCCACCCTTACCAATCTTCCACCTATAAGTCAATACACAGAAGTTAAAGGGTTTAAAATAAAAAAAAATTAAAAAAAAAACTTATTGCCCAATTTAAATTTTAAAAGGACCTATACAGAAAAGGGAAGCAAGAGTAAATAATGCAGGTGTCATAGCTGATAGAGTGCTGGAAATACATTCAGGAAGACCTGTGTTCAAATATAACCTCACATACTTCCAGCTATGGGACCCTGGAAAATTAGCTTAACTTATATCTGTCTCAGTTTCATCTTTTATAAAATGAAGATAATAATAGGGCCTCCCTCCCAGAATTGATGTGAGGATAAAAAATTTTAAGTCTTTTGCAAATCTTAAATTGCTATATAAATATTGACTTATTATTATTGTCATTAATATTAATATCATTATTATTAATGGTCCAGTAATATTATAATGTGTCATATATCAGAAATGCTAACCTCAGAATGAACTGAGTATGTTAAGGAGAAACCAAAAAACGTTTTTTAAACTATATTTGGGAAAATGATCAGGGAAATATTATGATAGGAAAAAAGATGGGCTAGTCGTGTGCTGAGAGTGAGGGATGACAGGTGGATAATTGAAGGGCTTTACTAATATTCTTTCAATATTGAGAGAAAGTGAGGAGAACTTCTAGCTATTGGTAGACATTCCATGGAAAATGTGTGGAAAGGCATGAACAATGATTATTTTACATGAAGAACAGGCATGAAAAGGTTGAAATATACACTAAAATTGGATTTAGAATTTTCCACCAAAGAGAAAGGATGAAAAGGAAGTATGGAAATGGACAATTTTATGCCAAAGATAAATATGAAGATAAGATAAAAACACCTAGCTATCCTCAATGAGTTCGAGTCGCCCAGTAGAAATCAATTACATTCTAGGGCACTAAAAGAAATGGAAGTTTTGATAGCTGAGTCAATGTTTCTGAACTTGAAAGACTTTGGAGAATGAGAACTTTAGGATTGAAGAAGGGCAAATGTACAATTTTTTTAAAGACAAGAAAATTAAAGTTTGATTGCCTGCAAAAATCTAGAACTAATATCAAAAGGATAACTAGTAAAACATAGAAAAAGCTAGCTGATGGCTATTTTCAATATTTGTTGGACTGTCATGTAGAAGGATTAAACTTTAATCTTTGCTCCAGAGGAATTCCTCTGGAGCAAAGATTAAAGTTTATACTCATGTGAAGAAATCTGATCTTAGAAAATTTTTCTAAAAATCATAGCTATCGAAAAATGTGATATGGGACATTAGTAGGTTGTTAATTGCCCCTTAATGGGCTTTCAAGCAAAGACTGTGTTACTGTGTGTCCGTTATATTGTAGAAAGGATCTTTAATAAATTAGACTTTATGGCCTCTAAGATCTCTTCCAACTGAAATTTGATAGTTCTAGATTAGAATGAAAGATGCTTATCAGTAAAGTTATCTCCAAAACCACATTAAATACATGTTACCTTTGAAAAGGTTTCCTGTATGCAACTACTTCTACTTGTGGTATGTGAACATTTGTTAATGACTACTTCAAAGTGTGTTCCATCTTTATTTTGGTTTATGTAGCTCTGCAGCCCT
>NC_058132.1:554005532-554029148 GCF_016433145.1 Gracilinanus agilis | reverse complement strand
CTCCTCTCTCTCTCTCTCTCTCTCTCTCTCTCTCTCTCTCTCTCTCTCTCTCTCTCTCTCTCTCTCTTTCTCTCCAGAATTTGAGGTCTCTAAGAATAGAATGATAGAATGAATTGGCATCTCTCTGAGGTAGAATAGAGACAATTCAACTAAGAAGTTGGGAAAATTTCAGGACAATCTCTTGAATGTTATTCTAACCCTTTGATTCTAATGACTTTTGTGCAAACGTAGAATGCAATGTAGTGTAATTGTGTAACCCAGAAAGCCATTATTGTGGCTCTGAGCTTCATTGGTTCTAAAGAAATTACTGTTCAAAAATGCTTAGAAAATAGAAGCTGTTTCAAACATTCAGATTATAAAATGCAGAACTTGGTTTGAGAGTAATCTCAGAGAATCTTGGGCAAAATAGATTTCAGAAAGATTTGAAGAGTGAGTTAGCCAAAATGAAACATCGTTGTAAACATTACATTAGCAATATGACCATTTCCTAACTGAAAGATTTAATTATGAGATTTATGAGATTTCTTAAATGATTCTGCAAATACATGAGAATTTTCTTTTTTCTGGGACCACAAAAGTCCTACTCTAAAGACTCACAATGGCATGAAATTGACTCTGCTTCAAGTTTATGCCAGTAGATAGTAGAACAGGAAGGTTCTACCCATCTTGAAAGGGTACAAGTACAGTCCTGGTGATAAAATATTTCTGCTATGTGAGGACCAGTGGTCCAATTGGTTGTAATTTTTTTAATTCTTTGACCTTGGTAAAGCATGAAAAAAAATTTGCAAAATGGTCCTTTCATTCAGCAATGATGGTGACAGAATATCTGGAAAGGAAACAGAGGACGCTAAGAATCAGTTTTTAAACTGTCTGCAAGTAAACATAGGTTGTTTAAAATGTGCAGTCCTTGCCAAATAATTAATGTTGATGTACTTCTGAAGGAACAGAAGCATGTTAGAGTCAATGTTCTTGATCTGAAGGAAACAGTGGCATAAGAAAGTTGTAAGTACATGGAAGGATGGCTCAAAAATTTTCCTTAGAGAAGAAATAAAAGATATGAGGGAACAACTTTCATCATACACCCAAAGGTAGCAATAAACATCATTTCAAGGGACAAGTAGTCATCAATTTTTGCAATGTTCATGATGAGCATAAGCCAGAGACCAGCATTGTGATAACTTTAGGTTGTAGAAAATGAAGAGGTGGATAGAAAGCCAGACCTGGAAATAGGAGGTCCTAGGTTCAAATTTGACCTCAGATACTCCCTAGCTGTATGACCCTGGGCAAGTCATTTAGCCCCAATTACTTAGCTCTTACTGATCTTCTTGTCTTGGAACCAATAACTGGTATCAATTTTAAGACAGAAGATAAAGGTTAAAAAAAGAGAGAAAATGAAGAGGTGGAGAACTACTATGCAGGACTTGACAAGTTTCTCCAAATCAAGTCACTATTTACATTTATACTTGGTGACTTACAAGTAAAGTTTATCACAGGAAAGAATATTTTTTAAAAAGGTATGAGGGGCTTCCAATTTCAGGAACCAAGATGTTGGAGTAAGCAATGCTCCCAGCTCGCCTAGCTCACTTCTAGAAAGCAACAAAATTAATGCCCCCAAACAAATCCTGGAGCAGTTGATCCAAGAGAAGACATGTGAAACAGTGCCTCAAACCAAGTCATCATGGAGGGACAGCAAGAAGGGTCATCTCACTGGAGTAGGAGAGGAGACTCAGTCCAGCAGGCAGGGTGTGATTTGGGCATGATCCAGAACAAGTGTCAGGGGAAGGAATACAGCCCCAAAAAAGGTCCAGCCACAATGGGAAAGGGCAGAACCCAACATGATCCAGCACAAGCAGCAAGCCTCCCCACCACCACAGCATGCCAGCCAGTCTGCCCCAACAAAGTGCTTACTCTACAATTTAAGAGTCAGGCTAGCTGACCCCAGGCACCAGAACAGACAACAATACAAGCACTTCCTCCACTCCAGGAAAGGAGCTGGACATATATGCAAAGTCATGAAAAAGTCCCCCCAAATAAGCAAAGAACAAAGAAAAAGCCTGACCCTAGACAACTATTTAAGCAACAAAAAAGATCAAAATGCAGTCTCAGAAGAGGACAGCAATGCAAAAATAGAAATGTGTGAAACCTCAAAGGAAAATGTGAAAGCATATTAAGCCCAAAATGAACTCCTGGGAGAGCTTCAAAAGAGGATCACAAAACAATTAATAAGAACAGGTAGGGGGAAAATTGTAAGAGGAAATGAGAGACTAAAAAATGGAGTAGCCTCAAGCAAGCAAATAATTTCCTAAAAAAGAAGTACCATAAAAAGGGTTTGAGATTAGAAAATACAGTTCAGAATTAAGAAATAAAAGAGACCAAAACCTCGCCTTCACATCATGAATACTTTCTTCAATAAGAATAGCACAAAATACTGAACATGTAGGATATCGAATATCATAAAAATATGAAAATTCCAATTTCTTTTTTTAAGCCTTACCTTCTGTCTTAGAATCATTATTGTGTATTGGTTCAAAGGCAGAAGACTAGTAAAGGCTAGGCAATAGGGGTTAAGTGACTTGCCAAGGGTCACATAGCTAGGAAGTGTCTGAGGCCAGATTTAAACCTAGGATCACCCATCTCTAAGCTTGGCTCTCAATCCACTAAGCTAGTTAGCTACCCCAAAAATTTCCTATTTCTTTTTTTGTTTGTTTGTTTGTTTTTAAACCCTTAACTTCTGTGCATTGGCTCCTAGGTGGAAGAGTGGTAAGGGTGGGCAATGGGGTCAAGTGACTTGCCCAGGGTCACACAGCTTGGAAGTGTCTGAGGCTGGATTTGAACCTAGGACCTCCCATCTCTAGGCCTGACTCTCAATCCACTGAGCTGCCCAGCTACCCCAAAAATTTTCTATTTCTTAAGGAAGAAAATCACTGACTACTAATATGGTTGACATCTCCAAGTCAACAACCATCATTATTCAATAAGAATATTTTTTAAAAAGAATAAAGATGCAAAAATGATATAACATACCAATGTGACCTATTCAAATAAGATATTGGTACTGAAATATGGAAAATAGTTAAAGTAAGTCACTCACATAATCATAATGTCTTACAAAAGTATAACTGGAAACTGCCTCAGCCAGATAATAGTTGATCAGCCTTCTGAGAAAAGTAACATGGCAGCCAAGTTGAGAATATAAAACGATTTGTAAAGTGTGACTGAACGTTGTCAATTATAAGTAATATTGCTTCATAAAATACCAGAGTTGTGGAGAGAAAAAAAGACCATAGAAACTTTGAAATGAGAAATAGATTAGCAAGAAGATAATATAGAAAGCAGAAAACATGTAAAAAGGAGAACAGAACTTTTACTATTTCTAGAATTATTTTAATCAATAATGGCAGTGGAGACACTATTTTTAGACTCAGTTCCCAATGTTCTGTTTTTCAGTATGGAAATAGCATTAAAAAGACGAAAACAGTAAAAGAAGCTTGACCAAAGCAAATAAAAACCAAAGAAACCCATGCTAGAGATGACACAATTTTAAAAGCACTAAGGGATCAATTTTAAGATATCTGAAAAAAGAGTGAGATACCCAATGATTGGAATGAGGGAGAAGAAATCATATGATATTGATCTAATAAAGGAAGACACTCAATATAATATCAAACTGTCAAACTATATGACTCCTTTCTTATCTTCATAAAATCCATGAGAACTAGCTAAACAAATACTGATATATCCTTTAAAAGTATAAGAAGGAAACAGGCTTGCATTTGCAAATTATTTTCTATAGAAAAATACCTTTGTAATCACAAGTGAAGAGAATACCAGATCTTGTCATTTTTATTACATATTCTTAATTATGAAATTAAATATTCTTAATTGTGAAATTACATAATTGCATATTCTTAATTACAAAAAACATTTGATTCAGTAAGGCAAAATGAATCCTTAAAAATTCTTAATTAAAAGTGTCATTTATGCATGTGCTAAGATCATGAAAGATTGCAAAATAAATGTGACTACAGAGATAACTCTGCTCAATGATCTTCTAATTACCTAATTAATATCAAAACAAAGCATAAAATAAGGATATGCATGCTCACAAACAAAAAATTACAACTCTCATGGAAGATGTTATGCAAAAAATTTAAATGAAAGAAGGTTGGGGGGGGGTCTTCCATACTTTTGTCCTTTGGGATAACATTGTACTTATTGAATCAAGTCCCATATTACTAAAGTGTTCCATCACTAAGACCCATAATCATTCAAAAAATATCAATATAAAAATCCATTCAGTAAAAGCCAAAGGTACAAATAAATGTGCATCATCCAAACCTGACAGGCAGTTAAGCAGTCAACCTGTTGAGTCATTCCACTAACATAGATATCTTCATTGGGCACTGCAGATAGATAATAGCAGGGCCCAAATTTGAAAATGAAAGGAACTGTTTGGGATTACATCTAGAAAATAGTATAATATGTTCGATGATACTCAGCTTCTCCCTGACCAAAAAAATAATTTACATTTTTGAAACCTTCTCATAATGTCATATGATTTCAGATAACAGAACACAATAGTTTTTTAAGAAAAAAAAATTGTGGGTGACCCAAAGGCCAATGAAGAAATATAGGGTATAGGCGAAAAGGTTGACCTGTAGTAGGCATATTAACATTGATGATTTGTAACTTGTAAAAGTTAGGTAAAAACAGTTGGCTTTTAATTACCATTTTAATTGTCTATAAAGCAAACGAAATAGGCAGAAAGGATGAACTAAGTACCCCAAAAATTTCAAATGAACAAGAATTAAAATCAGAATTCTGATTGTCATTTAGTCTACTTTTAGTGTGTCTAATTCTTTGTGACCTCTTATGGGGGATTTTCTTCACCAAAATATCAGAGTAGTTTGCCATTTCCTTCTCCAGTTCTTTTAACAGATGAGGAAACTGAGGCAAACAATGTTACGTGAGTTGCCTGGGGGTCACATAACTAGTAAATGTCTGAGACCAGATTTGAAATCCAGCATTCTATCTACTGTGCCTTCTGGCTGCCAGAATTACTTTAAGTTTAGCAGAGATTCCAAATTTAGTGGGAGAAAATACTCAAAGAGTACTTAATTGTTTAAATGTCTTCTTGATCTAAATTGTATTCCTTCTTTGGAAAAAAATTATTTACTTAGTAAGATGAACTGCTATATTAAAAAAGATAAAATGGAGTTGATCCTCAAAACTATACATCTAAAGCAATTATATTTTCCTTAGAAAATAATGAAATACAACATCTAACAAAGTCATTTTGGTATCCTTCTAATTAATTGTTAAATTAAAGCAGCAATTAATCACTAGAAATAATTTTAATTTTATCAAATGCTTTCAATTTAGCTAGTCAAACATAGGGAAACTCTTAGCTGATCAGAAATGCTCTATTAAAGGCAATTTCAAAATTATAGTATTAATATCTCAGAGGAATTAGCAAACCTCCAACAGAACACTTCAGCAGTTCCTGGATGTTCAATAACAACAGATTTCTGAACAAATGTGGTTCTCTACCACCACCAAATTAAAAAAAGGAAAAAAAAAACTCAACTTCCTCTCCCATCCGTATTCTGTGTGGCTACCAGTTGTCTACCTGGTTACAAACACAAGAATTCTATTTAACACTGTCCAATTGATCTCTGGTAGATCCCATCTCTCCCTAAAATGATTTGCTAAACACTGAATCATATTCAAGACCGAAACATTCAGAGTAACTTCAAAAACACTGGAGCAGGAATCAGCAAACCTGGATTCTGATGCCATCCCTGCCACTCACTATATTAGCTTTTTGGCCTTGAATATGCCACTTCATGATTTTTGCAAAGAGGTAAAGATATGGAGTTTTCTCTTCCATCTTTCTTTTTAAGGTCTTTTCCAGTTCTCAGAGATTCAATGATGTAGTTCTATGGTTATAGTCAAAGCTAATGCTCCATCATGATGAGATTTGTAAAAGAAGCAAAGCACCACTGGAGGGAGCATAGAGCTGTGTCCCTCCTTACACATCCATTACAGCTTTGAGAGTCACTACAATTTGAGGTTTAAACCTTGAAATGGGCCCCAGAAGAAATTTAGAATCAACTCAGTAAAACTGAAACTATGACCCAAGAAACTTACTGACATTTTTCTATCTTAGAATGTATTCATTTCTCTTCCTTGGGTGTCACAGTTTGCTAATACTGCAATTCAACCACATACTGAACAGAGAAAGACCATGCTCATTTTGGAGTTTCAATCACAAGCAAGAAATTAAACATTGTAATGAGATTACAGAATAAGAACAAGAATCAGGATGCCATCTACTGGCCTGAAACGTAGCAACAGCACTTGCATGATCATTGGGAAATTGGGGAAGGTAACTGACAATTCTTATATTGAATTTAACTGGTAATTTTCAAAATAACAAATTGAACTTCAAACTTTTGGATTCAGACTTTCTTTTATTTGATTCTCACCTCATCTGTGTACATAAATGTAATGAGAGAGCATTCCAAGCTGTCTTTTTTTTTCCAGTTTTTGACTTTTTACCTTTGTTGTTGTTGTTTAAAAAAGAATGAAGAAGCAGACCCAAAACGACTAATTGTATCCTGTAAAATTAACAACATTTTATATATTGAGCTGTCTGGTTACTACTCACTGAGACATTTATTGCCTTTTTGGCTTTTTAAAAGTGTCATGTTTTTTATTATACTCTTCAAACAACAAAACTACATTACATGTTAGATAAGAAAATAATTCACTTAAGTATTTGGCACTTTGACAGCAAAATAGTACAAATCAAAATATTCGTTGATAATCTTTAGTTTGCCTTCTTCATGGAACTTACTGTTAGTTTGAATTTCCAAGTGTTTACTATTTAGCTATTATTACATTAGATTAATATTAGATAGGGAGAGAAAGAAAGATGATAGATAGATAGATAGATAGATAGATAGATAGATAGATAGATAGATAGATAGATAGATAGATAGATAGATAGATAGATAGATGCATAGATAGATGCATAGATAAATTCATTATAGCGAGGAAGTAATCCTAGGTTTTAAGAATTGTTGACTGAGAACGTGACCAACTAAGGTTGGAATGTTTCATTATTAGGTTGGCCATAGAATGATATTTTTAATAACAGTTCTCAAAAACCATCAGCAAAATCATAAATGAGTTGCAGTCTGTGTTTATGTAGATAGAGGTGGTTGGAGTCCACACAACAATAAAATCACAGATCCCTGAAATATAATGCCTTACATTGTATTCTAGTGTATCCTGAAGATCCACTTTTATGCCTTAGTAAAGTGTAGAGATCCTCATGAGCTATCCTACTGAAATGCAAGCACTGGCAGGTGCCACCATACTAAGATAGACATACTTAGAATATGAGTCTGGTAACAACTGTAGTGTGGAGTTAAAGGATCAACCTAGCTAAATTCAGAGAGAAAGATGATTCTGGAGGGCTTCGGGACTAGCAGTATTTTTTTAAGTTCTTTTTAGTGTCATTAGTTTTTTACCTCACCATAATATTCCCAGCATCCTTTCCCCTCCCAGAGGGCAATTTATATGACAAAAAAGTATTTTAAAGGCAAAAGAAAAAAAGGGGGGGAGGGGGGCAGCTGGGTAGCTCAGTGGATTGAGAGCCAGACCTAGAGACGGGAGTTCCTAGGTTCAAATCTGGCCTCAGACACTTCCCAGCTGTATGACCCTGGGCAAGTCACTTGACCCCCATTGCCTACCCTTACCACTCTTCTGCCTTGGAGTCTAAGACAGAAGGTAAGGGTTTAAAAAAAATTTGAAAAAAAAGAAAGAAAGAAAAAGTAACATGCCTGCTTGTGGTACTTCCATGTCTATGAAGGGACAGGAGGAATAGAAATGTCGTTTCATAAACTCTTCTTTGGAGGCACACTTGTTCTTTGTAATTTTACAATATTGGATTTTGATTTGAGAGTGTATGGTTATTCTTTCAGTTATTGTTGTAGTCTTTGTATGTGTTGTTTTTACTGGTTCTGCTTACTTTATATCACTTTCAAATAGCTTTATCTGTGTCTCATAGTATTCATCATATCCATCACTACTTATAGCACAGCAATGTTCTATTGCATTTATGTAAAACAGTTTCTTGAGTCATTCTCCAGTTGATGGGCAACTATATTGTTTCTAATTCTTTACTATCGTAAAAAGTAATCAATATTTTAGTGTATCCTTTCTTCTTGTCAATGAAGACAGAATCTTTTACTCTACTTCATAAAGTCAACTTCACAACCATTCATAATTTTTGTTGCTTTAAACCTCTGAAAAATTCTTTCTTATTTTCCTCTGACAGGTCCAAATCTTGCAATATACAGGTCATTTACTCAATGTTACTAGAGCACTAAAATACTAATTTTTCTAAAAATATGCCTAGCAGACTCTGATAGCCCCACATTTCCTCTGTTAGAATCACTAATGAGTTAGATAATACAAGAGGGTATTAATGCTAGAGTCATAAAATTAGAGAGATTTAGACCTTAGAAAAGACTTTGGTGATCAGCTACTCAAACCCCTCATGTTAAAGTTAAATACACACTTTACTTCAAAATAAGAGTGTTTCCCTAGTCTTCTTATTCACAGTGATTAATTTTGATTTTAATCAATTTCCAATAAAAACTTTAAGAAGATGAGAAATGGTATTTTTTTTTCATGTCACTACCAAAAACTATTTTGACCATTAGGGAAATTGACTGAAATTAGTAATCTACAAAATAGCAATAAGAAAATAAGTGTCCAGTTTCTGGCTTCTCCCTCTTTCAGTGGAGTGTAATCAGCTCTTCAGAAGAGGCCGAGTGGATGGCCACCATCCAAATTTTAAATAGAGTCTAAAAGCAAAAAAAGTCTTTGACTGAATCTAAATCTGATGAATATCTATTAATGGCAAAAGCATCATTGTCCAATATCCCAGTGGCTATTTTACACAAGAAAAAAATCTGAGATCTGAAATGCCTACAGTGAGCTTTATTCACAGGCAGAATAAGTAGAGGCCTAGATGCTGTAGTCTAAGAGGGCTCAGATGGAATACTTTCCCTCTCTCTTCAGTCCTTTGTGTTTTAAATGATTTTTTTAGTCTTCAAGAATTCTATACCAAAATGTAAAAGTTAAGAGAGATAGCACCAATACAGTTGTATATATAAGATTCCCTTCTTTGGAGATCATTAAACATAGATCAAGTATCTTATAAAATGATTCCAATCCAAAATAGCTTCTGTTAGGATTGATATCTAGCTAAGAGCAAGGTCCTGCAAAAATGAATCATACATTGAGTACATGGAGTGAGAGAACTTAAGGAAACCAAAATGGAAACCAGAGAGCTGAAATAATGAGTGGAAGCATATCAAAGACAAATGTCATTTATTTCACAATTTTTTCCTGAAAGTACTTCAAATTTTTTTACCAAGGTATAATAGAGCTGAAAAGAGATAACAATAAGAGAATGTTTCTGTAGAATATTCTCTACCCCTAAACAAAATAGGAGAAAGAGGGGGGGGGTATTTAATTGTTTATTTAAAAAGTTAAGAACTAAGCTATTTATAATAATCAAATTAGCACTAAGCTGCTCCATAAGCAATAAGTGTCAATTTGTTGGTTTTGGATTTTTGAGGACTGGCCATCTCTGCCTCTTTTGTTTGGGGTAGATATGAAATGAGGGAGAGTTAAGAATGCCAACCTTGGAATGCAGCCAGCAAGCTTTGCTCACTAGCAAGTCAGTAAGTTATGCTTTGACTAAGTTGTCTGCGATTCTTAATTCACTTTCTTGTGGTCCAAAGCTATTTCCTTGCAGGTGTTCAAAGGTGTAGTCTCTAGAGGATTGTCCTTCACTTTTCCATCACTTATTGTAATAATTACAGAAGTAAAAGTATGATAAAATGTAAGATTTTAACCCTTATTTTACGAGTCACTAAAGGGCTTTAAAATCACTGCAACTTTATTATTTCATTTAGAGATAATTATTAGGTAATGTTAGTAGTAAAATATTTGCTGCCCAACCAGTATCTAATATTCCCTATCTCCCAGGAGTTATTAACCATCCTTAAAGAATATCCAGGGAATGTTGCCTATCCATACATTTGATCATCCATTTTCATCCGGCAAGTAGAATGCTGTTTTAACATGCAGTCATACAAAAAGATATCAAACCTAAAGGGTTCAGTGTAGTGTGCTGAGAAAAAAGAAAAAGCTTGAAAAAGAACTAAAAAAGGAGTACTAGCAAGAGAAATTAAATCGTATCTAACTGTACATACAGTCAATGCATTTTGCTACCAGGAAAAGATGGCCTTAAAACTGTGAACACTAGATGAAGTTACCATTTCAGCTAAATAGTTTCCCATTAAATATATAGCTTACCTTCCTCAGACATAATTCAGAACTAAAGATTTTATTTTAATCCTAAATCAGTCACTTTTTACCAATTCCTCAGATTGGTTCTGTTATGTCAAACAAAAACATTGTTTGAATCTATATATGGTAACCAACTTCCTGATTCCTTCCTAATTCTTGCCTAGAACCATAGCTAGTGGTTCTCCATATTATCCATTAGAGCAGGGGTCGGCAACGTATGGCTCTGGAGCCATATCTAGATCTTTTGAGGGCCAGATATGGCTCTTTCTGCAGGAGCCATGAAGCCAATTTTTTTCAGGCGCTGTTACAGGAGTGCACTGTGAGCACTGTACGGCTCTCACAAAATTACATTTTTAAAAATGTGGCGTTTATGGCTCTCACGGCCAAAAAGGTTGCCGACCCCTGCATTAGAGAGTTGCTATTTTCCAACGAAGAAATGAAAATTATTTTTGAGCTACATAATTGCCTAGAAAAAAATATATCATCCTTCCTTCCTGTAGCCATTCTCCTCACTAAAGAAGGAAAAGTAAGATAATAAGGGAGATAATATGAAATATGAAAATCCATAAAACTGTAATCTTCCCACCAACATCCATCCAAAAGATCTAGAACCATAACCTTCACAAAGTTCCTTCCATGCTGTTAAGAACCTTAATTTATTTTCTGCTCTAGGATCTTCCAAAAAACATATGCCAAAATTCCCTAAGGACATGGAAATTATAGGTCAAAAGAAGTCCAGAAGCTGATTGGCATTCATGCTAAGTCATAAGCAATTAAGAGATCATTGTAGGTCCTACACTTCACTCCTGATTTCCATCTCTTCAACGCCTTTCTCTTAAATGTCTAGGGCAGAGGTCAGCAAACTGCATGCCGCCCAAGGGCTAAGCCTGCCTAAGTTGTTTTTGTTTGACCACCTTCCCCTCTCCCCAACTAAAAATGGTTTTTACATTTTTAATTCAATAAAATTTTATTTAAATACAATAAAAATAAATAATGTAAAAACATTTTAATACAGCAAGGAAGGCAGAGGACAAGGTCATAGCTTACTGATCCCTGGTCTAAACAATACTGCTAAAGTGTTCTGCATACATTTTCACAGGGTTGGGTTTTGGTCCTCCACTAGAATTCTACTCTGATTCTTAATCTGGCATTGAAATGATCCTGAATTCTTAAAGGTTGTGCCATTAAAAGACAACTTCTGGTAGGTACTACAAAACCCAAAAGGCTTTCAATACAGACCTGGTGATGTTTTGATTATCTGTTAATAGTTTTTATGTCTGTCACATTGGTAGCCTACATAAATTTGGAGAGAACTATCATCAGCTGGTTGGCTAATAGATAATGAAGTTGTTCAGTTATGGCAGCTTATAAAGACTGTCAACTTTTCTTCATCTATAAAAATGGGTAATAATGCCTTTATTCCCTAACATTCACAGTCATTTTAGGGAAAGCATTTGGCAAACTTATTTATGCTTAGAATATCAGATTTCACATTGAAAATATTTCCTTCCTTTAGTATTTACTGAATTCAGCTACACGGAAGGAACTATTTTAGTCTATTCTTCTGAGTCATAGGACAGATAGATCAAATTTAAATGCTATAGTAAAGGAGGCAAAACTTTGAGATCGTGCTTCTATATTTCTATATTTTATCCAGAACAATTTGCTGAGAGTCTAATGCTTATTCCCATTACCTGCCAAATTAAGAGTAGACTTGAAAACCTTGCAAAAAAATTAGGCCAATCTTTAGCTTGATCTTGAATTATTCCCTTTCATGTAATCTCTATTACTGATAGAGGCTTCCTTGACAAAGGGCATTTTAGTTGGGGCTTAAAAGAAGACAGGGAAGTTCATAGTCCAAGAGAAAGAGGGGAAAAGTCCCAGGCATAGGGGATAGCCAGAGAGAATGCCTGGTGCCAAGAGATAGTGTCTTGCTTCTGGAACAACCAAGAGCTGAGTATGTGTTGGGGGCAGCTGGGCAGCTCAGTGGATAATAAGGCCTCCCCTAGAATCAAGAGGTCCTGGGTTCAAATGTGGCCTCAGACACATCCTTGCTATATTATCCTGGACAAGTCTTTTAAGCCCAGTTGTCTAGAACTTAGTGCTCTTCTACCTTGAAACTGATACTTAGTATTGATTCTAAGATAGAAGATAAGAGTTTGGTTTTTGAAGTATGTGTTGAGGAGTAAGATGTAAGAAGACTAGAAAGGGATTAGCCTATGAAGGGTTTTCAATTTGTATTTGATTCTGAAGTCAATAGGGAGCCACTAGAGTTTATTGAGTGGGGGAAGGGTTCGGATGGTCAGACCTATATTTTAGGAAAATCACTTTAGTGGATGAATGGAGAGAAAAGAAGGAGGAACTTAGGGAAGATGTGGCAAGGGCAAAGTTGACAGGCTTGGGCAACAGATTGGATATTGGGGGGGTGGAGTATTAGGGAATCCAGGATGATTTCCTAGGTTGTGATCCTGAGGGACTATTGTTTTTCTCTCTATGGTAATGGTGGGGGGAAAGGGATGAGAGAGAGGGCTTGGGAGAAAAATAACATGTTCTATTTTGCACATGTTAATATGTCTATTTGGGCATCTGGTTCAATATGCCTGAAAGATAGGTGTAAATGCCAGATTGGAGGTCAGTCAGTAGGGAGATTGGGGCAAGATAGCTGGATTTGAGAATCATCAACATAGAGATGGTAATTAAATCCTTTGAAGCTGATGAGATTAGGACAGAACCATGAGGAGTACAACACACACACATAGCCACAAAAAGAACTGTGAAAAAACTGTGTCCTGACAGGAGGCTAAAGGTGGAGGTATCACCTGAATTTCCTTCTGACTCATCTCACAACAATTATGTAAAAATGCTGAAATCCCTATAGTTATTCAGTGAAAGACAGCATATAGATGAGTAATTGCTGTTACTTAAGCATCGAACTTCCTATGGAAAAGCATTATTTATAATTAGTGCCAGCAGAAATAGACAACTATCTGTCTGCCTCCAAAGGCAAAAATTGTAGATGATTTACCCCCAAACCTAACATTCTATCAAGAAAGAACATCAGACATTTCTATGCTAGATAAGCACAGTTGAATGAGTCCCTTATGACCCCTGTCCAAGTTTTGAGTTGATGCAAAAATTTCCATTTTCTGGTTTTATCCCATTTTTTATTGCAGGGATATGTTATCTAGATCTTTGTAGCACGCAGATTAATGTATTCTCTAAGCACAAGTCAAAATTCATTCTCTGATCCCCAAAGAGTACATAACTACTTTAAAGGATTTCTCTGCCCCTATTCTTTCTGCAAGGGAATCAAGCAGACAGGCCTGAATTATTTTTGGAGGTTTAGATATGAGATTTTTATGCACACATTTGTTTTTATATACACACATAGGTATTCACACATATCTTTTACCTCTTTCAAAATTTAGAAGGAATAAACACGCCAACATTGAGTAAATCACACATGATCTACTGTCCTGTCTAGTGTAATCTTTGTTCTGACATGAATCCTTTCTGCAATCCCACTCCTCCTGGAGTCTCTCTTATTCTATTTGAAGAGGGCATTGCAAGTCTCTTCAGTTCTTACTCACCAAGGGCCCCATGATCTTGCTCCATGACCTGGGAAGACGATCTAAAAACAAGTCTCTTTGAAGTCCCCAGAAGCACCAAGCTCAAATAAGCCCCACAGAGGGGCACATAGTGGAATGAGAAACTGGCCATTATTTCACACCCATACTTATGAGGAAGAATACGAAGGGAACGTTTCCACACACAGCCAATACAGCCAAGAAAATTCTTTGTTTTTGAGAGATACTCATTTTGACTATCACTAGGTGAGAGACACAATTTCAGTGGCCAAATTATTTACCTATAAAATAGCACTAAGACTGAAAACGGAATATAAGATTCCAAGGTTGTCATATATTCTCTTTGGCATCTACCAACTATAATATCAATCATTCATTTGTGGCTCTGATTTTTAAAGATGGCTATAAATTAGCATGGTAGAAAAATATCACCATTTTTAACATTTTCTATTTGCCCTGACATTTTTATTATTCAGAACATAAAGCAGTTTATATGTAAATTGCCTTATGCTCTGATGTTAAGCTGATGGAGTGTTGTCTGTGATGGACCCATCCATTTGATTGGAAATATGTATGGCAACTCACTGCACAAGTCACCCCACGAAAAATAGAGTCTACCCATGTAAGAAGTAGACAAACTAAAACCGCGATTGATTTTTATATGTTTCATAGTTATCTTTGGAGTGTGGATTGAAATTTCTGCCAACTTCTGGTAAAGACCATGTTTTAGGAATTTTTGTTTTAATTTTATGCCTTTGCACAATGAAAATCTCTAAGCTCTTAAAAATAAATCAGTTTATCAATACAGTTAACACTGCCCAAGATAAATGTACTGATACACTGTCAGTGGGCTACAGGTCTAATTCTATCTTGTCGTCTAAGCAATATGCAATTTTCAGACTCTTTTCATTGCCTCCTGAGGCAGCCCATTCCACTTTTGGATTTTTCTAATTATTGGGATGGATTTTCCTGATGAGTTCAGATTTCCCCCTTTAAAACTTCTACCCAATATTCTACTCTATGGGCAAGTAGAACAATTGTAATCCCTCTCCTGAGTAGCATCCCTTCACATGTCCCTACCAAGACTTCTCTCAGGAAATCCTCACTTCCTTAAAGTGATTCTTAAGGTTAAGGAAAACTCTTTGGAATAATAGTGCATTTCATGAAGGAAGCATGATGTTCAAAGGCTTAATGCAGTTAAAACAATATCAAAAAATGGTCATATTCAGGAAGTAGGATGAAGGAAAAGAGGGAAAGAATAAGTATGTGAGTGCCAAACACTGTGCAAAACATTTTACACATATTATTTCATTTAATCTTGAAAATAACTCTGGGGGGGGGGGTAGGTGCTATGATTACCCCCATTTAATAGTTGCAGAAACTAAGATAAACAGAAGATAAATGACTTGCCCTTGGACATGCAGCTATCATCTAAGGCCAGATTTGAATGCAGGTCTTCTTGACTACATGTTCAATATTTTATCTACTGTGCCACCAAAGTGCCCATATCCCTGAAATATATAAATATACCAAGGAGATAAAACTCATCTCTATGTCACATCATTTTACAACATACTCTTTTTACCCTAGGAGGTAGGTCATATAAGTATTACTTATTCCTGCTCTACTGTTATAAGGAAATAAGGAAATGAGCAGGAACAGGAGCTGCTGAAAAGGCAGAGAAGCAGGAAGATTCCAGGAATTCTAGGGAAGTGACAGTGTGAGCTGCTTCTGGGAGCAGCTGGAATTCTGGAGAGGTTGAGAGAGTGTCTGAACTCCTAGGGTGGACCGTGTGAGTTTGACCATTTCTCCCTTTCTTGTGGCTGTCCTGATACAACTGTGTTCCTGTGTTCCTGTGTGTGTGTATCCGGTTGCTTCTGATTGACAGATATTTCTACAGAGCTGCTAGAGATATTTAAAGCCATCTGTCAGTGAGACGCTTTCCCTTTGAGCCCTTGTTCCTGCTTACTTCCAACCTTTTCAACTCTAGTCACCATCTAAGGGGGGGGGGGTTTGTTTAGTGAGGTGTATGTATTGTAGGAACTGGGACTTTCAGGTAGAGAGGTTATTGATAGAGCAGATACGAACTTTGAGAAGATAACAACTGGATTTGGTGGGAGATTTACTTAGTCTGTAGTTAGATTATCCCAATTCCCTTCCCTTCCTTCCCTTCCCTTGAATAAACCTGTTTAATATCATTTGGGTATCCAGTAAGCTTTATCCTGTTGCCTTCCCAAACCCTGAGATACTTCTGATTACTGGCCCTAACATTCATTCCTTGACCATCTAAAATCCCCTATACCAGTGATGGGCAAACTACAGCCCATGGGCTAGATGTGGCCCCCTGAAGTGTTCTATCCAGCTACCCAACATTATTCCTAATCTGACAAATACAATGAGTAGGATACAATACAATGAAACTTGGAAAGAGTTGCCTTAGAAACAGACTGACAGATGAGCATTTCCTTTCCTTTGGCCCCCTCTTTGAAAAGTTTGCCCATCACTGCCCTATACCACCAAGTATCATTCAGATACCTTTTTTTCACTATAGATGTGAAAACTGAGCTTCAAGAGACTGTGGTTTGCCCCACATAATTAGCAAGAATCAGAGCTTGGACTTAAATACAGTTCTTCTAATTCTTAAATCCAAGTATGTTTATGTGCCAAATCAGAGGATTTTTACTTCATTTTTACTTATTTAGATGATCATGGACAGAAAAATTAGGCAGGGCATGGGAGGGATTCCTGAGGGAATCAGAGGAGGGTGTTTGTAAGAGAATGATTGTCTTAAACCTAGAGGGTAGAAAAGGCTTTTTATCAACTGAAGTTAATATGTGGGGGTAAAATGACTAAGCAGTGTGACTGCTGAAAAAGCTGACCATAAGGGATGGTTGGGTGGTTCAGTGGTTTGAGAGTTAAGCTTACAGACGGGAGGTCCTAGATTCAAATCTGGTTTCAGACACTTCCTACCTATGTGATCCTGGGCAAGTCATTTAACCCCCATTGCTTAGCCCTTAAGTTAAGGATTTAAAAAAGAAAAAGAAAATGCTGACCACAATAAGACATACGTCCTTGCTAGGGTTCAATGGGGGTCAATTGTTGTAAGTCAAAGACAATTTCTCGAACTTATCTTTTTATGATCAAAGTTATATCCCGAGATTTGAGTCTCAGTTGAATTCCAAAATTCCGTAGGTCTGAAGAGAAGATTGAGTAGAAATGGATGTCTCTACCATTTTAGGCCAAGATGGGAAGAATCCTATGTAAGAAATCCTTTCTAAGGCCTGGAAATAGAAAATGCTCTCAATATCTCAGAACTACTAAATACCATTATAAAGGCAGAGGAGCAGAGTACAGGGAAAATTAGTATCCTAAAGGGACAGATTTGTTGCCCTTCATACTCAAAGAGGACCAAATGGCATCGCTGGTGCTCTCTTTTGACTCATGTATGAACTGGATTTAGGTGAGGCAGCGTGGCACAAAGTCATCAGTCTTTTTCTCCATTCCAATCACTGAAGTCCATTGAAGGCAGGACAAAAGTTAGGACAGTTAGCCATGGCCTCAGATACAGTCAATGAATGACCTTGACTTCTTCTTCAATGTCTAGCCAACCTCTAAGCACTCCACAGAGCTGAATTCAGCCACCTTCAGGGCCACTGGAACAAATTGCTCTTATCCACCCCTTCCTTTGAGGGATGTCTTCACATGCATTTTGTTGACTTTGAGGTGATATATAAATGTCAGCTTTCATTTTTATTATTAATAATAATAATAATAGAGATAAAAGCTTCATTATACTTCAAACTCCTTAGATTTTTTTTCTCCCTAAGAATTACATGATGTTAAACAGCCACGAAATTTGGTGATCAATCATGTCGTTGTCTAATTTGCAGTCTTACTGTTAACTGGCATTATGGTAAACAGATGATCAGCCTTCAGAAATACTAGAGCAGTGTTTATTTTCTGGATCATATCATACAGCCTTTGAAATGTCAAATACTCAATTCCACTGAGAAGCAAATGTGCATGTACAGATGCAAGAATGCCATCCACGTGGGTGAGAATTGACAACAAACTTACAAGGCTTCATTATAATGCTTATCCTTCCTAAAACTGATTTTAAAAGGGTTCTGGCAGGTTGCAAGACAGCAGTCCTCTAGATCCAGCCTATCAATCACTTCTGGGAAAGCTCAAGTTCCTTCCTAGATCCTGTGGAACTAAACTTTTGTATCAAGGAAGTTGGGCTGCCAACACTAAGAGCTCATTTGTAATTTGTCTCTTTTCAAATTAATATCGTGAATCTTTTCCTCTGGTAAACAACACCTGATAAGACTGATTGATGGAGTTTAGAGGATTGCCTATTTTTTTTCAACTTTTACCTTCTGTTTTATAGTCAATACTAAGTATTGATAATAAGGCAGAAGAGCATTAAGGGCTAGGCAATTGGAATGAAGTGATTTGCCCAAGGTCACACAGCTAGGAAATATCTGAGACCAGATTTCAACCCAGATCCTCCCAATTCCAATTTGGTACTCTATTCACTATGCTACTTTGATGCCCCAATTTCCCATATTTTTATCAAGTTAAAGGTCTCAGCATTAAAAGTATGATATTTAGTATCAAGTGACTCCCTCAAAGATGTAAAAACGCCTCAAATAATGCTTTGAGAAATTTAACCCTACATCCAACCCTTTTCTCTTAAATTCTAGTTTGCATTTTCCATATTTTGAAATTTACATTTCTTCTTTTTCAATATTTCAAAGTTCACAATGTTTTTCATGTCACACAGCTATCTACCTCACAGTATTGTTAGAAGAGCATTTTATCAACCATAAAGCGCTATAGAAATGTAATTTGTCATGAGATCAGTCCATCCCTGACACCCACCCTGCTTTATGTAGTCTTTCACTTTTCTCCTACCTTCTTTAAAAAAAAATTACAATATGATGAGGGTTCACACACCCTCCTCCAAATGTTCTTTTCCCAAGGCTGTCTTTCTCTTCTGAATCCCTTGACTTCTTCAATTGGCAACAGTCATCAAAACATTACATTTTTTTGAAAGTTTCCATTTCCTTGCCTAAGACAATATTAACCATTTTTCTTATATTTATGCATCACATGAATGACCATAAAATCATTTGGGCCTATATGATTGACCATAAACATGTTGTCGTCAACTGGTTTGACAAGCCTTGAGATATTCTCCATTACTTGGATGCATGCCGACAGAAGAAGGTAGACATCCCTATTGTTATAAGATTGACAAAGAGTTGACTTGGTACTGCTCATTTGGGAACTGTTTACAACCACTACTCATCTCTTCTTCTTCTGATCTTTATTGGATAATCTTTCGTCTAAGAGAATCTGTGAATCTATATTTCTATTCCTTGTAGTTCATTCCTCCTCAGAGGTTCTACCTGTGATATATCTATAAGTTATCGCCAGATGTTACCTCTTCTTCCATCTTTTCTCCCTGTCATATTCTTACAGACTCCAACATCTTATCAGATGTCATCCTATCATGTGTCTCTTTTTCTTCTTTTTTGCTTTTTAATTAATTAATTTGTTACATTAAAATACTCAGCTACGTCCCTCTTTTCCTCCCCTCCCTTATTAGAGAAGGCATCATTTGACAAAAAAGATATATGTACATACAAAATTATGTCTTACATAATTCCATTTATCAATTCTTTCTCTGGAGGTGGAAATACAAAAGGTCTTTCATATAGAAATATAGAAATCCAACTTTTTCTTTTCCTTTTTTTCCTTTTTCTTCTTGCTTTCTTTCTTTCCTTTATTTTAAGAATGGTTCAGATTCCACTCCTTTTCCCATTGGCAAATTCTTCTCTCAAATTTTGGAGAAAGGCCCAGATCAACCATTTCTTGTCCCTTAGTACTTCCCCCTTTTCCAGTTCCCCTTTCTTGTGTTGTCTTCCTCAATTGGAATGTAAGTTCCTTCAGGGTAAACAACCTTCCTTTTATTTATACTCTTCAAGTGCCTAGCCCATATAAGCACTCAATAAATGCCTGCTGCTTATTCTCCCATAACCTGAAGAGTATTGTCAAGTCTCTGACTACTTTACCTTCTCTTGTAGGCCTGTCTTTTGAGCACAGATAATAATTTGGTGGGCAAAGCCGAAATACAAACATTGCATACTCTATACTGCAAATTCTCCTTCCTTTATGTTCTTGCTAGAAATTCAGTCCTCAATAATATCTGACTCATCTCCTGTATAGAGTTGTTGCAAAGTAAAAATGGACAATTTATGTAAAACGAATAAAGTAATCTATAAATTTTAGTTATTGTTGAATTTGTTGTCTGACTGAAAGAGTCAGACCCTAATGGAATGGAAGGTGGGAGAGATATCAAATATAATAAAGAGAGATGGCAATAGCATGTTTTGTGACAGGGATGCCCAGAAATCTCAAAATAAGAGATAAAGTTAACCACTTCTTCCACGTGTAAGCGGGGCCAACCTCATCAGATCAATCTCATCATTTTTAGTTTCCCTATCTTGTTACTAAAAAAAAAATTTAACCTACTGATTGCCTTGCAGCCAAATACATGAAATATAAACTCCATTAAAACTCTAAAACAATGGGCCATCCACACTTACTACATATTATTCTAGCCCAATCTCATTACTAAGCATACAAATGCCTTCAGATTTCATCAGCTGCTCAACTATACACTAAAGGGATTCCTAACGTTCATATTGCATTAGAACTATGAAATTAATATGAATCTTCATGGATTATAATTAATAAAATTTAGAGGAAAAGAATATCAAAAGTAGATCATCTCCATTCCATCTATGGTTCTTCATTCTTAGGGCTATGGATCCCAATCTAAATTTTTTTAACAAACCTTAGTGATTTCCTCCACAACCTACCTTCCTGTCCATAGCAATGTATTTATTATTTTTTTTGGTTGAGACACCCATTTATTTTATTTTTTTTTAGAAAAATTTTTCCATGGTTATATGATTCATGTTCTTGCTCTCTCCCTCCACTCCCCAACCCCCTAGTAGCTGATGCACATTTCCACTGGTTTCTTCCTGTGTCATCAATCAAGACCTATTTCCATATTATTGATAATTGTTCTAGGGTGGTCATTAAGAGTCTACATCCTAATTGTGTCCACAACCCATGTCTTCAAGCAGTTGGTTTTCTTCTGTTTCCACTCCTGTAGTTCTTCCTCTGAATGTGGGTAGCATTCCTTTCCATAAATCCCTCAGAATTGTCCTGGGTCATTGCATCGCTACTAATAGAGAAGTCCATTACAATTCGATTGTACCACAGTATATCAGTCTCTGTGTACAATGTTCTCCTGGTTCTGCTCCTTTCACTCCGCATCAATTCCTGGAGGTCATTCAAGTTCACATGGAATTCCTCCAGTTTATTATTCCTTTGAGCATAATAGTATTCCATCACCAGCATATACCACAATTTGTTTAGCCATTCCACAATTGAAGGTCATACCTTCGTTTTCCAGTTTTTTGCCACCACAAATAGCGCAGCTATAAATATTTTTGTACATGTCTTTTTCCCTATGATCTCTTTGGGGTACAATCCCAGCAATGGTATGGCTAGATCAAAGGACAGGCATTCTTTTAGTGCTCTTTGGGCATTTACTATTTTGAAGAAAAACAATGTGTGCCATTCTAACTTATTATTATGTCTAAACTGGAAATTTTGCCAACTATATTACCTTTTAGTCATGGAAGACTTTTTGTATTTTCCATTCAAGGAAAACACATTTCATCTTCATAGTAAGAGAAAAATCTACATAAAGTAAAATAGGTTTTCAACAATTTCAAGTTTATTTTCTTCCCCACTAGCACACCTAATTGTGAAAAAAAATAAAACAAACACTTTAGTAGATGCTTATTGGCCAAGCCTGGGGTCAATCTATCATTACAGAGAGTTATAATAATGATTAAATTTATTTGGCTCTCCCAAACAGATTACTCCCATAACTTACAGTCAGACAATTCTAGTGGAAAGCCCTCACTCTCCTTTGAGCACAGATAGCCACAAATGTAACCCTTTGTGGTTCCATTTCTATACTCAGAAGCCAAAAGGAGTCACATGAGTCATATAGCAAAGCAGAAAGAATGCTAGACTGGGAGTCTTGAAACCTTGATTCAAGTTTCACCTCTGTTACTCTTTCACTTAATGACTTCGGGCAACTCATATAATCTGTCTGAGCCTCAGATTTCCTTAACTATAAAAGGATGAGTTTGGACCAGATAACTGCAAGGTTCTTTTATTAAACTCTTACGATTCTGTGGTTTCAAGGGCAGCTTAGTGATTTAGTGGATTGAGAGCCAGGCCTAGAGATGGGAGGTCTTAGGTTCAAATCGAATCTCAGAAATTTCTGTGTAACCCGGAACAAGTCACTTAATCCCTATTGCCTAGCCCCTACCTCCTCTCTTCTGCTTTGAAATGAAAGCAAAGTTTTGTTCTAAGACAGAAGATAAGAATTTTTTAAAAAATTCTGTGATCTCCAACATACCTTTATGTAGCACTCTAAAGGTTTGCAATGTATTATTTATATATATATACATATATTATGTTTTATATTTATATATTTTATATATATATATACAAAATACATTGCAAACCTTTAGAGTTTAGAGTTAGTAAAGGTTTGCAATGTATTTTGTATATATATAAATATAAAATATATAAATATATATAAATATAAAACATAATATATACATATATATAAATAATACATTGCAAACCTTTAGAGTGCTACATATATATAATTTGAACCTTACATAACACATCCTATGGTTCACAACATTTTTATATGCATAATCTAATTCAAATCTTGAAACCATCCTGAGAGGTAAACCCAACAGTTCTTTTGATCCCTACTCAACAGATGGAATCTAGGACTCAGGGGAGTTCTATGACTCGCTCACCATCACAGAGATAGGAAGTGCCCGAAGGTGGATTAGAAAGGAAACCTTTCCAGGCTTGAGGTTCAGCTCGCTTTCTGCCCAGCCATGCATTCCTAGGTTTCTAGGACCTCTTAGATATCAAACTTGATCTCCCCCGCAAGCCACAATCCTGAATTAGTCCTGGATCAGATACCAAGTGATTGTTCATAAACTCCATTCCAATGACAGCCCTACAATTTCTTTCAACAGATCCATCAACAAACACTTAAGAAGTGCCCTTCCCACCATAACCAGAATATCCATTCCAGCAATCGCCGGCTCTAGCAGATTCTTGGTGTTGCCTATAATACGTTTGTTTGCTTGTAATGACTCCCCGGAGTCACAATTACTCGGATCTAGCTCTAGCCTGGTAACACTTCTCCTCCCTGACAGCTCCTACGCTAGCCTAGAAGGAATATCCACCATAGACAGGCTCCGGCGCTTCATTGTTCAGCGGCTAACAAATAAATGCATCGACTACTTGGGAATACCCAGATATCTGGTGCTATGAGCAATGAATCTTCAGACCATATTAGGTTTCTGGGCCTTTTGTAATCATAGCACAGGAAACTAATTGACTCTAAAATTATCCTCTGTTGAACTGCCTATTAGAGATGTCACTTTTAGGAGTTATGCTACAAGGTGCCAGATTGACAGACATTGTATTTACAGAAATTTCTCTATAG
>NC_058132.1:553981016-554001604 GCF_016433145.1 Gracilinanus agilis | reverse complement strand
GAGAGAGAGAGAGAGAGAGAGAGAGAGAGAGAGAGAGAGAGAGAGAGAGAGAGAGAGAGAGAAGCAAAGAAAGAAATAAAGAAACAAAGAAACAAAGAGGGCTCCTACTTCATAAACTCCTTTGCCTCAGCTATTCTGTACTGAATAGCCACCACTTCATTACTCAGCCTCCTTTATGTCTGTCTCAAAGCATAAAATGGACATTGTCCTTACTAAAACATTATGTGGGGTAGACAAGTGTAGAAAGAGTAGCCACAATACAGCTAAGTGAATTTTGTTGGAGGTAGAACAGCTAAAAAGGAGGAGAATAGTCAAGAGGAGAATAAAAGAAAAGGAGAATGATGGAAAGAGTTAGGGGAAATAAAGTGGGATACTTCTATGTTAATGAAATCACCAAAAGGAGGGTAAAGAGAAAAAGAAAATTAAGAAGAAAGACAGAAAGTAATCTCATCTAGGTAAAGAAGGAAGCCTTTTCCAGATCTTTGGTCATCAAGTCTAGATTGAGGGAAATACAGATTAAAATAAGTTAAACTAGATGACTATATGCTGGCAACAGTTTCATCAAAACAAATCCACAAATTTGGGAGGTATAAATAAGAGAGAATAAGTATTAATAAATATTATAAGAAAAAGATTAGTGTTTAAAAGAAGTCCTGTAACTAAGCTCTGAATCTCTTTACTGTATTTGTTTCACTATTGCGTTCTTGTTTACAAATGACTATGAAAAGCTTCTTTGAACTGGTATCTAGTTACTTACCAGGAATAGGTAATTCAGTTCAAGAAACATTTATTAAATATTTCCTGTGCCCACAGCACTATACAAAATGAAATAGTCCTTGCTTTTAATGGTGTTCTAATGGAGAAACGAAACAGGTACACTTTAGTCAATTAGTCAGAAAGCTTTTATTATTCACCTACTCTGTATTAGACATTGTATTAATTGCTGGAGATACCAGAAAGGCAGAAATTGTCCCTGCCCTCAAGGAGCCTACAATTTAAAAAGAGAAACAACATGCAAGCAATTATGTATAAACTAAATATATACAAAAAAAATTGGAGATAATCTCAGAGGGACAGTATGAGTATTAGGGAGGAGGACTGGGACAGGCTTCTTATAATGGCAAGATTGTAACTGTGACTTAAAGGAAGCCAGGGAAACCAAGGAGCAAGACCCAAGAGAACAGTCAGTGAAAATATACAAAATAATTTCAAGAGGCAAAAAGCATGAATAACTAGAAGAGAGAAGGGGGGAGATAAGGAAAAGAATTATGTAAGAGATAGTACCTGAGCTTTGTTTTGAACAAAGGTAGGGATCCTAAGAAGTAGAATTGAAGAGGGAGTATATTCTAGATTTGAGAAACAGACTGCATGGAGGCAGAAGGTGAAATGTCATGTATAGAAAGTAGCTGGATGGTCAACTTAAGAAGAACAATGTTTAAAGAGTAATGATATAAACCAAGACTGGAGGAACAGGCAGAAGTTGGATTATGGAAGGCTTTAAATGACAGGCTGAAGAGTTTGTACTTTATCCTAAAAGCATTAAATGTATATGGAGTAAGAGAGTATCTTGGTCAAAACTATTTTAGAAATATATTTGGTAACTATATGGACAATAATTTGGAGAGGGACTAGACAGGAGACAGAAAAGCCCATTTAGCAGGATATTGCAATGGTCCATCTAAGAAATACTGAAGACATGAACTAAGGTAAGAGATAAATGGGAGATAATTTGAGGAATGGGACTGACAACATTCGACAGTTGAAAGGACAGATAAAAGGTGTTTATATGACTCTAAGAAAAGTCATGGTCCCCACAGAAAAGAGTGGAGTCTGGAGGTTAACACATAATGGAATACCCCAGTAACTGGGCCAAGGTAAAAACCCTATGGGAGAAGAAGACTTCTTATTGGGGCCTCAGACCTTTCAGAAAGCTTAGCCATAGGAATGACTTGCTCTGTGTGAATACAAAGGAGGACTTGAGTGTCACAGTGGTGCTGTCTTTCACTTTGCCTTGCTTGTTAGGGAATGACAGTCCTTCTGAACAAGAATCTGATTTTAATAATGCCTTGTGAACACAGTTCTCATCATCCTACTTCACACAAGCCTCCCAAAAAGGGGGATTAGGACCACATCTCCAAAATGTATACAGACATGGAAATCACCTATCTGCTCCTCCTGAGTGTCCCACATTTCATTTGTGGCATCATTTAAGTTAACTTTAAAATGGGGTTTCTGATAAACCTCTTAATTAATCTTCCCTCTTTATTTTTGGTCTACTCTACAGATTTTATATAATTCTTTCACTTTTCTTGACTTTTCCTTTTTTTCAAAGACTAGTCTTCCCTGTCTAATCTAGGCTTTAAGTACAAAGGCTCTTTAATGGCCACCCAATCCCATGAGATATTTTGACTCACTCTATATCCAGCCTGGGCCAATGTGCCACTCTTTAGATAGCCCAAGGGCCCCTAAGTCCAGCAGTCTCACTGTACTGATGCCATATATAGTTCAGACACACAATTGCCTTAGCACATTGAAGCTCTAGACTCCCAAGCTCAGGAGATCAGCCATTTTCCCCCACAGCAGAGATGATAAGGTATGTCATCTGAATTTACTCTTGAATAATTATTTTCTTTTGAAGGATAAAGATACAGATATGTGATTTCTCTGGTGTAAGAAATTCTGAATACGAAAATTCTCCATTGATGCAAGTCAACAATTTAAATAAGCTTAGACAATCAAATGAGACCAAAAAGGGTTGTGACTTGCCCATGGTCTTGCAGATCAAGTATTATTAGCACAAGCAGACCTCAAACCCAAATCTTGACTCTAAGGCTGAATTTCTATTTAAGTAGTTAATCCAGTTTAAATAATATACCCTTTACAGAAGGTCCAACTGAATGATGAAATTTTAGATTCTTATGACAAGAAGATCTTTTATAAGATAGTTTGAGCATTCAGTAATAAGGTATGTCTGATCTGTCAGGATTGCTGATGACTTTGCCCCGGTCTGAGATGCATCCCTCAGTATCAAAAAGTGATTCCAGCTAGCTTCAAATCATGTTTTTTCTTCTTTGCTGGATGTCAATCAAATTTGCCTCTATGTACACTGATAGCCATTGCAAAAGTAAGAGCACATAAATCCCAGAAAACCCCATAGCAAAGGAGGACCCAATGGAATATCCAAACCAAATAGCTGGGAGAGATTAAAGGGGGCAAAAATGAACTATTAAATACACCTTACTACCATCTTATTTACCTCCTTACTGTCTGGGAAGAAAGCCACAATGCTCTCTATCCACATCTCTTCTGAGAACCCTGTCACCCTCCCATAATTCTCCCAGGAGCACATTTCTTAGTCCAACATGATTGGGGAAATATTTGCAATGTAGCTAGACAATAAGAAAGTCCCCAAGTCACCTGCTCAGCAGGGAGGATTTCACAAATGTTTCAGGGTTTCCAATAGCCAATCTTATGACTATCTAATTATAAATTGGGAAGGTTTTGATTACTGAAATATATTAATTAGATTAGCTCAAAATTACCCTTAACCGTGGAGTTGAAAGGAACAATATAACTGGTAATTGGCCTTGACCAGAGTAAATAATGCCCTCCTTTTTATTTACATTTGGTTTCCCTATAAACTGCCTACTGGGTTGTATGGAACTAAGAGGCTAGCAAAAAACTGAATCCCCATCCATCAGTATTAATCTCACACTTTACTCTGGCTCCATCCATTTATCTTTCCGACACAAATTAGAAATTCAAGAGTTTTAACAAATGAGCCTGCAAATGTAAACTTATTAGGCCATATATTTTTACTACACACTGTGCAGTGCCCTCCACAAAGCTGTCCCTTCAGAGAGTGTTTTCCTATTTTGTGTTATTGATGGCAGCTAACTAATCACATTTTTAATGTTGTCTTTGGGGAGGGCTGTTTGAGTGAATGTGCAAGCTAAACTACCCAGAATAAATCTACCTTATTAAATGCTTGAAATTATGTGTCTTTTACGATAAAGAAACTCTCGAGCATTGTTACATTTGCTAACCTTCTTTTTGCAGGAATCAAAAGACTGGGATTAATTAAAATAATACATCAAAACCGGGGTGTTGTACAGAATGTGTCTATGTGTGAGGGAAAGGCCAAGAAAAATTGGTTAATTGGTCTCTTCATCCCTATTCACTCCCCTCCATCTAAATAGCTTTAAGTGTTGCTTTCCAAACTGAAACTATAATATTACAGACCAAAGAGGAAGACTCACTCTGCCTGCTTGCTAGACAATGATTGTCCCTCTCACCAGGAAATTAGTTCTGATTTTAATAGTGCCTTGCAAACAAAGATCTTGATACCTACCTCCCTCTCTCCCCCAAAAGACGATTAGGATCTCCAAAGTTTATGCAGAAATTGAAAATGATATATGATCAAAGACCTGCAAGGGCACATTTATTTAATTGCTTCTGGACAATTTATTTTTCTTAGTATCATCAAAAAGAAACAATTGACATATGGGCACTTCTTGGCAAGCCCTGGCTTTTCCTTCTAACTGGAGAGTACAACCTCATGCTAGCTCCAAGGACAGCCACACATCGTTCAATAGTGGGTATAATAATTCCATTATTCTAAGTATTTGGCAAGGTGATTTAATTCCTGGAGGATTTCAAGAGTAGGTCCTGAATATTACTGACCCCAAAAGCTGATCTTGGACATGGCTGCATATACTCCTTTCTTTATTACTGTTCCATTCCCAGAAGCAAATGCAAGCATGGCTGTAATTTTAGATTGTTCTTTTTTAATTTCAAGGATAATAAATGATGCCTAGGCTTGAATAGTGGGACTAGAGTGCATTTGGGAACCAGGACTCTCCAGAGCACAGCATTTGGAGTCCCCATCATTTCAAGATGTCAAAGGCTCAAAAAGAATTTATTTTCTTCCCCCCACCCTGAAAAAAAATAATGTTAGAAAATGGGATCTAATAGAATACAAGCCCTATAGTTTGCAAGTTATTTTTTAAGTACTTGAATATTCTGGCCCATTTGGTATGTTTGATTTTGATGAATCTGTCATTTAAATGCAGTAAACATAGGCTTTTCATAGAAATTAAAGTGGCAAGTATTGCAGGACCCTATAAGAAATATATTTAGTGTCCCTTGGTAATCAAAGTTATGCACCATTACTTGGTGGCAAAAACCGTGAAAGTTGATTAGTGCTTAACTACAATGTAATGGCTGATAAATTGTCTATACATTTCAAAACCAGACAAGTACACCCAGATGCCACTCCCCACAATTTATTTCTTCCCCGCACACTCTCATTTTTCTCTCTCAGTCCTAGTAATCAACAATTTAACAATTCAGGAGTGAGTTTGTTATTTATCTTGTATTATTTACTCAAAGAAAAGATTTAGATGGTGTCTCCAGCAAATGCATTAACCAAAGAGATGTTGGAGCTTCCTAAATTTAAAAGAAGATTCTTTGGCTGAGGTTGAGTAAATCGACTGTCAGAAGTGAAAAAGACACCTAGTGAACCTAACGAACAATCTACCAAGTGCTATGTGACCTGATTGAAAGAGATGTTGCCCTTTCTCTTCAGCAATTTACTTTATAGTCATAACGATGCTATGAAGGTAAATTGTACTTATAACCATAAGTGTATTATCATGTATACTAACATATGTATGTTGAATTATAAATTTAAATTTATGACTAATTGGAGAGACAGAAAGAGAAAGCAAGAAAGACAGAGAGGTGTTATTTTCCCATTCTTTTGTAGTTATCTCCCACTTTAAATGTTTAACCTTGCCTTTTATTTTATTATATAAACTTTAGTTTAGTATATTAACTTTCATAACCAAAATGTTTGCCTTACCTTATATAACAGCCACAGTACCAGAAAGCTCTAGCTAAACTGAAGTCACCAAACAATTCTATTCATTTCAACATTTATTAAGCACCTAATATATTCAAGGCACAAAGTGAAGTACTGGGGATACAAAAACAAAAATGAAAATTCCTTAGACCACAGATTTAAAGCCAGAAGGGACCTTAGTGGCTCTCTTTTCCAGAGGCATCAAACCCATCCAAACTGGATCAAAATGTAATTGGGAAATATTTAACCAAATACTGTAAATAAAAATACAATAGTACATAGATAATGTTATCGAGTAGTTTTCTGAGTCAATACACACTTTCAGGGATCCTTATTACAATCCAATGGACCCATTTCTATTTGAGTTTGATGCCACAGATAAAATCCAAATCAATCACTTTTTACAGATGGAGAAATTGAGACCTTTAGAGGTTAAATGTCTTGCCCATAATCACACATGTTAATAACTGGCAAAGACAAGCTTTGAATTAAAGGTGAAATATGCTTTTACAATACAAACAATCATCCCTAATTTATCTATTTTGAAATTTTGGGTTTTCTTGTACCAGGTTTTCTTAAAATGGGCCATACCTATTGGTAAATTATCCCAACCACAGTGTTTCACAAATGAGAGCTCACGAGTGTCCATTTTGGCCACCTAAGCAAAACATGTAACAGTGCTTCCCTCTAGTGTATGGCCCCCAGAAATGTCCTCACCATTACTTATTGCCAATAAATCAAACCAGTTTACTAGGTAAGCTCCTACCTTATTGTCCAAGAGAATGGGAGACATCAGTAGAATCATACAGCTGGATTTAATTCTAAGAAGTTATCTAGCCTATTTCTTTACCTTTTAATTAGAGTGTCACCTAAATTTCGTGATTTGTTCTCAAAAACCTTAATAAGAAAGTTTTTAAATTTTCATATAAACATTTCCAAAATACACAAACCTTTACGTCTCTCCAACCTAAACTTTCAACTTATACCATGAACTCATTTTTTTCTTTTTTGTTATTTCTGAGAAGAGATGGAAAATATATCATTTTTACCCTCTGAATAACAGACACAGAAATAATTGAATTCATAACCATTTTCTAAATACTTACTATGTACAAGATTACCATGCTGATATTAAAGAGAAAACAAAAATCAAGTTGATACAGTGCCTGACCTTAAGGAGTTTTTAATATGGCAAAGTAAATAAGATTCACACAAATAAATGTTATTATAACATGAAGTATGATTAAATGCTATAAAATGAGCAATGTTCTATGGTAACAGAGGAAGAAGAAAGTAATTCTAGCCCAGCAGGAGAAAAAAGTCTTCATGGAAGAGGTTTCATTTCAGATAAGCCTTGAAAGATGACTAGGATTTTGATAGTCAGAGATGAGAATAGGAATAGGGAGAACAGAGAGTGAGAAGGGGAGAATCATAGGTTAATAGGCTCATGAGTTATAGGATTTAGAGCTGTAAGGGATCTGATCAATCATGTGGACCAGACTGCTCATTTTATAGCTGTAGAAACCTAGAGATTTTAAAGGACTGCTCCAAAATAACATAGGTAGTTAGTAGAAAAATTGGTATTAAACCCAGATTTTCCAAGTCCAAAACATTTCTGTATGCCACATTGTTTCCTTAGATAAGTAAGAAAGTATATAATATGTTCAAAGAAACTTTAGTAGTCTAACTTGACCAAATATACTTTCATATTAGTGCCACATGAAAAGACCCAAACTACAACTCCAAGGGACAAATCATACCTTGAAGATCCAAAGAACTCAAGGAATAGCACTTGTTTAGAGTTAGACCTTTAGAGTATTCTACCCCAAACATATAACACTGCCTCCTAAGTCTGAGTCAAAGGACTGCTAGTATGAGAAAGTTTCTAAAACAGTGAACTAACAGACCCTGAATCCCAAGGTTCATTTAAACCTAGAATAGACCAACAAACGAATAAGTTTGAAAGTAGACAGATGTGGAATATGGGGAAAAGAACCTTCTTCAGTGATAACAAAGTTAAAGGAAGAGGCCTCTGCTCTGAAATTGAAGACATTTCTTCACATTTGATACTTAGTAGGGTAGGAAAGAGAACACTTGCTTAAAGTCTTAGTTGGCTTCTTTTTACTACCTTCAACATGATTGATGGAGTCATGATCAAACTTGTCTTTTAAAAGGGAGAAATGACACATTGGAGAGCTAGAACTAGGACTGACTGACACAAAGGGGAGAAAGAAGGAGGCCAACTTTTGCTCCCTATAGGAAAGCCTGTGTGAATGACTCTTCTAGAAAACTATAATGCCCCAGTAGAAAAGAGACTACATGGTTAGACAGATGGAAATGGCCAGAGATAGTGTTAGAGCCACAGAGGATTTTCTTGAAAAGCAAAGGAATTCTGGGACCAAACCTCTTCAAGAAAAGAAGAGGAGTTTCTGGACCAAGTAAGATCTAGAGCAGGACTTCTTTCTTTGTGTTACAGATACCTTCGGCAGTTTGATAGAATAACTGTCAAAAGCATAAAACAGAATACAAGGAATTATAAAGGAAGGAAATTATATTAAAATACAACTTTCAAAATATTCTAGAATCAAAAAAGGAGCAAAGAATAGAACCATGAATTATAAAATCAAACCCAAATCTCACCCTTAATTAATCCTGTAAATTATATTTACATGGATTAAAACAACATTGTTAACCTTGCATCCTTATTCAGACTGTTTATTTTTACTATTTTTAGAAAACATAATTTGGTTTCCTTTGCAATCCTTTGTATTTCATTTTTCAAAGGCTTCACCAGCCTGCCAAAGAGATCTATCACACGCACACGCGCACACACACACACACACACACACACACACACACACAAAAAAAAAACTCCTGATCTTAGAAAGAAAACCTTTCTCTCAACCTCTAATTCATTCCTCCATCTAAAGGACCTCCTTCACAGGTAGAGGTCTCTATGGAAAACAAGTCTAAAAAAATGAAAAAGGGCTGTCTTTACAGTTTATGGGCTTTGGTATGGAACCTTGATGTTTTATATTTTATGTTGGGAGAAAGAAAAGCTGTCCAGTATCCAAACCTGAGTACTTGAATGGGATGGTCCTTTAGTCCTTTCTGTAGATGCTTAAACGTGAGCTATATTCTGATGTTCCCAAGAAAACTCCTCCTGGGTTCACAGTCTAAGAGTGATTCATGAAAAACAAACCCCACCCCAACAAGGATTGAACATGTACTCTGGGCCAAGAATTGCAGAAATTAGCAAAAAAATATGAACCTTAAGCTTCACAAAGTAATTGAGAGCTAATACAGGAGACAATATAATTTCACAGTCTGACAAGCCACAGATTTGAGGGAATCAGTATTATCTTATTTAAGTTGATTTTTTGTGATCATTTAAATTCATCTTCTTTCTTTAAAAAATGAACAAAACCCTACCTTCCATTTTAGAATTAATTACTAAGTATTGGTTCCAAGGCAGAAGAGCAGTAAGGGTTAAGCTATTGGGGTTAAGTAACTTGCCCAGAGTCATACAGCTAAGAAGTGTCTTGAGTACAGATTTGAAACCAGGACTTCCTGTCTCCAGATCTTTCTATCTCTCTATTCACTGAGCCACCTCACTGCCCAAATCCATCATCTTTCTATAAAATCGAGAGGCATTGTCTTAAATTATTTTGAACATTTCCTGCCATTAAAACACTTACGCATCATGGGATTTCTTTGAAATTGGCTTAACTTGGCAGAATACAACACAAGAAATCCTCTGATGATAATACTGCAAAATTTTCATTTGAAAAGTAGCTTTTTTAACATATCAGAATCAATTGATACTTTCTGGAACCCTGTTCTCATTTTTTATATCAATTTGCTCTCCACTGATCTTGGTCACAAGCCATCCATACCTTCTCTTCTTGCATAATTCTTGCCCGAGTCCTTCCATAAATCCTCTCCAGTGTGCTGACTTCACACACTGAAGAACTTTGTATGATTCCTTTAACATTTTATGATAATAGTATGATACTTGGATTGTCTATTACCCTTAACTCTTCCGTGTATGAGACATGCCTCATTCATCTCTCTTTCTGTCTAATCTATCTCTCTCTAAAGCTCTAATACTATCTTTTATGGCCCTTCACATACATAAGTAGAAAATATGTCGTTTTACTTTCAACAGAATCCACTGGGCATGGTTTGATGCATAGTGTTGGACTTGGATTCAGGAAGACCTGAGTTCAAATCTTGCTTTTGACAACTAAAAGCTGTGTGATCCTAAGCAAATCATTTAATCGCTTAGCCTCAATTCCTTCAACTATAAAATGAGGATAATATATCCTGCCTTACAGGTTTATGTGTCACAAAATAGCATGTGTAAAGTGATTTACAAATCTTTAAGAACTACATAAATGTTATTGTTATTAGCTGATTAGTTGCTGAAACAAATAATTTGGACAAGAAAAAAAACTTACTAAAGTGTTTTGAATATACATTCTGTTTCAAAAATGTTATGGCCGCTATTTGTCATAGATCTAATTAAATCCTTCCTCTTACCCACCAAAGATTTACTAAGATCACAACTGCCAAAAGTTAGAAAGGTGAGTGAAATAATAAGGTCTTCCCTACTTGAAACAAATTTTTGTCTCACTTCATAAATTCTTTTTCCTCTGCCTTCATACATGCACAGACTTTCTCTAACTTGGAAAAAAATACATGTGCTAGTATTACCAGTACTCCTTTAAACAGCCACTTACATGTCTCTCCTTTTATTTTATTATTTCAAACCTTTTTGAAGGAATGATCTATGTAACTTCTGTCTCCACTTTTTCACCACCCCACCTAGTCTCTCCTTAAACCCAAAAAGTCTTTTTTCCTGAGCACTTAATAAAAACAGTACTATCAAAGGTCAATAGTGACTTCCAAAACTTCAAATCCAATGACTGTTTTTTTCAGCCCTCATTGAATTCAATTCAACAAATATTTATTCGGTTCTTATTAAGGTAAGGTATTATATTGGTTCCCAAAGAATTTATGGCTCACTGAGAAAAATATAAAATGTGCATAAATATTAAAAAAGCAAAAAAGTAAATGTATATATGAAAGAAGTATACAGCATATAATAAACACAAAATATGTATCAAAAAAGAAACAGAAAAAAAAGTCATTCCAAGTGGTGGATGGCAATAACAACCGAAGTTCAGTAAGTGGTATCTGAACTGAGCTTTAAAGGAATATAGAGAATGTAAGAGGCAGATCTAAGAAGGAAAGACATTCCAAAAATGGGGAACAGCCTCTATAAAGGCATAGAGAAAGGAGGAAGCAGTAAATATATATATGATTAAAATGATGAGTATATAAAGCAAAGTAGTATAAAGTAAAACTGAAAAGCTAAGAAGAAATTAGATTACAGAAGACTTTAAATTGACATCTGAACAATAGAAAACCATTAGATATTTTTGAGTATGGAAGTAATATGGTCAGATCTATGTTTTAGAGATATTCATTTTAAAACTGTGTGAGTGGATTAGTTAGAGAGAATGGAAACACCAATAGAACAGAAAATAATTAGGAAGCTCTCCTTCTACCTCCTACCTACAGGTGAGAGGTGATATGGTGATGATAATTATAATATTAGTCTAGATGAGATATGCTAAGGTATTGAGTTCAGAGGTCTGAACTAGTGTGGTAGCAGTGTGAGTGGAGAAAAGGGAATGGTTTGAGAAATCTTCTAGAGGTAGAATTGACAAAACAATGAAATTGGTTAAATATAAGTGGTGTGAGAAAAGAGTTCAATAATGACTTGGGGGGGGTGGGGGAGGACCTGGGGAGCTCAGTGGATTAAGAGCCAGGCCTAGAGATGGGAGGTCCTAGGTTCAAATCTGACCTCAGACACCTCCCAGCTGTGTGACCCTGGGCAAGTCACTTGACCCCCATTACCCACCCTTACCATTCTTCCACCTAGGAGCCAATACACAGAAGTTAAGGGTTTAAAAAAAAATGAATGACCTCAGGGTCGAAAAATGTGTTTACTTAGAGGATAGTGGTACCCTGTATAGAGAAATTGAAGTTTGGGAAAGGGATAAGTTTAGGGGAAATATATTGAGCTCCACACTATTCATCTCTTATTTGAGCTGCCTATGAGCTTTGGATTCTATATACTGCCCTTTCCCCTGAAACTTCCTTCTTTCCTGAGTTTTAATGATGCTACTATAGCATCATTACTCTGGACTGCTCTTTCAAATCAACAGTCATAGATTTTCAGGTTGATTCCATAGGCATATGACTCTTCTCAGATTTCAATTGTGTACTTTCAATTGTGTGCCTTCTAAAAGTATAACATTTAGCTCTTAGCAAAATTCCTTGCTAAAATGACCAAGACTGACCCCAGAGAAGAGATTATATACATACACACATATTTGTATATAATATATATGTCCCTTCGTTGGTGAGGTGGAAGACTGTGGCTGCTGAATGTGCTATCAAATGTAGCCCAAGCAGTTTTTTTTTTCTACTTTAATCTTTAGGATTAGGAAGACTTGCCAGAGAAATGGCAAAGGATTTGTTCAGAAATTAGCATGATTTAAAAACAGAATGCAGGAATAGAGATGTGAGTGAAAAATGAAAAATTAAAATATTTGATGTTTCAACATGAGAAGACAGCTATCCCTAACTCCCATTCTTACCCCTCTCTAACTCATAGGAAGACATAAGATGTCTTTCTATTTCTCTCTTACAAAAAACCCTGCATGGACCTTTACTTATATTTATGGTCCTTCCTGAGACTTAATGAAAATGAAATCAAACCACAGAAATGACTCCTAGACTAATCCATGGCATAGAAAATTCTCTACACAAGGAATGTTCCAAGGTCAGGCGAGACCACTTGGGATCACTCAAGTACAAAATATATTTGTTCAGGAACAAAAGAGATTCACAGAGATTCACTCTCATTCATTTTTTTCATTAGTTCATTAATTTTCCCAATTCTCTGCTTCAATTTAAGTAGGGTTCCCCCCCTCCTAAGTACCTAATATATAAAATCATCCACTTATGATATCTTCTGATACATTACTGCAAATTTCAAATCTTAAACTAAGACAGGGAAATTATTATCATGATTGCCCAAGTCAGATGGGATTAGTATGAAAAGGCATAATAAAATGGAATTTAAAAGGGAAAGAAGAGCATATAGCTCAGCAGAAAGAAAATGAGAAAGAATTAAAAGTGGGAACAATTATTTGGAGAAAGTAAAGAGGAAATGTGTACAAGGAATAATATGACTCAAGGGCATGGACTGGGACATGAGGAGAATTGAATGTAGTTATTTCATTATGAAATAAGAAAGCATTTGCTAGTCTTAAAAACCATGTGAGAGAATTGAGGGATTAAGACAGCAAGTGGTTAATTGTGGGAATTGAGTGAACCAGTGAAGTGTGAACCAGTGAGTGAACCACACTGACTCCATCTTGTGACTCAATTATGGAGCTAACTCAGTTCCCTTTCTGTTCAATTACAGGCTATTCCAATTTCTTCTTGTGAGAAAATTTTATTCAATTGTGGGAATTGGGAGAAAACCTAATTGCACTGACTGAACCTAGGCTTGTATGGCTGAGAAACTAGATCACCTCTCCCTGTTTAGAAACTCTTAAGTGACCAAGTTTGTGCTGACCAGAAACCCACTTAGACCCAAAGACCAATGCAAGGAATTTTCTCACATTCATACATCTCAAGCAACCCATGTGTCTTATTTGTTCTTTTAATTATTCACAGACATTTGGGGTTAACGAGACATCTCTTTTTCGGATTTCAGTGAATTTCACCTCTTTACTTTCCACTTCCCCCACTTGGAAAGTCCCTAATCTTTTCTCCAATTAGAAATCAGCTAACCTAATATTATATCCTGGTTCATTGTTTCCTTTTAATTAATTGGATTGTTTGGAGTTTTTATTATGTGATTACTTTTAACATTTAAAAATCTGTCTCCCCTTATATTTTGGGTCCAGTCCTAATTTGTTATGCAACTGGCATGCTTTGCTTAATAAATCAAAATACTCAGAAGTCTGAACCTTTGTTTCCTCAGTCATTTCATCTTTAACCCACCACACATGATGGAAAGGAACTGTGAACCAGTGAAAAAATTATATTGCAAAGCAGTAATTTTCAAAAATCTGATACTGGCTAAAAAATGCAGTGGTGGATCACAACACCCAGGAATAAATTACATGCACTAACTTAGTGTTTGATAAAACAAAAGATTCAAGTTTTTGAGATAAGCACTAACTATTTGACAAAACTTGTTGGTAAAACTGGAAAATGATATGACAGAGACCTGGAATGGACCAACATCTCACACCTACACCAAGACAGGGTCAACATGGATAAATGATTTAAACATAAAGGGTGATATCATCAGCAAATTGGGGGAATCATGGAAAAGTTTATCTCTCTGTCTGATCTATGAATAAGGGAAGAAGTCATGACCAAGTAAGAAACAGAGAGGATTATAGGCTATAAAATAGATTATTTTGGTTATATTAAATTTAAAAGGGGTTGTACAAACAAAAAAAAAACAATGCAGACAAGATGAGGATAGTGGAAAGCTAGTAAAAAAATATAGCAATTATCTCTGATAAGGCTCTGATTTCTCAAATATACAGAGAACTAAGTCAAAGTTATAAAAATACAAGTCATTCTCTAGTTGATGGTCAAAGGATATAAATAGTTTTCAGATGAAGAAATCAAAACTATCTATAGTCAGAAGAAAAAATGCTCTGTCACTATTGGTTAAAGAAATGCAAATTAAAACAATTCTAAGGTACTACCGCACACCTATGAGATTGGCATATATGACAGAAAAGGAAAATGATGAATGTTGGAAAGGATATAGGAAAATTGAGAGACAAATGCACTGCTAGTAGAGTTGTGACCTGATCCAACCATTCTAGAGAGTAATTTGGAACTATTCCCAAAATGCTCTAAAATTATGCATATATACCCCTTTGATCCAGCAATACCACTACTAAGTCTGTATCCCAATGAGATTTTAAAAGGGTGGAAGGAAAGGATCTATTTGTCAAAAAATATTTATAGCAACTCATTTTGTAGTAGCAAAGAATTGGAAATTTAGAGGTTGTCCATCATTTGGGGAATTTCTAAACAAGCTTTGATATATGATTGTAATGGGAAACTATTGTGCTATAAGAAATGATGAGCAGGATGATTTTATAAAAACCTGAAAAGACTAGCATGAACTGATGCAAAATGAATTGAGTGAAACCAGAAAAATGGTGTACATATTAAAGCAATATTTTTTATGAGAACTGTGAATGACTTAGTTTTTCCAGCAATACAGTGATCCCAAAGGTTCATGATGAAAAACGCCATCTGCTTCCAGAGAACTGACAGAAGCCAAATGTAGACCAAAATATATATTTCACTTTCTTTTTTGATCTTTTTATTTTTTATTCAAATCACTTTCACAAATGAGTAATATAGAAAATAGTTTTACATGTAAAATCTATATCAGATTGCTTGCCATCTCAGGGAGGGGGAGAGGAAAAGAAAATGGGGAGAAGGATGGGAAAGAGGGAGAGAATTTAGAACTCAAAAAATGTTTAAATGAATTTGAAAACTTTTTTTACATGTAACTGGAAAAAATAAAATCTTATTTTTTAAAAGATGCTAAGAACCTGATTGTTGCACAAAGATCTTAATAAACATGTCTTCTTATACAGAAAAAAAATGTCATGAAACAAATTGGTAATAGGCTGGACCCAGAGAACAAAATCAAGATGTACTCCAAGATTATGAACCAAAGCTATTAGAATCATAGGTTAGAGTTCGAGATGGTAATTGTCTTACCCAGAAGTTCATATAAAATCTTATAATCTCTTTCAATTTTATGCTTCATCACCATTAAACTATTTATTATCCCTTTGCTTCTACTCTTTATCTTAACAACACTACTCCCTCCTCAAGAGGGAATTCTCTCCTAAAATTCTCTTCCTAACTCTTCGATTATTCCTTTATTCTTCCACCTTCCCACCATGAAATGATGAGCCTTAGCAAAGACTGTATTTGATCCACATGACTGCCAATTTTTTTTTCCTTAAGCACTGACCTAACCATGTCAGTCCCCTATCCGATATAATCCAGTGGCTCCATATTGCCTTCAGAAAAAAATAAAAACTCTTCTGTTTAGCATTTAAAGTCCTTCACAATCTGACTCCAACCTATTTTTCCAGACTTATTAAATGTGATTGCCCTTCCTGGACCACTATGACCCAGCCAAACTGTACTTTTTGCTGAGCCTCACACATGATACTCTTTCTCATATCTGTTGTGCCTTTGCATTGATTGTTCTTCATGTTTGGAATTCTCTCATTTCTTTTCCCATATCATCTTAGACCATTTAGTACTCCAACCTTTCCCTATGAATAATTCTTCTAATTACTATAATAGTGAATACAGTTTTTTTAAATTACACAGAAAATTTTTGAAAACTACACAGAAAATTACACATTTCTCCATATAGGAATACAAATAGTTTGATCTTATTAAAGCCCTTAAAGAGGTGAATTTAAAAAATAAGAGTTTTCTTACTTTCCCTTCTGTTTCTTATTTACCTTTTCATGTTTCTCTTGATTTTTGTGGTTGGATATCAAACTTTCCATTTAGTCCTGGTCGTTTCTGTACAAATACTTGGAAATCTTCTGTCTTGTTGAATGCCCATACTTTCCCCTGGAAGTATATAGTCAATTTTGGTGGGTAGGTGATCCTTGGTTGTAGACCCAGTTCTCTTGCCTTTCTGAATATCATATTCCAAGCCTTGTGGTCTTTTAGTGTGGAAGCTGCCAGATCCTGTGTGATCCTAATTGGTGCTCCTTGATATCTGAATTGTCTCTTTCTGCCTTCTTGTAATATTTTTTCTTTAACTTGGAAGCTCTTGAATTTGACAATTATATTCCTGGGGGTTGTCTTTTGAGGGTTTAATGTAGAGGGTGATCTATAGATCCTTTCAATGTCTGTTTTGCTCTCTTGTTGAAGAACATCAGGGTGATCAGGGTGGTTTTCTTTTCTCCCTCAAGAGTCTCATCTCGCTGCTTCCACAGTCAGGCACCCCTCCATGCTAGGTCCCCGCCCAGGGTCTGAGCTCAAGGTCTGCATTCAAAGTCCATGTTCTTTAGCCTCTTGGGGTCTTAAGTCTTGCTGCTCTTAGGAGCCAGCCCTTGGTGGTCCCAGATAGCTGCCAAGAACTTAATGAACTCCCCAAGCTTGCTCTAACTCTTGTGTGCTGGCTTTGACCCTGTAGGTGGGGAGGGGAAAGGGGGGTTGATCAGCTCATGTTTTAGTGAGAGCTATTTCACCCCCTTATAGCGTGGAAATGCCCAAATCCCATGTACCTTCAATGCTGCTCCCTATTGTAGGGTCCCTTCGTTTACCTGGATTTGGTTTTTGTGTCCTTTTGAGGTGTCATGTATAGGTGGGTTAGGAGAGATTAAGCACCCTGCTTCTACTCTGTAGCCATCTTAACACCGTGAATTCTCCCATTTCTTAACTTGCTTATTTTTGTAGATATCACCATCATTCCAGGCATATGGAGTTCAAAACATACACAGCATCCTTAACTTACAAAATAATATATTGATTTACATTTTCATTCCCACTGCCCAAGTTTTCATCCTCATTGCCTTTTGCCTGTATTTTTGTCCATTTCATAACTAGTCTCTCTAATTCAAATCTCTCCCTTTTCCAGTGAACTTCATCCTACTAACAAAGAAAACACAGGCTTGATCATATAATCAATAATCAATCAGCTTGTTCGGAATTGTTCAGTGGTTGTAGTTTAAAGTTCTTCTAGATCTCATCCTGTCTTTTCCTATCTCTGTGGTATTTGTCTTGATATTATGCCAGTGCCTGTGCCCAGAACAAACTCTTTTTCACTGTACTTACCTCTGTCCACTAAAATTCTTCTCTTTCTATGTTTAGTCCAAGACTCACTTCTTTCATAATGCTTTCACTAATTCTCTCAGCTAGAAAGGATTCCTTCCTTCCTCCACGAACCTCTAACTGACCTTTTTATGTGCAATTAGTCATTTTATATTATGTATGTTTTTCAATCCTTACCAACTAAGACATAAGTTCCTTTAGAGCAGAGATTATGTCAGTTTTCTTCCTACTGTGGGTGAAAGGAGGATGAGGATGGATGGGAGGAAGGGAAAAGGAAGGTAGGGAAGCTGGAGGAAGAGAAGGAAGGTAGCCAGTTCCCAGCCCTGGTGGAGAAATTGACCCAAGCCCTTTGGAGCTCAACAAAAACCAAGCTAGATGATAGGAATATTAATAAACTGGGTTTATTTAGGTTAAGAAAGGGAAAAGGTCTGGGGAAGCTAGGAGGTAGATCACCAAGGCTCTCCAAGGAAAAGAGCTCTCCTCCAGCAGGGGGAAAAGGCACTTTTCCAAAAAAGGCAACAAAACTCTCTCTTCTTATACTTTCCTCAGACACCTCCTGCAAAGAAAGTAAGAGGTGTCTGAGGAAGTTATGGCAGAGTGTCCTGGGAGATGTAGTCTCCTAAGACTTAAAGCCATTTTAAATTGTACAATACCCAGCTTTGTTATTGTAGATACTCAGCATAAGATACTTAATAAATGTTTGTTGAATTAAATCAAATTTGAAATAATTTCTTAGTGAAAAATATTGTATTATATCTTTAGGACATAAAAAAATAAATAATTTTGTCATAAATCTTTTCATTAATCTGAAATTTTAGATGACCCACTAAAATAAGCTCTGTAGCAGTCAATACAATTATTTTTACCTCCTGCAAACAACACACTCTAGTTATTATGTAATCTTCAGAATTATAAAACAGTAGCTGCCAACATCTCAATATCTTCTCTGAAATAAGCTACAAAAAATTCTGGCCAACATGGTTGTTTAGAAGAGGCAGATCTTCCAATTCCTAAATATCCACTCTAGCACACCTGAAGTTTTCACCAAGCTGAATAATTAGCAACAAATCCAAATGAGAAATTACACCAAGTGATTTCTTCTGTTCAATAACTGGGCAAAAATTAGCCAAAGGATCATGAGAAAAAGAAAAAGGAGTTCCAACAGCAAATTCAGCCTCTGTGTAAGATAGCCAAGCAGCACCACCAAGGAGAGAAGTAACTTTCAAGGCTCTACATCTGGAGGCAGCAAGAGCAGAGGTTTCTCTAGAGAAAGCCCCAGGGTAAGAATCCTGGAAGCCCTGACAAACAGCAAAGGACAGCAACAGTGACCAGTGTAATGCTGCACTCCAATAAAAACAGTCCAGATCCCGCAGTTCTGAGGTCCCTAACAATCTGTCCTAAGATGCCAGAGAGGGCCTTGAAGATCTATCACTAGAAATCTCAAAGATGCAGGAGGAGGCCTAAGCTCAGGAGGTGGAGATCCATACAGGTATGCAAGAGATATCAGGCAAGACCAAACAGGACAAAACTGCAAAAAAAAAAAAAAAGGGTAAAGTCTGACCCTGAGGCAAAGCTCCAATTCAAGAACTAAAGCTGACACTTTAAGAAAACACTGACCAATATTAAAAATTATTATAAATTTAAAGATCCCTCCAAAAGAAGAAATAACACTATAACAACTTTGTGTAGAAATTCAAAGGAAAAAAATATTTTTCATAACTGCAAGAATAGCTTGAAGAAATGGAGCAACAAATAAAAATTAAAGCTCTAAAGAGTGATAAAGAGAATAAGTAGCTTAGAAGAGAAAGTTGTATATTTTACCTGTGAAATAAACTCCTTGAAAAATAGGATAAATTAAAAATAAGATGGACTAAAGAGATATCGTCTTCACAAAAGAACAAAACCTTGGTATTTCTCATAATTGGGATGCATGAAGAAGGAAACATGAAGGAAAAGATGGAACTAATAGACATTACATTAACTTCATTCTTATTTATACTCTTAAATGAGCAAAGAAAGGTTGCACAGTTTAGTGTAGAAATATATCAAATTCGACAGGAAAATAAGAAAGGATGGGTTGGAGGGAAAAGATTAAGAAGTAAGATAAAACTGGAGATGTAATAATTAAAAGCATAATAAACTTCCTCATCATGAAAGGAGTATCAAAATAGGGGACAAAGAGGTAAATTGCCTTTTAAACACTTGAGCAAAAGCTCAACAAACTGTGCCATATAAACATAATGATGTAGTAATATAAATGTAGGCACTGTAAAAAGAGATTATTTTAGAGTCCTGGGAAGTATGAACTGACGCAGAAAGAAGTAAGGAAAATCAACATTGATTTCAGAAATCTAATCAATGCACATGACCTTTGATAAAGCATGTCACCCACATTCTGACATTGACCTGATGGACTCAGGATATTGAGGGAAATATACATTTTTGGACATGATCTCTACATGAATTTATTTTGCTTTACTGTGCTTGCTTGTCACAAAATTTTCTTTTTTCTCTTGGTTTTTAATGAGAGGTGGGGTGCTGTGCTGGTGAGAGATTAGCAATAGTGATAAAAATAAAGGACACTGTAACATTTATTAAAATGCACAGAAGAGAATAGAAAGTTCAGAAGGAAGCACAGACAAGCAGGACAACTTTGAAAGTAATGTGGAACACATATATTTTCCAAAAAAAAGAGAGAGGTATGAAAGAAAGATTTCAGAATGTATAAATCCTCTCTTCTGTTACACACACACACACACACACACACACACACACACACACACACACA
>NC_058132.1:553827238-553959302 GCF_016433145.1 Gracilinanus agilis | reverse complement strand
TCTAATTCTAAATTTTATATGAATAAAGTTTTAAATAAGAAAAAAATAAAATCACACTAGGTCATTGAATAATACCCAATTAAAGTAATCCATTTCCAACAGCATGCACTTACCCACTTAGTAGCCAAGACCGCAGTCAACCACCATAGTAAGAAAATTAGGAAAAAAGGACTAGATTTTTATTTATTGGTCTGATATTACATCGTTTCTTCTTTTCTTCTTTCATCATTTCTTCTCAAGGATAGAATATGGAGCCAGAACAGCCAATTGTTAGGTACTTGATATAAATTTTCACAAAGAGTATGGTTCAAGGAGTCCTACATCTTAACATATGTTAAGCATCACAACCTCGATTTTCATATTAGGTTCAAGTCCTTTTCATTTGCATAGAAGTCTCAGCAATCCTAGTAGGATTAGTTCCTCTATTTGACCTGTGTGCTCATTTGGCATCAGTCAGGTTAAGTACATGCTGCTTTGGCACTATATAGGTATCTGTGCTTCTTTGGCACTGTATAGATAAAATCTGTGCTCCTTTGTTGATCCGATTTCTTTGAATCAGACATATCTGCAAAGTCCCATATTAGTTAAATACAAATGGCAGTTTCAGTAGTCTAAGGCTTTTTGGTAGGCAGTTACAGTTAGAACTAATAGTCATACTAAACCTACACTAATCTAATAATCAAAAATTCTTTCAATTTAGATAGATGACGTGCTTCAAATACAAAAATTGCACATGCAATTATAAAAATGTGCTAAAATTTCAAATAAAGATCTCACATAATCAGCAATAATGAGAAAGGGAAATGTATACATATTATATATATATATATGTATGTTGCAATTTATGTCACGTAAGGAGGGGTAGAATATAAAGATTCTTACCCAAGAATTTAGATGCATTTCCTCTTAGCTTAGCCATGATCCACAGTATGAGTGCAAATGAGGTAAAACAATGGAGCTATAAAAGCAATAATACATTTAAGAAAATACAAAAAATTCACAAAAAGCACAAAATGCAAATCAAGTTAATATGGATTGCTACTAATACAGGTTGTCTTCAAGGTAATACATGTCAAATACAGTGAAACAACAATAATAACAAAAAAGTATAAAGTACAGATGTAGCAATAAGGAAGTCACAAATACAATCAATAATCAATTACAGGATGGTACAGTCAATTATTCAGTATCAACAGAAGGTACTCATTTTACATGGCTACAATAAATCCATGAGTCCTTCTCCCCAATTTTAATAGCTGTTGGTGTAGTCAATAGGACCTAGAATGGTTCATCATAAGCAGTTACAGTTGACCCAGTATGTTTGAAGTTCTTTACATACATGTTATCACCTGGGTTTAGATTGTGAAGTGCAAAGTCTATGGGGCCTACCTGAACAGCAGCTCTAGAATCGTGGAGCTCTCGCAATTTGGTTTGTAATTGTTTGATACGTGGCAATGGTTGTATCCCCTCCTAACAATGAAATATAGGCAGGGGTAAATGGTTGAGTCTAAATATGTGGATGTCTGAATAGCATCTCAAATGGTGAGATGTATAAATCACCTCTGGGATGGCTTCTGAGATAAAAATAGGGCCAGAGGGAGAATTTTAAGCCATTTTAGATGAGTCTCCATGAACAATTTTCCAGTCATAGTTTTAAGTTCTTTATTAATCCATTCAACTTGGCTGAAGCTCTGGGGATGATAAGGTGTATGAAATTTAGGATGAGTAAATTTGTGATAAGACCAAATCCATAAAATGGGTTCCTCTATCTGAATCAATGCATGCTGGAAGTCCAAAACGAGGAATAATTTCTTTTAGGAGGACTTTGGCATCAAAAGCCACTGTGGCCCAAGCAGTAGAAAAGGCTACCTCGTCAGCTGATCAACTAAAACCAGGCAAAATTTATACTGTCCAGCTTTCAGCATAAAGATAAAATCAATTTGTAAGTGCTCAAATGGTACATAATCAAGAGGATGTCCACCAAAGGCTTTGACATGAAAAACATGTTGATTGAAGGCCTGACAGGTAGGGCAAGCTGTATATATTTTGAAGGCAATTGTAGTTATTCCAAGTGCTACCCATACTCTTTTAACAGAGTCTACAATGCCTTGGGTGCCAAAATGACCATGTTTATGAATGGATTGACAAATTTGGGTATAGAAATTTCTAGGGATCAGGGGTTTGCCATCAAATGACTTCCTTGTCAGTATAGGAAAGGGATAGATCCAAATCATCAGCGATTGTCAGTGCCAAAATCAGTTCAGGTCCTTCCAAGGCTGCTACTTTTGCTGTGACATCTGCTCAGTCATTTCTCCTGGAGACAGGGTCAGTACCACATGTATGTGCAGAGCAATGAAACAGCTATGGCTTTGGGGAGCTGGAGGACAGAAAGAAGGTCCATAATAAGGTTTTCATTAGCAATACATTTTCCAGCTGATGTCAGGAATCCCCTTTGTAGCCATAGCATGCCAGTGGCATGACATATGCCAAATGCATAATGGAAGTCCGTGTAAATTGTGGCCCTCTTAGCCTTCACTATAATATAGGCATGTTTTAAAGCTGTGAGTTCTGCTCCTTGTGTGTTTATATTTGAGGGTAAGGAAGCTGACCATAGAGTGGCAAATTCAGTAAATACTGTATATATATATATATTATATATATATATATATACTGTATAGAGCATGCCAACCCTCATAAAGGACGAACCATCTGTAAATAATATTAATTCAGGGTTGTCCAAAGGGTGTCCAGTAAATCATTGCGAGGTTTATTAGCAATGGACACTAAAGAGGTACAATCATGTAAAGGTTCTCCAGAAGTTGGCAAATCGGAGAGCAAGGTTACAGGCTTAAGAACTCCACAGCATTTTATTGTGATATTTTCATTGTTCAAGAGGGTTATTTCATATTTTGTAATTCTTTGATCTGTAAATGCCTGTGTCCTATGTCTCAATAACAATGCCTCTACCTCATGTGGGCACATTATGGTCAGAGGGCATCCTAATACTAGGCCTGCAGATTTAGTCACTAATAGAGCCATTGCAGCTACCCCTCTAAGATATGGTGGTGCTCCTGAAGCTACTGGCTCCAATTGGACCTAATAATAGGCTACTGGGCATTGAGAAGGTCCCAAAAGTTGAGTCAGCACACCTGAAGCAACCCCTCTCTGATCATGGACATATAAAGTAAATGGTTATCATAATTTGGGATGCCTAGAGCAGGGGCAAACAGGATGGCTTGTCTTAAATTTGAAAGAGCTGTTAGGTGTTCTGTTTTCAGTTTAAGTGGTTCAGGGAACAAATTTTTTGTAAGTGATACAAGGGGTCTTACAATTTCCCCATAGCAATGGATCCAGTGCTAACAGAATCCTGTTGCTCCAAGAATTGCCCTTAATTGTTTTTTTTGTGGTAAGAGCGCTTAATTTATGAATACTTTCAACACATTTTGGAGAAATAAGACGGGACCCAGCAGTTAAAATGAAACCTAAATATTGGACTTTGGGGAGATACCACTGAACTTTGTCTCTTGAGATCTTGTGGCCTCTCTTATATAGCTCCAAAAGGAGGTGCTTGCTATCCACCTGACACACTTCAGCACTTGCTGAAGCCAAGAGCAAATCGTCCATATATTGGATTAAAAGGCTGTGTTTGATCTTATTAGCTGTAAAATTAGCTGGAGAAGGAAATGACAAGCCATTGTAGTATCTTTGCCTAGAAAACACAATTAGGATCTTAAAATGCCAGACATGACTGACAAATGACTCAACAAAACAACATCCTATATCAAGTATGTGAGAGATGAGTTTATTTTTCATTCTATAAAATATTTCCATAAAGAGGTCAGGATTTTACAAATAAAATGTATTTCAACTACCTATTGCCCATAATGGAGCTAATTGAATTGCCTAAAAAATAGAAGACTGGGAATTTGGGAGACATCAGGTCCCACAAAATTGCAACTGGACATAGGAATCAGGAGATGAATCACACATGGAATATCCAAGTAAAAATTTGGATGGAAAGGAAATCAAATCTAGGTATACCCTGGGGAGATGGGGAATAATAGCCTGACTAGTCCTAGGTTGAAGGAAGACTCCTTCCTGAAATGATAAACATGAGATATGCACTTTCCTGCCCACTACAACTTTAGAGGTCCCAAAAGCTATTATCAAAGTCTGATTCTTCAGGAGTTTGATATGGTTTTACCAGCCTAATTTATTTGTGATTCCAGTGACCTCAAAAGCATGTTTCCAACAAAGTGGGGGTGGAGAAAGGGTATTTGGAAATGATTGGCTTCCAACGTGAGTTATTGTATAGCCCAGCTAGTAATTAATTTCATATATAATATCCTTGGAGTGAGAAACAAGGATGAGCCACATAGGTGTTTCAGGATGGATGGCCCAGAGTTACTGTGTATACATGAGATGTACTATATGTAATTTTATTCTATGATGGCATGCTATTTGTTTAAAATAATGATAGTTGATTTGCATGGAATTTTAAAGATTACAAAGGACACACAAATATATATGTATATATACATATATTTATATAATCATCTCATTTATCTTGTATAATTTGTATATGTTTATGCCATACATAATATATGGATGTTATACCATATCTACTAGGGTATAAAATCTATACCTGCAGACCTTACATATATATATCCAATGTAAAAAATATATGAACTATATATATATATATATTTTTTTTTTAAACCCTTACCTTCCGTCTTGGAGTCAATACTGTGTATTGGCTCCAAGGCAGAAGAGTGGTAAGGGTAGGCAATGGGGGTCAAGTGACTTGCCCAGGGTCACACAGCTGGGAAGTGTCTGAGGCCGGATTTGAACCTAGGACCTCCCGTCTCTAGGCCTGGCTCTCAATCCACTGAGCTACCCAGCTGCCCCCTGAACTATATATATTTTAACTGGGTAGAGAAAGGGACACCATTGCTACTGCCACAGTAGGTAGTTCATCATGGGATGTACACATGATAAAAGGAGGTCGAATCTGTTCTGTCCTCTGCCATCTACTTCCTACCCATTTCTATGTAGAAAGGATGTTCATCCATATACATGCCAAGCTTCTAGACAGAAAGCCAGGGGAGCCACTCCATAACTGGTAAAACTGGGGATGGAAATTTTTAGCTGGTAATCACAAAGAAATTCTAGGGCTATTTAAAAGAACAGAAGGGTGAAGCAGTAATTGACAGCCAATGAAGGTGATGTCAAGACAAAAGGTACTGAAACAGTGCTTTCAGGTTAGAATGGTATATGAAGGTGTTGAACTTATACCCATAGCAACCTTCCAATATCAACAATGAAGGAAAGTCTTCCCCAGATGGCACTGTGAATTTATAGGGATTGTGAGCCAAACCTCTAAGGAGGGAAGCAGGATTCAATTAGAGGGTTTTTTCTGTTTTCTAATGGCCCAAATGTGTTGTTACTGATTGTTTTAAATGCAACTTTTCTATGTTTAGTAACAATGTGGTCTGAAGGCTTAAAGAGGAGATAGATGTTCTTTGAGAAACATAATTCAGATTCTTACATTCCTAGGATTCCTTGAATGTAGTGAAAGCAAGCCATAAAGATTATTGTCAGAGAGATAGGTCACCAATATTGAACTGGATCCATTGTGTCAGAGATCATCATCTGAAAACATCAGTTACATGTGCAAAATACTAAGAATAAAAAGACAACATTTCTACCCTTATGGAGGTTATATATCTAGTTGGAGAGAGAAGACATATCCACCAATTAGTAGAATGCAAAGCAGAATGAGGGGTATTCAAAGGCAATGACTAGATAAAATTAATTTGAAAAATATCTTCAAATTTTCAGCTGGGTTTTGAAAGAAGTTTTCCTAGAGTTGGACCTGGATTCAGCTAATGGAGATTGATGTGGAGTAGAGAGAAATATGTCCATTCTAAGAATAGATACAGAGAAGGAAAAAGCACAGAAGAAAAGAGGGCCAGAGTAAAAAGTAGAGAGTAGGAAATTTGGAAGCAATGTAGAGTTCATAAAGGTAAAAATAGAAAACTAGAAAGGTTAAGTGGCCTTAGATTCTGTAGGACCATGAATAACAGGATAAAGACTATTTATTTTATGTAGTAGACAATAGGGACAAAACTCCCATAGTATCTGGAGACTGATATGATCAAATTATTGAATTATAAAAATCACTCTGCCTGAGGAAGTTTAAGATAGGAGAAACTACTGCAATAGCCTAGGTAAGAGGTAGTAACTAAGTTAATTGTCATACACATGGGTAAAATGGTATTAGAAATTAGGTCTTAGCAAACAGTAACCCATTGGAAGTGAACTAAAGGATTACAGGGTTAGGAACCAAGAGACCTTACTTAGTTCAACTCACTTATTTAGTTGATTCATTATATCATGCAAATGGACATTCCTATCATACAGAAGAGATCTCATTTATTCCTTCTTAATTCTTCTATAATATCCTAACACCAGTCCTCCACATAGACACTGAGAATGCTAAAAGTATTCCTGTAGATCTTTTAACATTTTGTGGATAAGCACAACACTTGAACTTCCATTTGTTATCTCCTGGTCTTCCTAAAAATCCTTTCACCTTCCTTCTGAATTATTTGTTCTTAGTAATGTCTTTTACATTTATTTCATAAAGGTCATTATTGGAGGTGGAGTCGAGATAATGGCTTAGGAGCAACAAAACACAAAATTTCTCTGACTATTCTTCCATATCAATCTTTAAAAAGCACTTCAAAAAAGACAGAAATCCAAACCCAATAACAAGACAGTGTCATGGGACTCTCTTGCTGAATACAACTTGAAAGGTAGGTAGAGATATTCGATTTCCACAGAATAAGGAAGAGACCACAAATAAGGATGGGCTAGCCAATCTGCCTCGCCCCCTTCCCCACCTGCTGCACTGAGACCTGCAATTAGATGTGGGCTGACTATGGGATTCCAGGGTGGGGGCTACAACCACAACAGAGCACCTCAGATCCACCACACAAGGTCCAAGGCTCTGACAGTGGCTGGTAGGGAAGAATTGGGGGAAAGGGGGGAGCACATCTGGTTGGCCACCCTCAGTCTCCACATTGGCTGGCTATGATGAAGATTTGGCCCTAGGGAAAATTAGCTCGGCATATCAGCTCAACCAATCTAATCCTGTATACCAGCAGAGGAGAGAGATGACTAAATATTCTGCTCCAGGGAAGAGCAGCTTAAACACTGAGTAAACCAACAGAGGGACTAGTTCACTGTCCATGGGAGTCGTGGGCAGGGGGATGAGTAAGCAACAGAAGGGAAAAAAAGAGGTAATGATTGAAAGCTTCTATGGGGATAAAGAGCAAAGAATAGAACCAACAGAGGATGACAGGAACGAAGAAATTTCAAGCAAAATATCAAAAAAAATCCAGGGATTTGGACTCAGGCTCTAAAAGAGCTCAAAAAGGAATAAGACAGGTTAACGAAAAATAAGAAAAGGAAAACAACGGCTTAAAAAGCAAAAGAGGTCATCTGGGAAAAGAGGCACATGAATTAAAACAAGAAAACAATGTCTTCAAAGCCAGAATTGAACTAGAAAATGAGGCAAAAAAAGTCAAAGGAGGAAAAGAAATACTTGAAAAGAAGAATGGACCAAATGGAAAAGGAGAATCAAAAGGTTATGGAAGAAATTCAGTCTTTAAAAATTAGAATTGGGCAATTAGAATCTAATGGTTTCACAAGGCAACAAGAAACAATAAAACAAAATCAAAAGAATGAAAAAATGGAAGAAAATATGAAATGCCTCACTGAAAAAAAAAACTGATCTGGAACATAGATCCAGGAGAACAATTTAGGAATTATTAGATTTCCCAAAAATCATGACAAAAAAAAAAGGCTAGACATCATACTACAGGAAATTGTCCAAGAAAACTTCCCTGATATTCTTGAACAAGAGGGTAAAATAGAGATGTAAAGAATCCACAGATCACCTTCTTCATTACATCCCCAAATGACAACTCCCAGAAACATTATAACCAAGTTCAAGAGCTCCCAGGTCAAGGAGAAAATACTAAAAGCAACTAGAAAGAAACAATTCAGATATCATAGAGCCCCAGTCAGAATTAAACAGGATCTGGCAGCTTCACATTGAAGGACTGGATAGCTTAAAATATGATATTCTGGAAGGCAAGGGAATTGGGTTTACAACCAAGAATCAACTACTCAGCAAAATTGACTATATTCTTTCAGGGGAAAGTATGGTCATTTAATAAATTAGAAGATTTCCAAGTATTCCTGAAGAAAAGACCAGAAATAAACAGAAAATATGAGGCCCAAATACAAAATTTAAGAGAAGCGTGAAAAGGTAAATAAAAAAAAGAAAAAATTTAAGGGCTTCAATAAGGTCAAATGGCTTATAATCCTATATGGAAAGATGATATCTGTAATTCTTAAAAGTTATCATTATCATAGTAGTTAGAAGAAGTATATGTAGAGTGTGGTAGAGTAAGCTATTTAGGATGACATGTCAAAAATATGTAAAACTAGGGGTGAAAAGAGTATAATACTAAGAGAATGGGAAAAGAGAAGCAAAATGGAATAAATATATAAATATACCATATAAAGAAGCAGGGTAGGGTTGGGAAGAGAAGACCAATACAATGGAAGGGAGAAAGAAGTTGGTGATGGGTAATACTTAAACTTTACTCTCATTGGAATTGGCTCAGAGAGGGAAAAACAGCCAGAAGATTTGTTGGGGTATAGAATTGTATCTTACCCTATAGAGAAGAAGAATAGGAATAAGAAATTGGGTAGTAGGGAGGGGATTCATACAATGGAGGGAGAGTCTGGAGGGTGATGGTCAAAAGATCCTTTAGAGAAATAAGGGGGTAATAAGAAGGGAGTTGGTGGGAAGGAGACTAATATAAGAGAGTGGAAAGAAGGGAGACTGACTAAAAGTAAAACACTGGAGGGAAGGGAAAGAATGAATGGAGAAAGGTTATGATTAAAGGAGGAAGTCAAAATGGAGGGGAATACACAGATGGTAATCATAACTGTGAATATAAATGGGATGAACTCACCCATATAATGAAGGTGGATAGTAGAATGGATTAAAAACCGTAATTCTACATATGTTGTCAATAAGAAACAGACTTGAGGTAGGTAGATACACAAAGGGTAAAAGTAAGAGGCTGGGCTGCAACTGAGACAAAGAAGGCAGAGTAGTGATCATGATCTCAAAGGTAAAGGAAAAATAGATTTGATGAAATAAGATAAGGAAAGGAATTACATCTTGATAAAAGGCAGTATGAATAATGAAGCGATATCAACACCAAATGGTATAGCATCCAGATTTTTGAAGGAGAAACTAAAGGAGCTTAAGGAGGAAATAGACAGTAAAACCATACTAGTGGGGGACCTCAACCTTTCCTTATCAGAACTAAACAAATTGAAACAAAAATAAAAAAGAAACAAGGAAAGCAAATGAAATGTTAAAAAAAATAGAGTTAATAGATAAATCTGGAGAAAATTGAATAGGGATAAAAAGGAATATACCTTCTTTTCAACAGCACATGATACATATACAAAGATTGACCATGGACTAGGGCATAAAAACATTGCAAACAAATGCAGAAAAGCATAAATAATAAATGCAACCTTTTCAGATCATGATGTGATAAAAATTATAATTAATAAGGGTTCATGGAGAGGCAAATTTAAAATTAATTGGAAACTAATCTAATTCTTTATAAAAGTCATTACTGGAAATGTGCTGTAGTTTACATATTACTTTGTATCAGTTTTGCATATTTTTTGTACTTATTAATCTGTGTCCCTGTGACTTCTTTTCCAGTAAAATGTGAGTTCCTTGAAGGAAGTAGCTATTAAATTTGTCTTTTTGTCTCAAGTAACTATCAATGTCCCTGAGACATTGTAGGCATTTAATAATTTTGTTAGATTAAGTTGAACTAAACACAAGCTAGAAAATCTTACTTTTTTATCTCACCAGTATATTTCAAAAAGTATACTCTACTGGAGGAATTCCTCAACCCAGAAATCCTAAAAGCCTCCCAGAGAGTAATTTCTCCTACTTCGGTCTGTTTGACTGGAGTTCAGTTAATTAGGAAGCAAAACTAGAAGATAAAAAATTTAACTAGCATCAGTTGATATACAATAGCAAGGTGGATAGCAAAATCCTCACCTACAGGATTTTTCACAACTTTAGCCAGATGTTCAGTAGCAAAAGAAGCAGCCATCAGGGGAGGCAGATTGGCTACTTTCACTACTGGGAAATTAAGTAAGAAAGATAGGATGCTAAGTGATTTGGGGGTGAATGGGTTAACAGTGGGGTCTAAGGAGTTGTCAAAAATCAGTTTTCCAGTGGGATAATATATTCTTCCAGTTAATCCCATCAGAATGTCCCCTTTGGGCCATATGTTTCTACAGGTTAGTAGCTCTACTTCAAAATAGTGTCATCATTTTTCCTTGATCTCAAAGATTTTTTTTTCTTTCTGAGATTTATTTCCTCCAAACTCATAGCACTTGGGTTCATTTGTTCCAATAATTAAAATAATATCATATAGTCAAGTCCAAGGTCCAATATTCGTATATTTATGGAAGATATTATGAAATTCTGGCTCTCTGACTTAACTTTCTAAGCTGTTGAAGAAATCATACTAAGGATCCTGAAACAGACTTGGAAAATCTAGTTTTATATTAATTAGATATCACCAATATTGAATGGTTAAATTCAAATTTATACATCCTCAAACCTTAAGAAGTAATGAGAATGATCACCTCATGATTTTTAGAAATAAGGTACTTTACTAATTATTTGTTTCTATCAAAGAAACATTTTCACTACAAAACATAGTGTGATGGTAGTGTCAAATGAATACTTCATTCTATCAGGTACAAAATACAAAATAAATGCATATGAAATCTTAGACTTTGTGTTACTGTTTGTTTATTTCAAGCAAGAACTTAAACATTTATGAAAGTATTTCCAGAGGAAATTTATACTCTTTAAAAAGGTGCATTCTTTAGTTTTGAACGGCAGAAAAAGGAAACTGACCTATTAACAATCAATAATCAATAGCAAGTTTGAAATTCCGCTACCACTACATCAACTTTGCAATTGCTCTTGCTAAGTAGATGATTTCATTAGACTCGAGTTCATGGCATTGTACTTTCACTGTAAACTTATCATTATAGTACACAGATAAAAGTACAAATTGGCGGTTGACTAAAAGATCATAGCTGAACTGCAAAAAAAATGTGCAAATTATGCATATGATGAGCAAGTAGACTAGCTTACCACATTACCATTTAGGCGAGGTAATTTATGGGTTTTTTTTGTCTTGGTTTAAAGCATGAAAAAAGCTTAAAGGAATATTGTTGAGTCAGAATTCTTTGGTAGTATGTTTTCTCAGTCAAATGTAATCATATGACACCTTTTTTAAAAAATTATTTAATTTAGAATATTTTTCCATGGTTACGATTCATATTCTTTCCTTCCCCTCCCTCTCCCATAGTCAATGAGCAATTCCACCAGGTTATACATGTATCATTGTTCAAAACTTATTTCCATATTATTCATATCTGCAGTAGAGCAATCTTTTAACATCAAAACCCTAATCATATCCCCATCGAACCACGTGATCAATCATATGTCTTTCTTCTGTGTTTCTACTCCCACAGTTCTTTCTCTGGATGTGGATAGTATTCTTTCTCATAAATCCCTCATAATTTTCCTGGATCATTGCATTGCTGCTAGTAGAGAAGTCCTTTACGTTTGATTGTACCACAGTGTACCAGTCTCTGTGTACAATGTTCTCCTAGTTCTGCTCCTTTCACTCTGCATCAGTTCCTGGAGGTCATTCCAGTTCACATTGAATTCCTCCAGTTTGTCATTCCTTTGAGCACAATAGTATTCTATCACCAACAGATACCACAATTTGTTCAGCCATTCCACAATTGAAGGGCATACCCTCATTTTCCAATGTTTTTGCCACCACAAAGAGTGCAGCTATATTTTTATACAAGTATTTTTCTTATTATGTCTTTGGGGGTACAAACGTAAAAGTGGTATTGCTGGACCAAAGGGTAGGCATTCTTTTGAAGCTCTTTGTGCATAGTTCCAAACTGCATATGGCACCTTTTTTTCTGACTTTTTGCTTGTGTTGTTTTTTTTGCTAACCTTAAGAAATAACAAAATTCTAACTACATCACAAGTAAGCTTTGCTTATACTCCCCCCTCCAATAAAACAAATATTCAAGATAAACCCTGTCATGTGTATATATTATACATATTATTATATATCATACACACACAATAAAATGCATGAACCTTTGCAAACTAACTAAATCAGACTATTGTAAGAGACTCCAAGACAAGAGAGAAGGGTAGGGACTTAATTGACAGAGAGTTCCTTTACCCAGAATCTCCCCAAACTGATGAAATTACTGATCCAGTTCCTGCTATCCCTTTTTTAGCCTTCAAGAATTTCAGTCCAGAAATGTATAGCTTTTTAAGGTTTTGGGGTCTGTTTTTTTAAAACCAGATTTGTGGTTTTATCAGTGGGGGGAGTTCTCTGGGAGGAAACTTATTGTCTACCAATGCTAACAGCTTCTGCACTCCAATTTATAGTAAGAACAAAGTTGCCTGACAGCAAAGAAGTGGCTTTCCAGTACATGCCAGATTTAATATTCCTAAAATTAAGAGACTACATCTACCCATCTTGACCAGAGTAGAAGTGCAGCAGTCACTTATGGATTCTCTTCCAATACTAACTAGGCTCCAGTTTTGACCTTTTCTGCTAGTCGACCTGGACCATTTTGCCTCTCAGAATTAGTGTAGGCACTTGACTGGCTTTAACCCTACTTCATTTTAAAACTCACAAGCTCATGGGATCAACTAGCCCCAGCCCTTTTAATGTTGGCCTAATTTGAATTTTTAAGGTCCCTATAAAGCAGTGGTTCCCAAACTTTTTTGGCTTACTGCCTCCTTTCCAAAAAAAGTATTGCTTAGCCCCCTGGAAATTAATTTTTAAAAAATTTTAATAGCAATTAATAGGAAAGATAAATGCACCTATGGCCATCACCATCTCCCTGCAGCACCCACCAGGGGGCGATGGCACCCACTTTGGTAATCACTGCTATAAAGGAATCATCGTAGATGCTTTAATGCTTTCATTTCTTCATGTTTTGTACATAATTAGAGAGGAAGAGGGAGGGGAGAGAAGACACAAAGAAAAAGAGACTGTAGTCATGACCAAATATCACAGACTTATGTGCAAGTAATATCTTTTTTTTTTTCCAAGAAAAAAGAGTCAATTACTTGAGCACCCCAAATACTATAATCTTCTTCCTGGGATGAAGATGGCCATGAATCTTTGAATGTGAGCTCTAGCATATCTTACACATGCTGAAATGGCTTTTGACCTGATGTTGTACCATAACTGCAGTCAAAGGACCAGCCTAGCTAAGTGCAAAGGTTATCCAATAGGGTTTAGCATATGATTAATAGAACTTTTCACTGATTCACCCCCTGGAAAAGTTGTAGTTTATCATCCACAAAAATGTGGAAGAACTGTGATCTGTATAGGTGGAAGATATTCCAGAGGTGAAATTCTAGCTCCAAAAAAAGCAGATTCTGAAAGTGGAGTCAGATTTTTTTTTTTTATTTTATAACTACCACAAATGATTTCCTTTGTGATTTTTTATTATATGTATGTAGAAATATTCTGTGTTTATATGTCTCAACATACTGCCGAAGGGTTGGCCAAAAATATAAAAATTAACTTCTGTATTAAAATTTTAAAAATACTTAATATACCACATGTAAATGAGCTTTATCAAGCAAAATATCCCTAGAATTACACTTGCAAAACAAGATATAAAACTAAATGATTTTAACTTTTTAAAACTAAAGTTGATTGCTCCTAAAGTTTTATTTATTCATTTGGAAATTCCATTTGATAGTTTTAAATGCTAGTATGCTCCCATGTTAGACACCTCAAGTCAAAAGGCAGACAAAGTACAGGAATGTGGGTTCAAAGCCTAGCCCTCGCACTCTTTTAAATACTTGGTAAACTTAGGGAAGTCACTAAAACTGTTTTCATTTACTCATTTTTAAAACTTGGTTCCAAGTGTGGTGGCACATGTCTATAATCTCAGGTACTAGGAAGTGTTTAAGGGTTGGTGGATCTTTTGAGCTTAAAAGTCCTGAACTGCAAAAAAGGCTAATTTGGGGAATGCCCTTAAAATCAGTATTAATATGGTAAGTAAGCCACTATCAGCAGGCTGGCTACCATGTTGCCTGAGAAAAGGACAAATTAACCCAAGTAAAAACCAAAGTAGTAGTGCAACCCGGACTGTGAGTAGTCACACACTTCTAATCTGCAAAAAAGAGGCTAAGAAATAACTAAAATACTAGGTTTGATTTAACCCACTCCCAACTCTAAATCTATGATCCAAAATATAGCCCAAATACTATGCATTACTAATTGAAGTCTAGAAACTACTACTGTGACATTGGTAATTTGATGAAAAATGAATGTCATTTCGTAGTAGTTAGGGAAAAAAGTTTTATCAAAAGAAACTGAATTGATAGAATCCTCTCATGGTGATTATAAGCCTGGCTACATACAAAAAGTTTTAGAAGTTGTGACATAATTATGATTTCCGTGTCATTTTCATCCTTTCCCAAAATGCATGTATGCCACCAGTAATACTCACACTTTACCAGCCTTAAGCAAATTTTAGTTTTAGTTTTTGTTTTTCACAAAAGGAAAAAAGTGAGGAAGATGAATTTTGTGATAGGGAGAAATCTGAAAAAAATTAGATGATGTGTATGTACGTATGTATGTATGTAAATTACTTAAGAGGGAATTACATGATGTGTAAGTCATTAAAAAATAAAGTAGGGAACATGAATATGCATCATTGGAAAAGAGAAAGGGCTGGAAGAAATGGTGGCTCATTTTTTGCACCAACAGATGAAAGTAACTCAAATAAGAAAAATAGTATAGAAAGGTCCAGAGAGATGCAGAGTTGTCTGTAGCACATCAGGACCTAACTTTTTTTTTAAATCTTTCTTTTTTTCCTAGTCATTTGGTGTTGCTAAAAAATGGACACCATATGGCAGCATTGGGAAAGGGAAAAACTTCACTAAAGAACTGTTTTCAGGAAAATTTTATTTTAAAAGTTCTTGAAATATAAAAATAACAAACATGAATATTTAACAAGCAAAACAAATTTAGCTATAAATAACAATAACATTGACTAACTGAACAAACATGTTATACTATATTTTAAGCAAATAAGATTAGTAATCTAGTTCAAGTTATTTTTTTACACAACTCTTCCTTCCTTCTCCTACCCCCTACAAAAAAAAAAAAAAAAAAAAAAAAAAAAAAAAAAAAAGCTGGTACAGCTTAACCAATTATTTTTGCTCCACTCAAAAAGCAGGGAATATTTTCCCATGCTAGGGTACCTTCTTGAAATAAGACATTCAGGAGTACAGAATTCATCAATCCATAGAATCTGAGTTGAGACTTTTAATTAAACAAAAATCAGGAAAAAAATGTCTGTGTAAAATATTTTAACATACCACACAGTTTAGGATTGTGAATATCATTAAGTTTAACATTCATAATGTTTTACTGATTGCTAAAAATAATTTGCAAAAACATTTTTTGCAAAGGTTTTGGATAGAGAATTCTTTAAAAAACAAAACAAAATATACAAATGAATTTTTTACACCCCTCTGGTTCATCACAGTTTAAAAAAAATCTACTCAAGAACTACCATTGCAAGAATGTAATATTACATAATAGTTTAAGGTAAAAAATAAACATTATTACTAATTTGCTAGAAAGGAGGTTTTGCCAAAGAACTATTTTTCTATTTGGAATTAGATCAGATTTAACACACTTTACCACCCCTTAGAAAATTTAACACAGGATCTAATAACAAATTTTTAAGCCTTTTTTGAGAAGGTAGGAGAGCACAATCAAAAAAGAAATTTCCTGTCATTTTTAGCATTATTACCTTTTGTACCTTTATTGGGTATGTTCAGAAAGCTGAACACTACACAAACTTACAAACTGGGTAGTTACATAAAATGTTGTTTTTACAGGATGTTTGTTCAAAGAGCATGCTGAAGTCGATGAGTGATGGAATTTGAATCAAAAAAATATTGGAAGGTGGTATGTAGCACCAACAAAATTTTTCTGATGATACTGTAGAACCCTCACATGTGGACTGATAATTATTTTTCAAGCAAGATAGAAGTTATTCATTCAGCTCAAGATACTTGCAGTTTGTAAAAATCGTAAATATTTGTTTTGTGAGCCCAAATGTTTTCAAACCCACTACATAAAAATGTAAACAGAAATACATATAACATGGCTATAAAAGCTAAAAGTGTAAATAATACATTAAATTTTTAAAGTTAAAAAAAAAAAGACATGACTCAGTCATGTGGAGATGAATTACTTCAATCAACTAAATAAAAATGATTCTGTGCAGTTATCTACAGTTTTATGAGATTCCTGTTGAAATATATTGATTAAAGCAAACCCTCATCCTTTGATGATAATATTACTTTTCAATAATTAGATATAGCTAAAACTAGTAACTCTATAGTAACAAAAAACACTGATCATACAGAAAATGCCCAGCTCAAAAGCCGCAAACAATCGGAAATATCTGGTTCCTTGTTGTGTCCAAATTTTTATTTAGAATAAAACCCCTAAAGCACCAGCTATTTTGCCTAAACTGCATAAGTACTTTGAGTTATGGATTATCTGCTGATTCACAAATGTAGGCTAAGTCAATGGCTATAATTAAAATTCACTTGATGGCCATCTAAAATAGGCACTTTATTTAGTATCTTAACCTAAGTATATCACATTTTCCACTATTGCAAATCAGTATTAAGAACTTGCCCATAATGTGACAAATATTTTCAAAATTCTTATTTTCTACATTTATGCATCTTTTTTTAATTAGTTAGGCAATAATAAGACAAAAAACCTGAGTTTTCCTAGCAGTCTTTGTGTAGCAAGTGAATTAGGTAACAGCATAGTAAAAGGAATTGAAAAGTCATTTAGAGTTTTTCTCTCTGACATCCTAATATGTGCAGCTTCAACCTTAAACAAGCTTATAGAGAAATATTTATCCATGGAACACTATTTAAATGTTCTACTTTTAAAACATTCTGGGGTTTTAAATGAAATTTTATATAAGAATACTGTGTTATTTTAATCTAGCAAAACTCAATACTAAAACTTTACAAATATACTTTTAGAAATAGAAATAGATGAGGCATATAATCTTAAAAAAAATAATAATTATTTCACTTAGTGTCTGCTAGGATTCAGTCTTAAATGAAAAACCCCTCAAAATATACAGATGCTAATATGACCCTTCAAAATATTTTTGAGTTTCTAGGTTACATTGTCCCTGGAAATGACAGTGAAGTTATTCTCTATTCTGAAGGATTAATAACTCAGAAACAATTCTCCGGGTAAGACATTTTGGCATTTTTTGGAGATTCTGTCAAGTTCTTAAACAAATCTTAATAGTCTATAGTCATTAACCCAACTGCAGAAAACAAATCCTATTGAATAGAGAAAACTTTAAAAATCCAAACCAACCCCATTCCTGTCATTTTAAGCTTTTTTTTGATTTTCATATTTTTCTAATTGCTCAGAAAACAAAAAAAAGAATGGCTGTGCAGACTTCATAAAAAAAAGCTCCTTCCAACTTCACTGACGTTTAACATATCTGATTAAGAAACATAAAGTTAATAGTTTTCCCTAATGTAACAGCAAACTGATTTTAAAAGGGAGAACATAAGTACCCAGAATGTTGAGGTTGTTATTCAGAGATAATGTTAACCAATGACAAAACTCATTCAGACATGGGATGGTTAGAAAATAGTTGCGACCTTTCATACTACCAATGAATAAATGCTAACTTGTCAAAAGCAAACATTAATTCAAGTTAACAGGAGACAGGCATACAATGGATATCACATCATATTATAATGGTCTTCTCTTCCAGACAGGAACAAATCTTGCCAATGTAGCATCTAAGCTAAAGTTCAGCCAATGTTGATAGAACTCTGCTGGAGAAAGAGAAAACAATTACTTAAACCAGAAACAGAGAATAGTTAAAAACTGTTTATATATAAATTTATATAAAAATAACTGCAAAAGCCCAACCAAAACTGTAATGCAAACTAAACAAAGGTTAGGATAAAGAGAACTAAATGGGGCAAAGGTGGTTTTAAAACAGTGTATCATACTGCAGAAGACTAATTTCAAAGACAAAAAAGCAGTATGGAAATATATTAAAATTTGATTTAAAAAAATTTAGCAAATATTTATAATAGGTAAGAAACATGGAAGAGTAGTTAGACCTAACTTTAAAAAATATATAACAAAGTTAACATTCCAACCAACAAAATGCTTAGCAAGCAAAACAAAATGCAAAAACTTATGACATAATCTTTTAGGTAATTACCTTAAAAATACATTTAATACAATTTTCCTGCCTATTGCACAAATGAATCACCAACTATGTCTTTGACAATTAATCATTTAAGCTCTGCTTGGACAGCTTTGCAAGACACTTCGCCTCTTTCTTAGAGAACTTACAGTCTGCCTTTTCCTCTAACTTCTACTAATTAGTCTAGGTTTTGTCCTCTGGAGGAAATGATTATTACGTTAGACCCTATACCACATAACTTCTTCAAATGTTTGAAGACTATAATCTAAATATCTAATTTCTTTTCTCCAGGTAAATATCATACTCCCAGCTTCATGAAATAACCTCCTTGATAATAGTACTAATAACTCATTTATTTAGCACTTTAAGGTTTACAAAGCCCTGATTTCGGATAGAAATCTCCTTTTGAACTTGGTCACCCTCCTCTGGAAACAATCCTGTTTATCAAAAATCCTCTTTAAAATGAAGTGGTCAGAACTATACAGTAATCTAAAAGTAGGATCACCAATGTTGAAATCCAGTGACTGTTTACCTCACTCATTCTAGATCCTACTTCTAATACAGCTTAAGACCAGTTACATTAAACCCATGCAAATTGCACATAAAGTCAACTAAAACCCCAAGCTTCTTTGACTTGGATTACTTTCTAGCCATCTCTTCCCATTCTGTGCCTAAGTGTGAGACCCTGCATTAATCCCTATTCAGTCTCCGAATTCCTTATAACCTGAATTCTTTTTGAAGACTGATTATTATGTCATTCAATGCATGACTTCTTTCTCTAAGTTTTTATGTTTACTCCATTTCCATTCAAATGAGAGGAAAGTTTCTCAAAGCTGATTTCAAAATCTTTGCATGCATTGTTACTAACAATATATATTATTATTAACATAATTTGTAATAAAAAATGAGACTGGTTTTCATGATAATAAAATCATCCTCATTATTTTATAAACATTGTACAAAATGAAAGCCTGTGCTGGAAAGTTAAGTAGGAGAATCAGGAAAAAAAAAGTGTGTGTGTGTGTGTGTGTGTGTGTGTGTGTGTGTGTGTAATTAGCAAGAGTTAGGAAAATATAAATGTAGTGGAAAAGAACAATGAATTGGAATGGGAAACAAAAAAATTATCTAAAAGAAAAAAGATATAATAGAGTCTAGGGGCAAATCAAAGTAAGCATAAAAAGAAAATCAATGAACTACAAGTTATGTATCAAAATAGTAAATAAAATTTAAATTTGTTTTTAAGGATTTTTTTTTAAATTAGGGAACTTAGCCATGTTGAATGAGGTCATACTAATTTCTATTATGGTACTTTCAAGTAGCTGCCTGTTATACCACTATTCTATAGAAAATGCGATTTTCTGAAGATCTTTGTTCATATTCCCAAACTACCATATATAAGTAAATTCATGATTATGGGATAATGGTTGGTTCAATAAGCTTCTGTAGCGCTATGTGGGGTGAGACATGGAGAACAGGTAGGAGCTGAGGGAAGGTCTCAGATAAGTGAATTCATGTAAATCAAGTGGAAACAACTGTCTTATTGTCAATGTTAAGACTACTAAAACTTAAGCAGGAGAAGAAGGAACCATGAATTAACTGGTAAGTAGTCAGAATTTAATTTTTTTAAAATCAACTCTTCTTTATTCAACATTTCAGATAGGCTTTTGGTGATAAGAGGCTAGATAAGATTCCTCTAATATGGTAAGGAATCATAACATGATAAACAATATCTAAGTCATTACTATTAAAAAACTGAAAAGAATACTTTATCTGAATTTTTGATAATAGAAAATTTCATTTTAACAAGATACCATACAACTCTTAATATGATGATCACTTAGGAACTGGGAATGTTTTCCTAATAATATTAATAGCAGGGGGCAGCTGGGTAGCTCAGTGGATTGAGAGCCAGGCCTAGAGATGGGAGGTCCTAGGTTCAAATCCGGCCTCAGACACTTCCCAGCTGTGTGACCCTGGGCAAGTCACTTGACCCCCATTGCCTACCCTTACCACTCTTCCACCTATAAGTCAATACACAGAAGTTAAGGGTTCAAAGTAAAAAAAAAATTAAAAAAAATATTAATAGCAATCTTCTATTCTCATTATATTAATATATAATTACTAAACTATTTTCTTGATGTAGTAACAAATATTTAAACAAGAGGTAACAACATGGTAAATATTTTGTAAAAGCAAAGATCTTGAAAGCAGGAGGCCTTAAAGTTCAAGCACCAGCTTCCAGGGTAAATCAGTGCCTGTGGTTGTCATTTAAATTGAATACCTGGTTTGCTTATCTGTAAAGGGAAAATACTATTAGAGCATACCTCAAAAGTTGCTGGGAAAGAAGTAATTTGCAAACGTAAATCACAAGGGAACTATTATTATTACTTTTATAAAGTTATTGCTATTATGGTTTTAAAGAAATAATAGTATTAAAAATGTTATAACCAATTAACATGTGGTAATCAAAGTTAACTTTCTGAATATATTTTACAGTAAAAAATAGGTTCAGATTCTTTGCAATAACCTCAAAATGTAACTTATTTTACATTCCTATTCTCATCTCTACTATCCACAAACTCAAAGATGCAAACCTTAGTTACAGTAGGAAACACTGGCTTTTTTGAATCAGGACTCAAAAGTCCTGGGATCCAAAGCTGGTTCCAATCCTTTTAGGCAAATCACTCTATGAGTTTCATTTTTATCATCTTTAAAATGCTTATCACACACCTGCTACCTACCTCTCAGGGAGTGGGATAATAGAATTAAATTAATGTATATAAAGCATACTTAAACTATAATGGCACTATACAACTGTGGTTCTTATAATTACACTAAGGGCAATGGAGAAGTATGTGAAGTATAAGCATGCTGCTAAACACAGGGAATAAAAATTTTCAAAGAACCTAGGTAAAGGATATCATCAAGGGAATGTACAAGCAAAAGAGATGGTCAGATTAAGGAACCATTCATTAGTGCTCTACACATTAAGTAACTACCATCAGGGAAAGTGCATAAGATTCCAGCACATTATATTGTGCAGAGAATTCACAAGAGAACATCAATAAGAGTTTCACAGGGCAGCTGGGCTAGTTGAGCTACCATCTGCATCTGTGGAGGGTTATCCCCACATTGGTCCAACTACAGATAGCAGGGCTATACACCATAACATAATACAAAGAACTTGGTGGAAATTCTGTAGCATTGATTATCATATTGTATCATCATATATGATACAGGGAAAGACTAAAGTACCTGAGTCTACACAGCCTGAAGAACTAAAATGTTTGTTGTATTTGTAAAACATATTGATAACATTGCATGTTATGTTGTAATAAAGTCGAACTATAATGTGAGGAATAATAGTGGGCAGATATAGTCTGCTCTGGATTCTGTAGGTGTATTGAAAATTTTACAGATATCTCAAATACTTTTACTACCTACGTTATAGAGTTCTAGAAAGTATAAATCTTAAATCAATATAAAAATGTGATTATACAAGTTCTTTGTCAAATTATGTCAAGAAATATTATGTTAAGTCTTATGACCAAATATAAACTATTTCCTCTGAAGATATAAGCCAATATGGATCACCCTCATCCCCCCCTCTCCCAAAAAAGAGGATTTCAGGATAGTTCATTTTAAAATTTTTTTCTGATTAATGGTCATAAAATACATAATGATATATACCTCATGACAATTTCTAGGGCTGTTTCAATACAGTTCTCACTAAAATTCAGGGAGACACACCAGAAAGTCAGTATTTTAAATCACTATTTCTATGAATGTAAAAAAAATCATTGCAACAGAGTTCTAATACTGATGTGATCTGAAAGATTTAGAAGTACCTAAAAATATTCCAAACACACTGCAACTACTTTTAGTTTTAAAAACCTTTTAAATCAATACTAAATATTGGTTCTAAGGCAGAAGAGGGGTAAGGGCTAGGCAATGGGGGTTAACTGACTTGTCTAAGGTCCACAGTGACAAGTGTCTAAGGTCAAATTTGAACCCAGGACCTCCCATCTCTTGGCCTTGATCTCAATCCACTGAACGAACCACCTAGCTGCCCCCACATTACAACTACTTTAAAGTAAAATCCAGAACCCTCATGCACTTAAATAAGTATAAACTATGAAACTGAAGGATATGATTTTTGAGGGTAAGAACTGACATGTACAACACACATTCAAATAAAAAATCTTTATAGCAGGTCTCATTTAAATCACTATTTACAGTTTAAAATACATTTATTCATATCTCATATGACCTTGGCCAACAACCCCATGAGTTCTAACTAAGTTATTATGCCCAAAGGAGTGTCAAGGAAACTGAAGCTCAAATAAGTTAAATAACTTAAACATATATTCTGATTTCTCACAAGACCTTCAAACCTTACTGGTCACAGAGCTCAAAGCAAAAGAATACAAAGCACTCATAAATTTTTAAGTTATTACATGATTTTTAGACCAGGAAAACTGGTATTTTCACAGTAGTTTATATAAACTGAGTGAGTTATATAAAATAAATACAAAAATCACTATCCAAAAATTCTAAAATTAATAAAGCCAAAAATCACTAGGGATAATTAACTGGCTTTTAAAGCTAAAAGATTTTTGCTGTAGTACCTGTTTGGTGCAAAGAGAAGGAACTTGTGCCTCTGTCAATTTGGCATCTTTCATGACTACTAAAATTTAAAAAAAAGAAAGAAAAAGAAAGAAAAAAGAACACACTTACCTAATGAACCAGAATAGCACAAGCACAGACCAAATAACAATTTCATGTATAAGTATACCACAGATCTAAATATAGTAAATACATATATGAAAGTTTGGGGAGAAATATTAAACTAACATCTAAATATAAAGTTAGCATGCCAAATTTGAAGTCAAAATGTTCAAGTAGATAGTACCATTAACCAAATTATATATATATTCTGTTACAGTGTACAAATGAGATCAAGTGGCAGGAAAAGAGAAGAATAAGGGTAAGTCAGGAAAAGGTGGCAGAGAGAAAAAAAAGGAACTAGCATATGATTCTAAAATTGCTGTTAAGTGTCCTAAATAATTATACGTTAAAAAGTGGAGATTTCAAATAGTGTGGTTATTGCTTCCACCAATGCCAATCACAATACTATTCTATAACTTATTATAAGATTGTTAACATGAGCTGGCTGTAGCTGAAAAAAATTTGCGGCCTGGTAGCCAACCTTCTGGATATGAACCTCTCTTAGTTTAGCTATTCTTGTCATAGAATGAAAGAGAGGTTTTGAGAACCTAGAGTGACTTCCATTGCATTACAATTCAATGGAAGCAAAATCTATAGAATGACAATTCACAGCAGACATCACTGAACTCAGGACACTTAGGATGGCATCTCTTCTCTTTCTTATAATCTTTTTTAATGAATGAGGTTTTTGAGAACTAACCTTCTAAAACGGCAAGAACCAAAAAACATTCAGAGGTTGAAAGAATCTTAGTTTAGGAGGAATAGTAAATACTTAAATCACTAAAAGGAAATAAATGTAATTAGATTTTCTCCTTTCAGTTTCCAAATGGCATATGTCTCTGTAATCTGTGTTCTTACTATATAAATTTTGATAATTAGACTATGTCTCCACAAAGAATGTTCTGAAGTAAAGATTTCATGAAAGTCAAAGATATTTATAAAGGTACAACAAATGTACACTATAAAAATTTTGAGGTTGGTGTACTTACCAAACAATGTTTTCCTAAGTACTAATTTTATAGTACATTTCTTTATTCATATATCTTCACATGGTCAAGTTTTCTTTCATATATCCAAATAGTAATCTGATGGTTTTCTTATTCATCAAATATTAGGTCTACTTGAAGTGTGGTTCCAAACTAATCAGCCTGTTTTTGTTTTTTAATTTTAAGACATCTGTTGAAAATTTAAAGGATCAAACCAAACTGAAGTGCTATATATTTCAGGCATCGGATTATACATTATTGTAAAGGTACCATTAAACTATTGTTATGAATAAATTAGTGATTATAGCTCCTTTTGTGAGTACTGGGGGAAAGGGGTGGTTCACCATTTGGAATGGTCTTTTTTATTTTAGTTTTTTTTTCTTTTCTTTTCTTTCTTTTTTTTTTTTTTAAATTAGGGAACATTGCCTTAGCTTTTTTTGGTTATTGCTTTTTTCTTTTTCTTTTTTTTTTTAAAGAGACCATTCCACTTTATTTTTTCAAACATCTCAAAGTCATAAGGATTTATATGCAAAGCAGTCATACACCGTTATCATTAAAACCCATTTGTAAAATACATACACAAGTTAAACAAAAGGCTAGTACATAGTAAAGCCTAAGCATAATACTATGCAATATTATGAATACATAACTTGGAGACTTTAGTACTATGTTATCTATTCATTTTTGGAAACATTCATTTAAGATTTTTAATGCAAATCCATTTGATACTTTGGAATAAAACAAAAATCTTCTAAGTTATAACAAGTATTGGTCATATATTTTCAGACCTATTCATTAAATTACAAAGAACCCAAAGAATTCTGTAACGCTCAGTAGAAGTATGTAATAAAAACATTGCATATGTTTCTAGTGTGATGTCTTTAGCAATTGTTTACTGAAATAAAACTCAAACAGAAATCTTTCAAAATACAGGATCAGAAGGTAGTTTCTTCTCTTTAGTCTATTTTTGAAATCCATCTTCATCACATTTTACCAAAAATTGTTTTTACAAATATGTAAAAGTACATTAGGTAATACTAATGAAACACAGGTAGAGTCCTAGCATTTGCAGATCAATGATGAGTCAAATCATCTTCTCCAAGAACGAGATTCATTGTCCTCTTCCTCTTCATCATCATCTTGAAGCAATGAGTCATCCACCAAAGACTCTTCCTGAAACTTTAGGTTAAAATGTATTTAGGAATTTACCAAAACAAAGAGTGGGAAACTTTTATATATAGATATTTCTCAAAGAGCTGAATACAAAATGTATCTCATCTGACAGAAATTTCAAGCAACAACCTTGGCCCATCCAACTAAAAACAATGGACAAATGAGAACCTATAACCTAGCATTATTGCTATGTAGATAAAGAGCAATAAACCTAAAATCAAATCTGTATCATGCTAATACTCTGCCTTTAATACCCTCTCTTATCTACCCAAATGTTCCTGCCATCTTAAAAGTTTGCTCATTATGCTCTAGTTTCTAATCATACAAGTAATCACCTCTAGTACTTGTACACAATTACTGCTAATGCATTTAAATCCATTACATGTACTTCCTGTGCCCTCATTTCTCCATTAATGGACAGAAACTTCTCAGACTTTTTCAATGAATCCCTCTCTACTATTCACAACCCAAAAAGCAATTAAGATTGTAGGTTATTCCATATCTAAAGTTCAATTCTCATGGCAGGAAAGAGGTATAGATACTTTGGTATCATGGAAAATTCACTGGGACTTATAATCCAAGATCTGGACATGAATCCTGGCCCAGTAATCCTGGCTACTTATTACTAGCCCTACAGCATTAGGCAAGTCACTGACCATCCGACACTTTGTTCCTTCATGCAGTAAAATGGGAATAATAGTACTTGCCTCCTTACCTCACACAATTGTTGTGAAGAACCTTAAAGTGCTATATAAATGTGTAATTTTTAATACTATTATAAAATAATGCCAAATCTCATATATTTGGTTTCAGTAAGCATTTGTACTTTGATTTGAATAAGGACTTGTCTGATCATCTGGTAATTCACATGCCAAAAAAAAAGATATCAAAACTATACTAAACAAAGATCTGAATTGGACAAAAATGAGAAACTATTAAGTTTCCCCAACAGGCTTCCCTTCCCATGCTTAATTTTTCCTCACAAAACATGCTGGAAAAGAGAACCATCTTAGACTGATACAAAGCAGCAAACTAAGCAAAACTGTCCTACCTTGGGTTTTTGGCTTCAAAACAATAATGTTGACTTTATGAAAGGGAAAGACAAAATAAAGGGAAATCTGAGATGTCACAGGAACTAGTTATAGAATACCCTAAAACTAGATTGTAAGATTTCCTATTAATTGGCTACGAACAGCAAGGAGAAGTGAAAGAAATCCTGATCTTCCTGTCATGAGATGAGGGTTTGAATCCTGCTCTGGTGCTTACTAGCTATATGTGCCTGAGCAAGTGATATCATCTCTCTGGGTCTCAGTTTTCTCATCTTCTAAATGGGCATAATAGCATTTATTCTCTCTAATAAGTGGTAGTCAGGAAGCACTTCATAAATCATCAAGCATTTACTACCACAAGAACCAAGTTATGAGTGTACTCATCTAATGGTTATTTGCCCCCTGGAAAATAGACTAGACACATGATTTTTAGTTGGTTATTTTCATGTATCATTACTATTACTGCTTGGGTCCATCACATGGCTCAAGATTAAGTTCTGAAGCTGACAGTCTACACACTCCCTAGACCCCTCCCACCCACACAATGACAAAAATGACCTACTTCCTCCTCATCAGGCTCAACTTCTTCTGCTTCAACAGCTGACATGTTAATTACAGGCTTATTCCAGGCCAGTTTAAGATCTTGCCCTTTGAAACGAGATCCATGAATTGCAGCCTAAAAAGAGTAAAAACGTTAGTTTAATACTTTTTGGGAAAGCTTAATTCCTCCAATTATAATACTTAGAATAAACGCTACTAAATTGCAAGGTCAGTATTTTGTTTAATTTTCCTGAATTTTTTGGGTAGCTTTACCCCTCTGGGCCTAAGGGTTACTTAAGCTAAACAACATCTATGATCCCTTCTAATGCTGAGACTTTTTTTTTTTTTTTTAACAATCAAGCATTTACTAAGTACAGTGGATATGAAGACAAAAATGAAGCATTCCTGTATTCAAGTTGTTTACATTCTTTCAGGGAAGACAATATGTACACACATAAATATTCACACACAATCATTCAGAGAGCTAGTAAAAGTTTCACATAGGAAATGATGCTTGTAAGGAAACAAGGAAAATCTAGGATGCGAAGATGAAGAGGAAGTTCCTTCTGGGGAGGGAAATGGCCAAATAAAAGCTTAGAGACAAGGAATGGAATGCCTTATAGGAAGAATACCATGATGGTCAAAGGGCAATATGGCTGAACCACAGGAATAATTGGCCTTATGGTAAGGTGGAGACAGGCTGTAAAGGGCTCTATATCTAAAACAGAAGAATTTGTATATGTACTTAAAAGTCATTTGGAGTTAAAGCAGGGGAATATCATTCATGGTGAGACCTGAACTTTGGGAATATTACCCTGGATACACATGTAGATGGACTGGAGAAGAGACAGACTTGAGGCAAGACGATCTATTAAATGAGATTATTTCAATATGCAACTAAGAGATAATAAAAGCCTGATTTAAAATACAGTCTGTTTGAGAGAAGAGAAAGGGACAGATATAAGAGACACCATAGAGATAGAGTAAGCAAGGGCTACACAAATGACTAGATATGAGGGAAGAGTAAAAAAATCAAGGATGACTAAGGTGTGAATCATAGTGAATAGACAGATAGTAATGTGTTTTTTTTGTTTTGTTTTGTTTTGTTTTTTAAACCCTTAACTTCTGTGTATTGGCTCATAGGTGGAAGAGTGGTAAGGGTGGGCAATGGGGGTCAAGTGACTTGCCCAGGGTCACACAGCTGGGAAGTGTCTGAGACCAGATTTGAACCTAGGACCTCCCGTCTCTAGGCCTGACTCTCAATCCACTGAGTTACCCAGCTGCCCCAGATAGTAATGTTTTTGATAATAACAGGAAAGTCTACAAAAGGAGTAGATTGGGGGAAAATAATGAAATTCTGTTTTGGACAAATGCAATTTGAGATCATTATAGGATATCCAAATCAAAATGTCCAATAGGCAGCTGCTGATGTTAGACTAAAACCCGGGCAAGGTTAAAAACGGACACTGACTAGATGATTGGTAGGCAAGTAGGAAGACAGATAAATAGTATTGGTAATTTATGCATGACACATATAGAAGCTTATCATACCACATGGAGATAAAGTGAACTTAATTTTTAGAGTATCAATTCATAAGTTATAATAAAAGGTCACATCTGACATAAAACATTAAACAGGATTCCACTAGTACAATATTCTTAGCACAATACTGTTTCTTTAAAAAAGAATCCTCAAATTCCACAAATACAAAATGCTTCAGTGTTGAAAAAAATTAAACTTCGCTGTTATAACCTGTTCTGAAAAATGTTCCATTTTCTGTAAAGTCTTTGTAATTGAAAATGTAAAAATTTTAACTTATGGGATATTCATGTCTAAGTACCAGCTACATTAAGTAGCTGCTTTAGAAATAGTATGTTCAAATTAAAGTAACATGAACTAGCATAAATCAGTGTTAGCAACATATCGAAATAACCATCACAGTCACAAAAGATTTATAGTACAATCTCAAACTATAGTATAATGTGAAATGTAGAAACAATTACATGTTCAATGACATCTGCACATGAGTTGTGTGATATTAAAGTCTCCAGGTATAAATTTTAAATCTGTACATATAAATTTATGATAAATGTAAAAGATTCCATGCCTATTAAAATGCAACGCTGGAGTTTTTAGTCCACAATGTCACACAACTGGAATTTTTAAGATGTACTTATACGTGACATTTAGGTTCAGGAACAACTTGTATTCTTTTAAAGAAATGACTACTATATGAAAATGCATCATTTTCTAATAAAGGATCTTATCTTATTTGGGGGATAAAACATAATTTCTAATAAAACAAGCCTTTTCACCCTTCATTGGAAAAGCTAAAAGGATTATTGAAACTTTCAAACAAAATAAAAGATTCAACTATGCTTGTTCATATTTTTTCACTAACATTTACAAACTCACATTATATAATAAAAAGTTTGTCTGGTTCTTTCCTCACAACATCTTTGTAACACAAGTATTAATAAGCCCATTTTATGAATTAAGAAACCAAGGCTCAGAATTTATAATTTACCCAATCATACAGTGAAATAGTGTTGTTAAGTAGGATTCAGAACTCATCTTGAATCCAAGTATAGTTCTCATTCCAACAAACCACATTGCCTTTCAGTTATAAAAGCATAGCCAAAGATCTTTTTTAAATTCAAAATTATATTATACTTACTTTCCTATCAGTGTCATGATTTGGATTTCAAAATATGGAAAAGTTATGTTGAATTGAGATATTTTTTGAGAAATCATTTTATCTTTAGCCACTCCTTCCTGAAAAAGTTTGATTTTAAAGTCCAAACAGTCTCTCCCCTAGGCTATAAAATTGGGATGCATATGCCCTTCTTTTGCCTAAATAGTCTACAATGAGAGTGAAGACATTCTCCTTATTTATCTATAAACAAGAACTGAAATGAAATCAGAGAGCTAGGCAATGGACTGCAATGACTACCAAGTGATGGAGAGAAAAAGAGCCTCTTGGCAACCCACTTCTTTCTGTGATTGAGGTTTAAGTCCATTTCCTGTGTGACTGATCTCCAATCAGAGATGTCCTGGGGAGGAACTGCATGATGACATCAGAAGGGATATATATTAGCTTACATGACAGGAAGTCAGGCTTTTTTTTTTTCCCCTTGCCCAGCTTACCACATACTTGACTTTCTTGCTCTTTTGCCCCTAACCTTCTGGACATGCTACCTCTCTCTTTGTCCTAGCTGCTTAATTGCTCACCTGCTCACACTTAAGTCTCTGCTCTTTCTGGCCTAGCCTAGTTGCCTGGCTGCTCACACTCAGGTCTCCTTTTTTTTGGGTCCCGCTCGAGTTTTTGGAATCTGTTTGGACTGTGGAGAAAGTCTGCTGGCTAGTTAGAAATCTTAAGTAGTCATTAATAAATTAATATTTTGAAATATAAAAATACAGTGTCCAGAGAATTTCATTCACTACAAAAGTAAAAATATGCCCCAAATTTATGAAATAAACTTCTAAATAAGCTTCTGTGAAAGTCTCTTCATTAAGCATAACTTTGATCCAAAATTTGATATGGTGAATACTATTTACATTAAGGTAGAATTATCATTCAACAAAAAATGTATACCACAAGGAAGTTTACATAAAAATTTTGTTTTTCTACACTATCATTTGGAAAGTTCTGAAAACCAACACTTCTCATACTCTCCCATATAAATCTAATATCCAAGATATTGCAACTGAAGTTCAATTAAGATATCAACATTTCAATAAACACTTGATAAAAATGCAAAAGTTAGGCTTCTGATAATTCTTAATAACATTAATCTAGAGGGAAAAATAAATATCTCCTCAAAAAGTTAACACACATAAAAGCAGACAGCTTTTAAAGTTCATGAGAAATTAAGTGTTACTTTAAAATAAAGCTTAAACAGAAATATAATTAACTAGCGAATTACCCCAAAAAACAAAGGGTAGACTGAAGCAGTGGTAGAAGTATAAGTTACTGGTTTTTTCCTAGATCATTTAGTAAAATTAATCTGGGTTAATTTTCTTTCATCACATAAAAATTATAATTTTTACAGGCTAATAACAAAACACAAAATGGTTAATTAAGAAATTCTTGGGACATGGCAAAGAAGAAGCATGGTAGAAAGAGAATGAACTAGTCTCAGGACTTAAATAACTTTATCAGTCCTATAACTATTTAATTTTAGAGACAAGTCACGACTTCTATGAGCCTCCATTTCCTGGTGACGGATTTTAAGGTCAAATCTAATTCAAATATTCTTCCATGTCCATGGCTCTTAATGTTTTCATCTTGCTCCCTTTAAGCGTAAATCCTAATGCTTTTGTTCTGAGCTTTATTTTCTACCACTACTAAGTAATGGTTCTGAAGGCAAATTCAAATAATCTGGTCTAAGTTTGTTTACTCTACTAAAGGACAAAAACACTCCAAAGATGTCTTTTAATTCTATCTAATTTATAACTCCTTAAACCTTTGGACTAATCAGCATTCACCAAACATTTAATTTTGAGATAATATGTGCACAACAAATGTTTTGACATATTTAATATCAAATCTTTTATTTGTATGTCATTTTCAAGTGTTGACCATAAAAGGAAGAGGGGAAAAAAACACTCTTTGAACAACCATAAGAATGTATGAAGTCCATATACTAAACTTTATCCCTAAAACAATGTCCTTCAAATACTAACTTACTACTGATTCTTACTTTACTTTTTTTTTTCTTCCAACCCATACCTTCTTAGAATCAATACTACATTTTGGTTACAAGGTAGAGGAGTGGTAAGAGCTAGACATGGAGGTTAAATGACTTGCCCAGGGTCACACAGCTAGGAAGTGTCTGAGGCCAGATTTGAACCTAGGACCTCCCACCTCTAGGCCTGGCTCTCAATCCCCTGAGCCACCCCAGCTGTCCCCCTTACTTTACATTGTAAAAGCTTTATTTTCATTTTACCAGCCTAGAAGCTGATTAGGAACACAACATATTAGAATTCAAACTCTATTTTCAAATGTAGTTTTAAAAAAAAGACTTGACTACAGATCTCCTGGTTCCAAAGTCAGGTTTATCCACTGTGCCATTTTGTTTCATGTTTATTATACAATAATATTCTTCCAAATTAAATTACAAGAATACCTTATCTACTTTGTCCTTTTTTATGTTTTACCTCCATTTTGTCACCTTTTCCCTACAGGGAATCAATGGCACAGCTATAGAATTGTTGCTCACCTGGGAAGGAAATAGTTAATACATTCTCTCACTGTTTGCTTACATCACATCAGCAGGCTCACATCAGCCTGCAGTAGGTTAGATCAGTCCCATCTTTGGCAATTACTGTAGTCGCTTTCTTTAGAAAGGAAGTGACATTCATCTTCTCCTTCTGACCCATCTCCTGAAATCTATACCTGTACTTGTCAGATCAGGATGTAAATCCTGAAAGCTTTTAATGTTGCTTATACTGCCAACTCCATCCTCCTTTTAGAGAATATCATTTCTTTCTTTTATATCATAACTGACTAAAAAAAAATTTTCTTAAACTTTTGCCCACAACCCTGCCTTTTGGTGATATCTTGCCTGTGGTTTTAAAAGACAAGAGTCAAAATATGTCTCATAGTTCTTACTTCTGTCTTCCCCATGACTAAAAACTGGGAAGAGTCTTCTTAATGTGATTAACTTGGAATCTTTTCTTCATTTCCACTCTTGCTGTTCCCCTCTTATTTTTTTCCAAATTTTTCTGAAATAATTCTATTCACCATTTCCTTTACAATCACATAGCACACAAACTTATTCCAGAAACTAGTTAACCTGTTTCTCCTCCTTCACGAGCCACTGGGTTTTTTCAGTGTTCCAGGGAACAGAAACACCAGCCTTCTTCTAGGGAAAAAACCTCCAAGAATCCCCAACTGACTCAGGCTACCCAGAATTCCAACAGGCACCCTTCCCAAGATTCTGTCTGGCCTTAAAGAAACCTTACTCACTATTCTTTAACCTGTCCTTAGCTGCTAAGATCCCAATTACTCCAAATGGTCCTCATTAGCCCTATGGCTTAATTAATCCTAATACTGGTTTTAGTAACACCTCTAAGAGAGCAAGGGCTAGGCAAAAGGGGTTAAAGTCACTTCACAGTCACATAGCTAGGAAGTGTCTGAGACCATATTTGAGTATAGATTATCTCACTTAGTACTCTATTGAACCACCTATAGCTTCTCCTATCCCCTTTTAAAAACTCTTTATTGTCTTAGAAACAACTCTTAAGATAGAATGTCAAGTGGAGCATTTTTTCATGATTTAGTTTTAATTTCTTCATCTGAGAATTTCCTGTTCATAATCTTTGACTAATAATTGGGGAATGACTTGTATTCTTATAAATTTAATTCAGTTCTCCATGTATCTGAGAAATGAGGCCTCTTGTCAGAGACACTTAAAAAAAATTTTTTTTGCTTGTTTCCATTCTAATCTTGGTTGCATTGGTTTTGTTTGTCCCTTAACCCTTTTAAATTTAATGTCACCAAAATTATTATTATATCTTGTAAAATATTCTGTCTTGTTTGGTCATAAATTCTTCCCTTATCTGTAAGTCTGACAGATAGATTATTCCATTCTTTTCTAATTTGGTTATGATCTTATCTTTTATTTCTAAATTGTGTATCTATTTTAACTTTACCTTGGTATATGATGTGAGACATTGATCTATGCCTACTGATTTTTAGTTTTCCTGGCAGTTTTTGTCAAATAATGAGTTCTTCTCTCAAAAGACTGGATTTTTGGGTTTACCAAACAACACTATGTTAACTATGGTCATTTATTATTGTAGATTTGCCTAATCTATTTCTTCGATCCACTACTATTTTAGAAAGTAAAAAATTGTTTTGATGGTTAATGCTTAATAATTTGATGTCTAACATGCTTATGACAATATCCTTAAAAAATTTTTTTTATTACTTTCCTTGACATTTTTGACCTTTTGATCTTCTAGATGAATTTTGTTGCTTTTTGTAGCTCTATGTATGTATGTATCTATGTAGCTCTATGAACTAACTTTTGAGTAGTTTTATTTGATGTGGCACTAAATAGTTAAATTAATTTATTCTACAAAAATTATTAGAACTATAATTTTTATTATATTGGTCTGGCCTACTAATGAACAATTAATGTTTTTCAAACTGTTTAGTTGTGACTTTGTAATGTGTTTTGTTTCTATGTTCATTTAGTGCCTGTTCGTCAAGGCAGATAGACCCTCAGGTTAATTATACTGTCTACAGTTATTTTACTTGGGATTTCTCTTTCTATCTCTTGCTGTTGGAATTTTTTTTTGCTATTCTGTAGAAATGCTGATGATTTATGTGAGTTAATTCTACTAGCTTATTACTATTTATAGATAATGCTTGCTGAAGGTTTTAGATAGATACTATTTATCATTTTTACAAAAGTTCTCTTCATTCCAGTGCTTTGTAATGTTCTGAATAGGAATGGGTATTGTATTTTATCAAAAAGTTATGCCCAAAGAGTGATAAAAGAATGCCTGCCCTTTGATCCAGCCACACCATTGCTGGGTTTGTAACCCAAAGAGATCATAGATAAACAGACTTGTACAAAAATATTTATAGCTGAGCTCTTTGTGGTGGCAAAAAACTGGAAAGAAAGGTTATGCCCTTCAATTGGGGAATGGCTGAACAAATTGTGGTATCTGTTGGTGATGGAATACTATTGTGCTCAAAGGATAATAACCTGGAGGAATTCCATGTGAACTTTTGGAAAGACCTCCAGGAATTGATGCAGAGCGAAAGGAGCAGAGCCAGAAGAACACAGAGACTACTGATACACTGTGGCAAAATCGAATGTAATGGACATCTGTACTGGCACCAATGCAATGACCCAGGACAATTCTGAGGGATTTATGGAAAAGAATGCTACTCACATTCAGAGGAAGAACTGCAGGAGAAGAAACACAGAAGAAAAACAACTGCTTGAACACTTGGGTTGATGAGGACATGGTTGGGGATGTAGACCCAAAAGGACCACACCAATGCAGCTATCAATAATATGTAAATAAGTCTTGATTTGATGACACAATGTTAAAACCAGTGGAAATGAGAGTTAGCTATGGGGAGAAGTTTGAGGGAGTGGAGGGGAAAGTAAAAACATGAATCATGTAACCATGGAAATTTTTTCTAAAAATAAAAAAAATTTAATTAAAAAAAAAGTTTTTCCTACATCTATAGAGCCAATCTTATGGTTTCCATTCTTTTTGTTATTGATATGTTCAAGCAAGCTGAAGGTTTTCCTAATATTGAACCATCCCTGAATACTTGATAGAAAAACCCATCTGGTAATAATGTATGATCCTTTTGCTATCTGATCTCCTTGCAAAAATTTTATTTTAAATTTTAGCACAAATATTCACAAGGGAGACTGGTCTAGTTTTTCTTCTGAGTTATCAACACCATATTTGTGTCATAAAAGGAATTTGGTAGAATCCCAACTTAACCAATTTTTCCAAATAGTAGATAACATATTAGAAATAGTTGTTTTTTAAATTCTTGGTAGAAAATTCACTTGTGAATCCACCTGGCCCTGAGGATTTTTTCTTAGGGAATTCATTGATGATTATCTGAGAGGTAAACTATCCTATTGTTGTGTTAACCTAAGCAACATGTTATTTTATAAAAACATTCATCCATGTCACATTTGTTGGCACATAATGGGTGAAAAAAAACTAATAATTAATTTCCTCTTTATTGGTTGTTAATTCACCCTTTTTTAAATTTGGTTTTCATTTTCTGAATCAAATTAAATAATGGCTTATTCTCTTATATTTTTTAATAAACCAGTTTCTTGTTATATTTAGTTCTAAGGTTCTTTTTTCAATTTTATTAATCTCTCCTTTGATTTTCAGGATTTCCAAATTGGAATTTAGTAGGATTTTTTATTTTTTTTTAAATCATGAAATTATCGATTCTTTCTATGATTTGTTCTTTGACCCAGTTATTCTTTGGGACAAGATTATTTAGTTTCCAATTAATTATTAGTTTTTCTATCTATAGCCCTTTGTTGAATATAATCTTTGTTGCATTATGACCTGAAAATTATGCATTTAATTTTGTTTTTCTGCATTTGGTTGTGAGGCTTTTATGCCCTATAACATGGTCAATTTTGTCAAGGTGTGATGTATGGCTGAGAAAAAGATGTATTTCTATCTCCATTCCATTTTCTCAGAGAACATATTATTTAATTTTTCTAAAATTCTATTCACACCTCCTTAACTTCTTTCTTGTTTATTTTTTTGGTGGGAATTATCTAGTTCTGAGACAGAACTAAGGATGAGGTCTCAAACTAGTATAGCGTTACTGTCTTATTTTCCTCCTGTAACTCAAGGAATTTCTCCTTTACAAATTCGATTGCTATGGCACCCTTTGGCACATATATGTTGAGGACTACTTTATTGTCTATAGTATCTTTTATCAAAATGGAATTTCCTTCTTTATCTCTTTAAATTAGATCAGTTTTTACTTTTGCTTTATCTGAGATCATGTCTGCTACTCATGTTTTTTTTTTTTTTTTAAAGTTTACTCTAAATGTTTTCTTATATAAAGTATATGCTGCAGGATTCTGGTTTTTAATCCACTCTGCTATCCTATTCTCTTCTATTTTATTGGTGAGTTCATCCCAGTCAATGTTATGAATACTGTGTTTCCCCGAATCTTATTTTTCTCCTCAGTATCTCTGTCTTCTTTTCAGTCTTTGCCTGTTCATACATGTTTTGCTCCAGATTCATGGCTCCCTCAATTTAGTGTCCCCTTTTTTTTGTTCCCCTTCCCCTTCAAATTTCCTTTGGGGTAAAACAGATTTCTATCACCACTTGAGTATGGATGTTTGAGCCAATTTTGATGTAAGATTCAAGCATCTGCCCCTCCACTATATTAACTTGAATGTGCCTCCTCACATGAGGTAATTTACCATCTCTCATTTTCTTTTCCCAATGTGTTACTCTTTCTCATTCCTTATTTTGCTTTATTTGCATATCACCCCATCAAAGACTTACTCTCTGCCTTCTGTGAGTTTAATATCTCTTGTATTAAAAATATCTTAAGTATCCTAGCTACCACATTCCCATATAGAAATGTAATTAGCTTAATCCCATTTTGATCTCTTGAGTTTTCTCTTTTCTGGATTTTTTATGCTTGAGTGCTGAATTTGATTATCTGATTTTCTTTTCAGGTCTGTTTCTTTGTACGTTTGGGGGTTTTTGGAAATACTTTGAAGTCCTCTACTTCATTAAAGATCTATTTCTTCCCCTGGAGTATTATGGTCATTTGTGCTGGGTAGATAATTTTTTTTTTAAACCCTTACCTTCCATCTTAGAATCAACACTGTGTATTAGTTCAAAGGCAGAAGAGAGGTAAGGGCTAGGCAATGAGGGTTAAGTGACTTGCCCAGGGTCACACAGCACAGAAGTGGTGTCTGAGGCCGGATTTGAACCTAGGACTTCCTGTCTCTAGACCTGGCTCTCAATCTACTAAGCCACCCAGCTGCTTCCTGGGCAGGTAATTCTTGATTGTAATCAGAGGTCCTTTGCTTTATGGAATATATTCCATGCTCTCCAATCCTTTAAAATAGAAGCTGTTAGATCCTGTGCAATCATGAATGTGGCTCCATATCCGCATTATTGTTGGTTTCTTCCCCTGGCTGCTTAAAATGTTTTTCCTTTGTCCTGGGAGTTCTAGGATTTAGCTATGGTAGTCTTAGTAATTTGGATCTTTTTGAGTGATCAGAGGGTTCTTCCAATTTCTGTTTTCCTCTCCTGTTTAAGAATATCAGGGGACTTCTCCTAATAATTTCCTGCAATATAATGTCTAAGCTCTATTTTGGATCATGACTTTCAGATAGTTCAATGATTCCTATATTATATCTCCTGGATCTATTTTCCAGATTTGTTTTTCCAGTGAGGTATTTAAAATTTTCTTTTATTTTTTCCATTCTTTGAAATTTTATTGTTTTCTGATGTTTTTATAAAATTATTAGCTTTCATTTGTCCAATTCTAATTTTAAGGGCATTATTTACTAGGTTTTTATACTTCATTTTCCATTTGGCTAATTCTAGTTTTGGGGGAGCTGTTTTTTTGGTGAGTATATATCTTTTACCAAACTACTGACTCATTTCTTTTCTCAATTCCTCCTCTATCTCTCTTATCACTGAATTATTAACTTCTTTTCAAGCTCTTCCACAAGGTCTTTTTGTTCACGTTTTCCTTTGACACTTGACATAATTCCATTTTGCTTTTATTGGCCTCTTCTAAGTTTGTATTTTGATATTCTCTCACTAAAGTAATTTTCTAAATAAGTTTTATCCTTTGTCTTTTGCTCATTTGTTTTATTTCTGCCTTGAAGTTCAGCTCTGTTCATAGGATGGCGGGAGTCCTACCACTGGGTTCCCTTGGATAAGCTTATACTGAGCTACTCATTAAAATGAGGTTTCCCTTGGAACCCAGATCTACTGGAATGTTCTCCCCTTTTACCCTAGAGCAACACTGGTGAAGTACTGGGGGGAGGTACTCCATTCCCCCTCTTCCCAGTGCCTAAGGACACTTTTTTTGCATGCCCCTCTCCCTCTGTCCAACCACCCAAAGCAAGCACTTCCTTCCTCTGCTCTCTGGGATAATGATGGGGGCATAGAGGGGCAGAGAGGGAGCCCTCATAGGCAGTTTGAAGTAGCAGTTTGGGCACATGAACTTGTCAAACTGCCAATGCTGCCCTAGTGAGACTGCTCTTTCCTACAGTTCTCTTATGTTCTATTGGGCAGAAACACTGTTTTATCCCATCTTTTGTTGGTTCTACTGCTATAGAATTTGTTTTGAGGCTCCTTTTTTGTTGTTTTTTTTGGGGAGGGGGAGGTGTTTGGAAGTGGGTTTTGGGGAAAGCTCAAAGCAATCCCTACTCCTCCATCTTAACACCTGACAGAAGTCCTAATTCAAGTCTTGACCATAACATACACTGTCATCTTGTGACCCTGGGCAAGTAAGTCATTTAACCTAAAAGAAGGTGCAATTTACAACTGATAGAAGGAATCCTCTAATCTAGGAGCTTCATCTATCAAAGAAACTATAAATCTAGCCCTTAAACTGTTTAACAAGTTATGCCAAGTACTTCAAAAGCTTTTAATCCTGAAATATCCTTAGGTATAAAACATCCAATTTTAGCCAACTAAGATTTTTTAAGCACCTATTATGTGGTAAATATTATGCATAATGTTGAAGATAGTACAAAAAGCAAAAATAATTCTTAATCTCAAGGAGCTGACAGTCTAATGGGAGAGACAACAACATGCAAATAACTGTATGCAAATAAGATATATACAAAATAAACTGGAGCTAATTCTAGAAGGAAGGACTAGACTAGCATTAAAGGAGGACTAGGAAAAGTTGACTACAGAAAGTAGGATTTTAGCTGAGATGTGAAGGAAGCCAAGAAAGATTAAAATCCCAAGCATGAAGGAGAGCCAGTAGGATTGGAAAGGGTTCAAGTTATAAAGGGCTTTGAAATTTCACCTATTCAAGATTTCTGTTTTCAATCCTGAAATACTATTTTACTGCAAAATAATAAAATAAAATCAGTCATCTAGAATTCTTGTCCTAATGGATATAACATTAAGCAGATAAATTTTTTACTGTCTTTTAAAATACATTGATTATGTCTCTTCAGTGGGGGCAAAAGTTACCTAAATTTTCATATCTAATAAAGATATCTTTAAAAAGTTTAAATATGTGTTGTACCCCTTCCCCCCCCCCAAGTATCTTAAATGCAACTATCAACTTAGAATTTAAGCAAGTAGTTTTAAATTTTGCAATTATCACTTTTATTGCAATTACAGATGTATTTTCAATTTTTAAAGACGTCTCCTTTCATGCAAATCTAGGCCCTTTTTACTAATATTGGTCATTTCTATGCACCTGTTATATTAGTTCGGTACATAATGAAAATTTTATAAAACTCCATAAACCTAAGAACTAAAAAGAACAAAAATAATCTTATAAGTAAGAAGTTAATAAAATACAGTACAAGCAAAAACTCCAAATTTCATTAAAGATAAGGTCTTGATAAAATTCAATTAACATTTATCCTGAATATTTACAAGGTATTTTCCTAGAGAGCAAGAGGATACATTTATCCACTGTCAAGGAGCCAAAAATCTAATGTAGGGAAGAAGAATAAGATAAACACAAAATAAATACAACATGGGATGTTAAAAGTTCACATGCAGGATAAAGACCATTATAAAATTTCAAGATATAGTAGTTTAATTCTGGGCTCAAAGAAAATGGAACAATTCATTTAAAAATTTTACACATTAAAGTCTGAACAAATACGGGAACAGAACACTATTTTAACCTTTTGTACAATGAATACAACACAACACACCCTAAGTTTTACTTCTTTAAAATGAAACTACATCATACAAATGAGAAGAACAAATGCAAATAAAATTAGTATAGGCTTATTACCTCATCTTCCTTGATATTCTCACTATGCACTAAGGAATCACTTAAAGGTATACTTTCTCCATTCAATGCTTCCCCAAACTATATCACCAGCTCACTCTTCTCTAGATTTAGCAATGGTAGAAACTGGCAAAAGTTAATACAAAATCAAAACTGTATTCTATTTCTTATGTGACTAATAAAAGAACATTACAAGAGAAAAAGTTTTCTCTATGAAAAATAGGAACATATAGTAGAAAACAAGAAAATTAAAAGCTTTCAAATGTAAGATAGGAAATAACTCATGATTATTCCTAAAACTCATTCTATAAAACAAAATGTTAAAATTTGGGTCAGAACAATTTTATTTTCATGATATTAAATACCAACAAGTAAAAATGTATAGGAGAATCCATAAGCAAATAGAGACAGAGAGAAAGAGAGAGGAGAAAGAGAAAGAGAGAGAGAAAATGGGAGGGAGGAAGGGAGGGAGGGAGGGAGCGAGAGAGAGAGAGAGAGAGAGAGAGAAATAGAGGGAGAGGAGACAGAGATAGATAGTTATCATATGAAAATATTCATGATCTAATACAAACTGACCATATTACAGTAGTAGTTGTGGGAGAGAGTGTCAAAAGATAAGGTTATGGCACAATTCAAATTCAGTGATCTCTATTTTGATATTATCAAAACAAACTAGTAGAGACATGTACTTTTATTAATCATTTTCAATGTTTCTTAATATAGTTAAATCATATTTTCGTATATTTTCCTCTTTCTACTCTATTATGCTATGATATAGAGGAAACCACTCAAACTTTGGTATATTGTTCATTATTAAAAATGAAAAGCAGACAAAGAATATTTATACTTCAATTTTCCCAAATAGTCAATTTTATAATCTGATGAATAGATGGACTGACTTTATTTTCCTATTTTCTGAAAGCATGACAATGAAAACGTGCTGAACTGTGACTGTTCCATGTTCTACTGAAAAGTTCCATGTTCTACTGAAAAGTCCTAAGGAATACTTATGACTTAAAAGTTTAAAATAAAGCAATCTAAAATGACAATGCAATAAAGACAGACTGAAGTTTTCACCAATTTGAGAAATTGACTTAAATATATGTCCTTTGGGGGAAAATAAAATGCAAACCAATGTCATTTAAAAAACTGTTACCTAAACTCTGTCTCTGTCTCACTCTTTCTAAAACCCTTACCTTCTATCTTAGAATCAAAACTAATTATCAGTTCCAATGCAAAAGAGCAGTAAGGGCTAGGCAACTAGGGTTAAGTGACTTGGCCAGGGTCACACAGCTAAGATGTATCTGAGACCACATTTGAACCCAAGACTTCCCATCTCTAGATCTAGCTTTCTATCCATTGAGTCATCTAGCTATCCCTCATTATCACTTTCCAATAGCTATAACTAGACATATTCAAAACAAAAAACATCCAAAAACACATGGACATCTCAATTTTTAAAGCCTTTAAATGCGAATTTTTTGCAAACAAAAAACCAACTTACATAATCTAGACAGATAAGGACCTTTTTTAAAATGATTTTTTAAAAAAATTTTAAAGCAAAAAATTTTTCTAATGAGAAAAGAAAATAAGCCTGCTTCCCACCTTCCCTACCAGTTATTTGACTTAGTTTTAGACATTCTATTAATAGCAAAAAGACAAAAAAAAAAAAAAAATCAAAGGCATAAACAGAGGCCAAGAAGAAATAAACTACTCATAACTTTACAAATTATGGTTTGCTTACAAAATTCTACAAAACCCACAAAGAAAAGCATAAAAAAAGCCTCAGTAAAGTAGTGCAATTCAAAATAAGTTTCACCCCCAAATTCTTTCCCATAGGTCTACAGAAGAATTTTAAGTCTGATCCAAAGGATCAAGATTACAATGACAAGACCAAGAGGCTGCCCTTGATTACTGTGGCTCTTATTTCTGATGACTAGAGGTTAAACTCTAATAGGCTTTAAGAACCTTTTCATATATCAATCAAGAATCAAATCTCGATGTGTCATCAAGTACCCTCTGATCAGGTCCTTTCCTTGGTAAGGTCTCCAGCAAAGCTCCTAGGAGCCACTATGGAAGATAGACAATAGGTCATCTCTCCAGGAGGATACAAGATAGGAAGGTCTACTGAAAAGAGGAGAAACTAAACTTTAGAAAGTTAAAGAACTATTAAAGAGTACATTGATTATATTATATACAATAACAACAAATACCTATTTCTGCAATTTATCAACTTAAAATTTTGATGCCCAAGGTACTTTTTTAGTTGAGTAAGTCAGTTCAGAATATACAGCTTGTAATTTTCAGGGGCAGCATCTAAACTCAGGTCTTTCTTTCTTCAAGACCATATCTTTTTCTCTCTATATCATCATAATTTTTCTCTAAATAGTACTCAGGCCAAGTGAAACTATCATATCCCTAAATTTAATATCGCTTATAAAATAGAATCATTACCAACTATTCTTCTAGCAACCTAAAACATTATTAAATACAAATGTGAGGATGATGAAAAATTGTTGTTGTTGGGGTGTGTATGTGTGTGTGTGTGTGTGTTTGTGTGTGTCTCTAAACCAAAAATCAAATTAAGCAAAACACCAGAAAGTGGAAGAATTAAGACTGTTTTCATTCCTTGTTACATACAAGGTTAGTATTTGCCACAGCAAGTATCTAATTTTTTTATAAGAAGCTAACTTAAACCTTGCACTTTTTTTGGAGAGAATTTCAAAAGAAAGTTGGAAGTTCCAAGAACAGAGAGAATATCCACTTACAGTTTAATCCCCTTCTTTAAAATATTATCCATCAATAGGTAGGGAAAGGGAAGATTGAGAACAAAGCCACTGTCTTAAGAACTAATCAGTAAAGCTAAGTTTTCTGTGGGCTTTTAAAAAGCCACTGTGTGGTATAGTGAATAGAAAACAGCTTGAATTAGAAGACCTGAAATTCATAATTGTTAGTTATGTAAACCACTAAATTTCTCTGGGTCTCATTTTCCTCTATCCATATAGAGAACCTTTAAGGTCTATTTTGACTCTTAAATTTGGCTCCTATGAAATCCTGCTTTGGACATTTGCTGGCTGTGTGACCTTTGGCAAATTACTTAACCACTTTTAGCCTCAATTTTTTCATAGAGATAATGATTCCAACATCACAAAATTTTAATAAGAATCAAAATCAATCCTATATGTAAGGCACTGTACAAACTTTAAAGTAACATGTCAGGAATAATAGTTTATTCTGATGATTATTTTTATTGTTGCTATTATACATTTTATCTACTACCTTTCAAAAAATAAATGTTATGGGGCAACTGGGTAGATATTTCCTAGCTGTATAATTCTAGGCAAGTTATTTAACCTCAATTTTAGCCCTTACCACCACTCTCTACCTCATAACTAATATTTAATATCAACTCTAAGACAGAAGGGTAAGGGCTAAATAAATAAATAAAGAGTAGCTGCTTACTAGGTTCTCACCAATGTTTCCCCTATAGTAAGAAAGATTTTTTCCAAAATCTTAAATATGATTTTAACTGTTTTGAATCACTGCATCAAAATAAACAGTCCCAAACCCAGGATATATACAGGAGATGGACAAAAGCAAATTGAGACTGTCTCTAAAAGGTAAATAGTCAAAAGATAGAAACAATTTTCAAAAGAAATACAAACAATAAACAAAGATTTTTAAATGCTCCAAATAATAACTAACAAGAAAAATTAAAATTAAATTAAAATAACTGAGGATTAATGTCACACCCATTAAACTAGCAAAAATGATAAAAGAATCTATACTGGAGGGGCTATGACAAGATAAACAGACTAATACAAGACTGCTAGGAGGGTGGATAAGTTCAAATTTTTTGAAAAACCATTTGGGAATATGTAAAAAAATTAATTACTCATAATTTTACCCAAAAATCCAATTGTTAGGCAAGCACCTTAGGGAGAGCAAAGATGATGAGGTCATATATGTATCAAAATAGTCACAGTCTGGGCTGAATGAATAGACGGTATAAGTATAATGGAAATATTGTAATGGTCTATCTTAACAAATGACAAGTATGAGGAATTTAGAGAAATATGCAGTTTAAGAGTTCTTAACTGCTTTTTGTCATCGACCTCACTTTAGCCTATGCACTCCTTAGAATACTGTTTTTTAGATGTAAAAAATAAATATATAAGGATATGAAGGAAATAAATTATAATGAAAAAATACTAAAATACTTTCTAAAAACAAGTTCATGGACCCTAGATTAAACACCTCTGGTTTAGACAGCACAAGCAAATAGTATAAATTTTAAAAATAAAACAAAATAAGACTCTTAAGGCAGTTGAACTCAGAATTCAATACAATGACCAATCTAGGTCCAAGAAAACAGATGCCACAATAAAACTCCATCTTCTTGAGTAGAAAAGTAATAGACTGTGGGATGCATATGCTCTCAGATAAAAATGCTGTCTGTTCTTTTTGTTCAACTGTTTTTGTTACAAAGGCAGAATCTATCAGAAGGGAGAAAGATCAGTGGATTACTAGGAAATTAAGGTGGTAGGAAAAAATAAGGCACCAATAATACTTTCAAAAAACATTTTTCAAATGGTTAAAGTATTGTTGGACTTACTGCTTCTGCTTCTGCTCTTGTCTTGAATGTAATTACTGCATGAAGAGAGGAGTCATCAATCTGACAATCTTCGATTTCACCATATTGCTTTAAAAAAAAATTCTCCATTTAAATGCTACATAATCTTAAAATCAAACATTATTAAAAACATAAAAATTATACAAATAAACCCATCCCACAATAAAGTAGAACAAAACAGTAATGTCATGTTAGTCTCAACAGTCTCATAAAACTTGATTTGTATAGAATTTGATTGTGACCTATAAATAGTACCTTTTCCCTATGTCTGTGTATGAGACATATACACACTCACTCACAAAGATACAATATATGTGTATGGGAAGGATACATTGGATCAGGTATTAACCTTAAAGTAAGGAAGACCTAAGTTCCAGTCGAGTCCCAGTCTTAATACATATTAGCTATAACACCCTGGGCAAATTGCTTACCCTCTCAAGCAGCAAATACCAAAGACTACAGAGTTGCAAATCAGTTGCTCAGCTGCATTGGTTGAGGGGTTTTGTATGAGATACTAATGAAATCAAAGCAGACTACATGTTTGTGCATGCAACATTTCTTTTTAAAGAGTTATCAGTTTAAGGGAACAACCTAGATTTGAACAGAAACTACATCTATTGCGCATAACTGATTTCATTTATTGTACACTGTTTGGCAGAGAGAATTCCTACATTTTCCAAGCTTATTTGCAATGCTGTTACAACAAATGTCATTATTTTTGAAAATCAGAAGGCCAGAATAATTTTTTCTCAAAAAGTTGAGTTATCAAATATTCCCATTTGAAACATTCCCACTTTGCTGTTATTAAAAGTAAAAGAAAAAATTCATAATTGAAAAAGGCACTATAATGGTTTTAAATGTCTTGAGTATAAAATGATAACCCACATAAACAATCATTTGTTGCCATGAAAACATTTATTTCTAAAAAGAAATATTTTCTTTATCTAGATTCTTTCCAAATAACAAGATTATTCACAAATTCAACAAAAAATAAAAAGATAGTATAATGAAAAGAAAGGCACAATTTGACACCTTCATGATCTCATGGACCATACTGTGTGTGGGATTTTCTTGGCTAAGATACTAGAGTAGTTTGTCCTTTCTTTCTCCAGTGAATTAAGACAGATATTAAGTGACTTCCCCAGAATCTCACAGGTGAGTGTGTGTGTCACAGGCTAGATTTGAATTTAAGTCTTCCTAATGCCAGGTCCAGTGCTCTATCCACTGAGACATCTGGCTACTCCCATAGTTTGATGTGTACCCTCATATTTGAGGAAAATACGGTTCCATGAAAATATAGAAAGGATCCAAAATAGAGAAAGGATCTAAAATTCTACCGAAGAGTTTAGAAGCTCTCAAGAACAAAATACTAAAGATAAAAAAATAATTCTAATAGTGAGGTGTCTGAAGAGAGACAAAGACACAACAAGAGAAGAGTATGGATTCTTCAGGAAAAAGGAGGACATTCTGAAGCAAAGGTAAAGAAAGGGAAAAAAAGGAGGAGGAAAAGGAAGGGGGTAGAACCACTATATGTCATGATAGTAAATAACAGAAAAAGAATAATTTTTCAGCTCTTATTTTTTTGTTTGACATTTTTCTGCAACAAAGAATGAGTCAGATATGCAAACATGGGGGTGGGAGTCAAGGGGAAGGACAGGACAGAATAAAAATGCATAAAAGGAATCAAACATGAAGACAACTAAAGAGATAGTAAAAAGAGCACCTCATTGTCCCAGATTAGTTCAAATTGCCAAACACTCAGATTAACTCTATAAATCTAATTAAATCTAATTAAAGTAGAGTTTGAAAGGGTCAGCAAGCTTGGCTTAAATTCCATGGAAATTCTACAACTTTTACTAAAAGGAATGATTAACTGCCATTAATGAACATATAGAAAGGAAGCAATGGCTAAAACAAGCAGACGTGGCTTAATTTAAGAGCAGGTCATGCCAAAATTATACATCAAAAAGAAAGGTCTAAAATCAAGGTTTATTAGGAAATTGATACAAATATATAAAACCAAGAGTTATTCCCTAATAAATATTTGGTGTCAAAGGAAATGAACAGGTTTTAAACAAATTTCAAGTCAATAACCATATGAAACACTGCTCCAAATCATTAATACTAGAATTCAAACTAAAAAATTTCACCTCATATCCAGAAAATTGGCAAAGAGATAAAAAAATGGAAATAGTTAATGCCATGGGGACTTTAGGAAGCTAGGCACATGAATGCATTGTTGGTAGAGTTGTAAATTGGTCTAAACTATATCCTTGGGCCCAGAGAACCCAATGTTAAGACATATAACTTAAGGAGTCAAAAGATCACATATATGCAAAAATATTAAGAGCAGTGCTTTTGAGAAGACTGGATCATATGGTCTTTGTAGTCTCTTTTAGCTCCAGATCTCTGATAGTCTATCAAGTCTTATATTGAGGTTCCACAAATCAGTTTCACAAATATAGGATATTACTAACATGGAGAAAAAGCAACTCAAGATGTAGAAATGTTATTCTAATGCAAGCCAACCTAAGCCAAATGCAATTTTAGAATGCACTTAGAGAAGCAGCATGCAGGATGGGAGATAATTGTTCTGTTGTATTCTACTCTGGTCAGACAACCTGAGGAATAGAGTTCAGTTTTATGTATCAGATTTTAGGAAGGAAATGAGTCAACATTTCCTTAATTAACATTAGGAGAATAACCAAATCAGTGAAGAAGAACTTTGGAGGTCATGCCTTATGAAGATGTGTTGAAGGAACTCTGAATATTTAAGTCTGAAGTAGGAACTTGAGAGCTGTCTTCAAGTATTCAGAGGACCACTTAAGATGTTGGTTCTTGTTAATTAATGGCAAAACCAAAAACAATAGGTAGAAACGGCAGCTGGAAAATTTAGGTCTAATATTGAGAAAAATTTGCTAAAAATTAAGAGTTAACGCAAAAGGGAAATGGGCTCTATTGGCAAATAATAGGGTACCCTCTGGAATTAGTGTTGGGTAGATAATTACTTGTTGGCTATGTTGTAAAAGGGGCCTTAAATTCAGGTATAAATTTGACTAGATGGCCTCCGAGTTTCCTTCCAAATCTCAGATTTTGTGCTTTGGTTTTAATCATCTTACCCAGGAGCATCAAGAATCCATTCCTCATGTTTTTTTATAAATATTAGGGGACTAAGCAATCGACTTGCATTTTCAGTAATGTTTTAGGTACTCAAATAAAATTTGTCATTTTCTATGGTACTTTAAGTATCATCATTAAAAACAATCTGATGTGTATTGAATCAATAGGTTCATATAAGGAGAGAAAAGTGGATGCTTAAGTTATAAAAAGTAGAAAAACTGAAAAAAAAAAATCAGTAACTGCTGAAAAGGCTTTATTTTGAGATCCTCACCCCACACACCCACCCAAAGCTGTAGGTACCATACAAAACTCGTCCACAGCCAAAAAAGAAAAACATGTATTCTACCTACTTCAAAGTCAAAAGAAGCAATTTTTTTTCTTTTACCACCAAGAAAGTAGCTATGAGATATGTAATTTAATTCCCTCAATATAATGTATGTGCTTAGATAAAATAGTCATCAAAATCATTAGATACCGCAAAATGGGGAAGGAGGTCTTCTCTATCACTCTCAGTAAATGCAGAGATCTCTAATGCTCGTGGGCGATGGTCTACCACAGCATGACCAGGAACACCTCTCCCTCGACCACGACCCCTTCCTCTGCCCCGAATTGTACCTCGACCTCTGGAATGAATTCCTCGCCCACGACCAGTTGAAAGAATCCCTCTTTTTGCAGCCTAAAATAGATTTTAAAATGCATACCATTTATTTACATTCAAGTAATACATCAGTTACTTGCTGCCATCATCAGTATTGCTAGCATTTATATAGCACTTTAAGATTCACAACATACTTAACAAATATTCTCTTTTTTTTCCCATCACAACAACCCTGAGAGGTAGATGCTATTCATTTTACAGATTAGGAAACAAGGGCAGATAGAGGTTAAGTAACTTGCTCAGGGCCATATATTTAAGTGTCCAAGATTTGAATTCAGATCTTCCTAACTCCAGACTTCTAGCTGCCTTATGCTTTTAAAAATAATATTCTGCTAGGAAAATGTCAGTTATGCTTTTTTATTTTTGTTTGTCTGCAAGACATATAATACGGATCACCTAGGTTGGAGCTTTAATTTTAAAGGGAAATCCTTAACTCAGTTTGCTTATTTTGCCCAAAGAATGAAACAGGACTTAATATCTGAAATTGATATGTTCTTTTCTAAACTAAGATTCCCAAAAATAATTAAAAATTTGAGAACAACTTATGATGTCATTCACCTAGGGATCTCTTTTAAGATGAAATTCTTTTCATCAACACAGATTAGCAACTACTATCACCTGGTGTCAAAAACAGTTTTTACATTTTAAAACAAAGTTTTATTGTAATCTACAACATAAAACAACATTCTTAGCTTGTAGGCCACATAAAAACAGGCTCTGGAGAGAATTTGGTCCTTTGGCCTTGGACCCTACTCATTGGTACAGGTGCTTACATGGGGGGCAAAGGCCAGGATGTATCAGAGGCTATCCAGATCATCTTTTTTTTAATTAAAAAAAATCATTACACAATTATATATCAGTGCTGGATTTTTTTTCACATTAAAGAAATAAAAAAATAAACTCAATTACTTCAAATGTGAATAGCATCATCAGGGCAAAAATTTTTACACATGTCCCACATATTTATCAATCTTGAGCTCTTAAGAGAATATTCAATGTTAACATTAAACAAAAGAATAATGTTTTCCACTATAAATGTGTTACTAACAGCTGCAATTTGAACTTTAGCAACAAGATAGGCAGAATTCAAGTCTCTATGTAGGTATACTACTATAGAATAACAACTAAAATGCTTTATTCACGATTGCTGAAATTCTCAACTAAAACTTTAAATCCAGAATTCCAATTTCTTAACCTATAAAAAATACTATAACACTATAAAAATGTCAACCTTCAACCTTTCTATCTTTAAAGCGAAACCCATATTATTTCCTTTCCCCCAAAATTTCAAAGGTTACTATCATGAATTTTCAAGAATGAAATACCAATTAAAAAAGTAACATCTACAAACTGTAGAAAATATCACTGAACAATTTCATTAATGGAATTTACCTTTCCCTTTTAATCTAAAAATATTTACATTTAAAAAAATTAATACTCCTGTTAAAAATCCAGAAATCTTATAGCAACAGTGTTAAAATTAATTAAGAATTTGTTAACTAAATAAAAAATGTAGCCAAATCAAAAGGAAATGATGCATTTCCTCTTTTTGTAAATATCCACAGCACCACCTATAGGCAATATTTTCTTAAGCACTCTCTACAGTTTACTACATTTCAACTGAATCAAAACTGATTAGAAATGCCATGATTCAATAAGTAAGTTTAGTAAAGACTCCTTTATATATGCTAGCTGATAAACCTTGAAGAAAGAAAAAAATGGAGTGAAAAATGTACGATTTCCAACTGGGGAAAAATTTAAACCCTGCCCTCATAGGTAACATTATAGCACAAAGTGATGAGAAAAAAAAATCAGTCTTAGATTTAGAGTAGGAACTCGATTCAATAAATATTATTTAAGTGTCTACTATGTGACAGGAAGAGATCATTGAGACCGATTAGTCTGACCCCTTCTGAGGCACATTTCATGATATGCCCAAAGTCACAAAGCAATTAAGGTGTCTGAGGTAGGATATGACCACGTGTCTTCTGCCCTTGAATTCAGTGCCCTGTCAATTACACCATGATACCATCCTATAACATAACTCTCACAGGCTAAGGATTATTTGTAACTGCACAAAGTTAAAAACAACTTCACAATCACAACTGAAAAATAGCTGAATAAACTGACACATGAAAATAATTTATTGCACCATAATAAATAACAAGAATTCAAAGAAATTTGAGATTTATATGTAGTGATTCAGAATTAATAAAAAACCAGATCAACAGTACATATAGCCTAAAATTAAATGTTAAGAGAACTTTAACAATTAACACTGTCATTACCACATTAAACTTATAAAATATATAACATTCTCTTTTTGAAAAATGGTAACTTTCAAAATTGTATGTTTGTAAGAAGTCGATCACTCTTGTTCTTAATTGATTTTAGTGTGTAATTTTTAAAAAACATAAAAAAGACTATATTCTAAAGACCACATTTTATTGTGTCCTTGTCAATATAAGGGGGGAAAAAAGCAACTTGGACAACCCTTCTACATAGCCTATCAATAAACTTTCTTATTTCCTTCCTCTAAGGCCAGTCCCATAAATATGCCAACTGGGGCCCTAAAGAAGGTATTCAAGTGCCTCTTTGCTTTCTTAGCTCCTTACAAAACTAAGAACCAGAAACTCAGGGTCGATTTCTTAAACTTTAAGTTCCACAGTTCCTGACAGAGTTCTTTGTACACTGGAAGTATTGAAAGACCATGCCAGGCCATGGTGGATGTGCCATATCCTACTACTAGCACAACATGGCAGGTGTTAATCACTACTATCAAACACAGAAGTAATGTTTTTGAAAAATACTAGTCATCCAGGTATCCTTTTATCTTATGATATTAACAAAACATACTTCAAGCTGTAGTTCTGTATATTTTCTCCTAAGTTCAGTGACTTCTTCTCCAGCCTGCATCTTCTTATACAAGTCCAGTTCTGTGTCCAATAATTCTTTCTGCATCTGAAAAATTATAAAGACTAGACAGTTGAGGTATTGGTTAACATTATAAATCCTTCCCATCTATTAAAATCTTACCTAACACTTTAAGAATAAGCTAATTCTTACATGAAGCTTTCCCTGTCAACTTTGGCACTCATTAATCACATTCTGCTTTAAAATTATTTTCTCTTATAATCTCTATCACATAATTTATATTCTCTTTTGCAATGTTTGCTGAATTTAGGGATCAGGTCTTTATTGACATTCTCCATCACATCTACTCTACAGTGCCCAAAGTACCTTGAAGAGTCCTAGGTATATAGGAGAGACTAAAACATTTATTGATAAATTAAAATGGTACCTTATCAAGCGTCAGAGAAATATGATCAATCTAACACTGAAGATGCAGGCATTCTGGACATCTAGCCTGGGAGCTTTTGAGGATTCAACCAAAAGCAGGAAAATAGTACCCTTTCCTTCAAGGTCCAAGTCAAATGCTTCAAACTTCTTCTGTAATTATTCCCTTATCCCACTCCATGTTTACCTGCCTTGATCTTTTCTTCTTTCTCATTTCTATGGCCTTTACATATGGTCTTACATTTTAGAGAACTCTAGACATATCTTCCCAACCAAAATTGTAATTAGGGACTACCCATAAGCAATTTTAAACAGCACAATGCACTACATGTAGGTGCTCAAGAAACACAAAAAGGAAGGATGGGTTACATAGGAAAATTGAAATTATTACAAAGAACATTCTGAAGAAAAGGGAAATTTCACAGGTCTTCAGGATTTTGTTTCATTTAGCCATAAAAATGGAATCTGTTTTTCATATTTCAACAATTCCTTAAAATGTAGAGTTCCATAACATAAGAGTCTAGGACATGAAATAGCTATCATACAATCAGTACTTTTTAATTTTTTGAAAAATAAGAGAATCAGGATATGGCTTATTTTTAATATCAGTAACTGAGATTTATATATTTCTAGAAAAATCTATGAAAAGCTTTATATACATGTCATTTGAGCTTCATGATAACACTGAAAAGAACCAACCATAGGTATTTATCTCCCTTTTACAGAAAAAAGAAATTGTGACTATATGAAATCACTTATCTTGATCACAGAGGTAACAAATGTCAGAGGTGGTTTGGGAAGACTGAATTTCCTAAGTTGATCCCGCTGCTTCAATTTCAACATTGTAACGTCAGTAAGCAATTAGGAAACCCAATTTCTCAGGATTGATTATGAGCTATTTCTGTAATACTAGCACTACCCCAGAGAGATACAATGAATAAAAAAAACAAACTTGGAACTGGGAAGAGTTGGATACAAATATTGTCTCTGAAATTAGCTATAAGAATAAGGACAAGTCATTTTACCTATCAGTGTCTAGATTCTAAGGCTTGTTTAGATGAGTTGCTAATGTACAACACCAGAGGGAGTTTCTATACAATGAAATCTCAAATGTTTTGAAACCCTTTAAGTGCCTAACAAAGCCACACCAGAAAATTCTAGAAACTGGAGTTTCCACCACAAGGTCTTTTATTTGGGCTACAGAATTTGGTTTCTGACTCTCCAGTCTGGATGTGGCAGTCCTACAGTATAGCTCTGAACTATAAATAATTTCTAGTACCAAAAAAATGAGGAAACAAGACAACAAGAAATTTAGACTCTACTTCTTAATTCTCCCTTGACTCACCTTAATAGTCTTCATTAAACTCTAAACTTTTAAAATAAAATTGGATTAACACCACCCCTCATTTTCATGAGATTATTACCTAACAATAAAGATTAGAAAAATATGCTGAAATTTCTGGGGAAAGGTTTTTATTAAAAATAATGATGCCATTAGTATGTTTCACAGATATATGTTAGCATGCTATGGAGATATTTAAGATAAAATTCATTTTACTTTTTAACTGAATAGAATACCTGAGCTTTGGTTTTCACGCTTTTGGGAAGGGAGCTTCCAGATGAAACAGCTTTCAATTCATCTTTTAATTTAGTAATGCTATTTGTCAAAGCCTCCAAAGTTTTCATTATTTCTGCCTTATCTTCAGACTTCATTGCTTTGTTTTTCTCCAGTTTTGAAATTAACATCTATCAACATTTTAAAATGTTAGTGTTAAAGGAAAATATAAACAAAAGTATTTATGCAGTAAAGAATAGAAAGAACATACATTTTAAATTTATACACATAAAAATTAAAATGTTAGCAAATTAAAACTATGGACTGGACTTTACCTGAAACGTGCTTGGATTTATTTCACTGGATTAAAATTATTTTTTTCAATCTCTTAATAATTGGCTATTGAACAATTTGAAAGCATACAAAAATCAAGCTCTTGGTTCTGTTTTTATTTTGATAACGTTGTCACCTTTCCTGTCTATTTTTACTACGTTTTGGAATGAAGAAAAAAAATCACATAAGAAAACCAGGTTTGTTTTCCTCCGTAATTTGCTATTAAGAAAGAAAATATAATTGCTTTCTTAATCTTGGAAGGAGCAGCTTATGCTTTTAATTAGTCAAAAGAGCAGAACTCTTAGCCTAAAGTAGAACAAAGTGCAGATGATGAGTAAGTAAAAAGTCTTTCCAGATCTTTCTTGATAAAGATGTCTTCAATTTTTTTCTCTCTACTTAGCAGTCTTAACAAACAGTAGTCTCAAATACTAGTTTTTGAGTTAAAGCTGAACTTTTGTTTAAAGAATTATGAATTACAATTCCAAAGACAAATCTAAATATTTTTGGACCACTTGTAATCTTAATTTACCAATGACACTATTTTTGTTAAGTACCTCAAATAATCAAGAACTACTTGCATACCTGTCCCAGTACATAAATTCATCTCTAGCAATGATATAGCAAAACAAATGGCTGCCTTGTTTTCATTTTTTAAACAAAAGACCAGGGAAATGCAGCATGTGCACATCAAAACTACCAATTTTTCTATTATCCTTTATAGTGGCATCCAACCAAGAGAAACATAATTATTCTTCCAAATAATTTTTAAAATAAATTATTATCTTTTATTAGAAGTCAGGGAAAACTAGAACCCATTTGTAAATGTATCTTCAAATCAAATTGACATGTTACCTTCTGTGTTTCAATGTGCTTTTCTAAAATCTCTTGCTTCTTCTTTCTCACATCCTGTTGCAGTTTTAGTGCTTCCTATAAGGAAAGATAAGGTAAAAGAGAAAAGAAATCACAAAAGTATCAGTATACATTTCTCCTACCAAAATGATTATTTGGAAAATGGTCAAATCTAATTTAACAAATAAATTAAATGTCAAATATAGTAATTCAAAATTCTATAATCTATGGTTTGAGAGTCCACAGGATCCCAAAATGTACACATTGGCTATACAGTCCAAACCACATACCACAAGAACCCCCACTACACCATTCTCAAGCTTCTGCATGAAGACCTCTCATGAGAAGAACTCACTGTCTCCTGACACAGACCGCTTCACTTAGAAACAGTTCTATTTGTTACCAAGTTTTTCCTGATTATCAAGCATGACTGGTTTTCTTCAGAACTTCCACCCATTCCTCCTAGTTCTGCCCTCAAACAAGTTCAAAATCCCTCCCTCCACATGACAATCCTTCAAATACTTGAAGCCAGCTATGATGTCCCCACTGAGTCTTCTCTTCTGTGCCTTCCTCTTCATATGACATGGACTCAAGGACCTTCACCATCTGGTTGCCTTCCTCTGGATACTCTCCAGCTTCTCTGTCCTTCCTAAACTGTAGCACCCAGAACTGAGCACAATGCTCCAGATGTGGTCTGACAGGGCAGAGTACAGAGAGATGATCACCTCCTTATTCCAGAAAGCTAGGCCTCTCAAGACAACCCAAGACTCGTATTAAGCTGGCAGTCCACTAAAACCCAAATATCTTTTTCAGATAAATTGATGAATAACTATGTCCATGCCTGCATCTTGCAGTTGCGATGTTCATTTTTTTGAACCTAAGTGTAGGATATTATTTACATTTAACCCTACTGAATTTCATCTTATTAAGAGCTCAATTCGTCTTATATGGAATCTGTCACTGTAATCCAGAGTAGATCACTTTCACAGCTAGAAATTTGATTACTTTGTTAGTTATGCCTTTTACCCATATCAAAGATGATAATTTTAAACAGCATAAACTAAGAATCACACTATTAAGAATATAAACTATTAGCCTGATCTTATCATTTTGGCTATGTATTTTTATCAAAGAAAAGTCTAATTTCCCTCAGGCTCTGCCAAAGAGGTATATCCCTTTACCTTGCTAAAATAAGTTCAACCCCTCTACATTTACATGTGATGCCATTCCCCTCTCCTTTTCTCCAGTGATTGTAGACTCAATCATCTGTCTTTCTTGCAGGAATCTCCGTCATCTCTAGATCAACTGGGTCATCCCCAATTGCCTTCCAAATAGGTCCAAGACTCCTCTATTTACTAAAAGACCTGCAGTTAACCCTGCATCCACTCAAGCTACTGTCCTTTTTTTCTCCTCCCTTTCTCAAAGTCTTTGAAAGAGTTGTCCACAATGGCTGTCTCAATTCCTCTCTTCTTAATGACTTCACTCTTCAACCCTTATCAGACCAGTTTCCATTCTCATGGGTCAACTAGTTCTCTTCAAAATTACCAAAGATGTCTTAATTGCCAAATTTGATGGTCCTTTCTCATTCTTCATTCTTCTCAACCATCTGAACATCTAACATAGTTGAGCCTCTTCTCCTCCCTCCTTTCTGGGTTTTAGAAACACTAATCTCTCCTGATTATGCTTCATACCAGTCTGAATACTTCTCAGTATCTTTTTTTTTAATTTGTTATATACCTCATGGCTTACCAATTAGGTATCTACAGCCCCCTAACTGTGGGTGTTTCCCAAGGGTCTGTCCTAGGTCCTCTTTTTTTCTCCCTCTATCTTCTCATGGTATTTACCTATCATCTCTATGCAGATGATTCCCCAATCTACTGTCCCAAGACCCCACATTACAAATCTTGTAGACATCTAAAATTCAGTATGTCTAAAACAGAATTCATTTTCTCTTCCTCCTTCCAAACTTCACTATTTCTGTCAAAAGCACTCTAGGCACTACTCCCTTGCCAGTGTCTAAGCCTAATCATTTCAGTATTATCTTGGACACCCCACCTATACACTTCATTTCACATAGCCAATCAAATAGCAAATCTTTCCAATTCTTTCATCTCAACTTCTCTCACATTAAACTCCACCTCACCACATCTACCACTTTAGTCCATGCCCTCTCATCTCTCACATACCAGATTATTACCTAATTAGTCCCGCTTCAAGTTTCTTATTACTCTACCACAACCTATAGATTGCTGCCAAAGTAATTTTTAAGTTCGGAGTTGATCATGTGACTCTCTTTTTCAAACAACTATAATAACTTTCTACTGTATACAGGGTATAATACAAATTCTTTTGTTAAAATATTTCATAGCCTGGATCCAACCTATCTTTCCAGCTTTATTTGACATTATTTCCCTTCCTGTATACTGTGCACATAGACTGAATGCTGGTCTCCTAGGCTGGCTCTTCCTGCTCAATATTAGAGAGATGCCTTCCCACCATGTGATGGTCTCCTATACTGGCCTCTACTCACTTGTCAGGGACAGAAAAATTGTCATTCCATTGCCTGCTTGATCTCCTTAGACTGGCCTCTCCCCACTTATAGGAATTCTGCCTACCAGACATAAAGAAACATCATTCCTTCCAGCTACCCCAGGGACTGGTCTGCCTGGAGGGATAGGAAAAAAAATTCCATTCTGATGTTTAATTCTACTTATCCCCTCACAAGCTGCCTAACACCCTGAGAAAACTCAATCCCAAGGCCAAACTCCTAGCACTGTTTATAACTGATGTAAAATCGTTCCTTTAAAATTAAAAAAAACTCTCACTCAGTCATGTTTTCTAAGAATCCTGGTGATTCTGAATCCTTGGCTGTCAGAATTCAAACTTCATTCTCCATCTCCTGACTCCTTCTTCTTCCCTTATTCCCATCCATCACAACCCAACTCCCCAGAGTTCTAGTCTAAAGCTATTCAACCTATACTATACTTACTCTCATAAATAACAAACTTGTTTTCATCTCAAATCATTTCCTTTATCTTCTGGTTCCTATTGAGCCCTGGATCTCCTGATAACATGTATCCTTGGCTGCCCCTTCTAGCACTGGCTGAACTTTCCTTTGTTCCCTCATCTCCACTCACACTCCACTGAACAAGTTAGAGGAGTTGGAACACTACAAACTTTCCAGAACATTCTCTTACTTCCTCAATGAGATCTTTGCCTTTCTCACAATCCACATAGTAGAGGATTTTTCAACATACATATTGATTATTCTATCAAACATCCTTCCTTATCTTCCAGTTCCTCAACTCATTACTTTCTTATGAACTATTCCTGGTTTTCCCATCACTCACAAATGTTTCACTTTCATATTTGTGAGTACTAAAATTCCCTAATATGATCACAATCTGTTGTCATTACACTTCTCTCTCTGCACTGTAACCCTGAAACCTCTTCTTCATCTTCTCCAAGTCCTCTGATCCCATAACCCTTAAATTCTTTCCCAGGTAGTAACCTCTGCACTGTATACACTCTCCTCCCTTCCTTAACTAAAACCCATGGTAAACCAATTCGATCTTACATTGTACTCTTCTCAGGTATGCCTTTTATCATCTTTTGTCATCTTTTCCAACTGATGTTTTCCTGCTAAGCATTAGCCTTAGATTATTTCTACCCATTTGTCTTCAATCCTACTTACATGTTCCCAGTTAAAGCTGAGAAAATTGCATAATCTTGTTACCTCCATTACAAATCTCAACTAGGCCTCCACTATGGCAAGGCAATCCTTTTACACCTTCCTAAGTGACTTACTATCACACTCACCATGGCAGCTTTTCCAAAACTTTTCATCCTAACTCAAATTTTCCACAGCCCCACTTACTTTCAGCTAAGAACCTTTCCTCATACTTCACTGAAAAAATTGTGACTATTCACCAAGAGCTCCCACTGCATCACTTTTTCCTCATTCCCTACCATCTGAATGCCTTTTGCCATTATGTCTTTTCACCTGTCTCACATGAAGAGATGGTCCTTTTTGCAAAGACTATATGTAAAAGGTGTCTTTTCTGAAACCATTACACCCTTGTCTCCTTCAGCAGACTGCCACTCTATCAACTCCATTTTCTCACTTATCTTCAGTCTCTCCCTATCTATACTCTATTTCCCCAATGTCTACAAGTCTCTGTCTCTCCTATCCTCAAAAAAAAAAACTTTCACTTGATCTAGAAGACTCCAAATAGCTATTGTCTAGTATCTCTTCTCCCTTGAAAATGTCAGTTCAATAGATAGTGTCCACTTCCTTTACTCTCAATCTATTCTTAACTACGTTTAGTCTGAATATTAACTTCATTATTCAACAGAAACTGTTGTCTCCAAAGTTATTATTAATACTTTATTAATTACAAAATCTATTATTTCTCAATCTTCAACCTTTCTGCAGCCTCTGACTCTGATCATCCTCTTCTCCTTGATACTTTGTTCTCACTAGCTTTTTATGACACCTCGCTCCCATCCTACTTTATCACTTTTTTTCTTGGAATCCTTTCTAACGAGTAGCTAGGTGGCTCAGTGGATTGAGCCAGGCTCACAGATGAGAGGTTCTGGATTCAAACTGGACCTTAGACACTTCCTAGCTATGTGATCCTAGGCAAGTTACTAAACCCCAATTGTCTGGTTCTTACTGCTCTTCTTCCTTAGACCTAGTAGGATCAATCCTAAGGATCAAAAACAACAAAAGATTAGGAATCCTTTGAGAGAATCTTAATTAGAATTATAGCTGCTCACCTTGGGTACCCACAGAGCTATCTTGAACTGTTTCAATCTTTTTAAGTCCCATAGCTTCAATTATCATCTCTATGCTGATATTCCTCCAATCTACTTACCCAGCCCTAACATCTCTGCTAACCTCCAGTTTCACTTCTCCAAATGCCTACTGAGACATCTGACACAGGAGGTCCCATGGACATCTTAACCTCAACAGAATGAAAAATGAATCATTATTTCCCCCTAAACCCTCTCTTCTTCCTAATTTCTTTCCTCTTTTTCTCTCTTAGAAAAAAAAACCAACAACAAAACTCTTACCTTCTGCCTTAGTATTAATTCTAGAAAGAAGAGCAGAAGGTACTTTAATCTTCCTGGTCACCCTTATTCCTCCTCCTCCCTCTCTATTAGCCCAACATATCCAATCTATTATATCAAGTTAAGCCACTTCTAATTCCTAACATCTATTGCACATGCTCCCTTCTGTTTTCTGATAATTGCTCTCACTCTATTATAGGCCCGTTTCAATCATGCCTAGCCTATATAATAAGGCACTAGCCTACTAGTTTGTCTTGCTGCTTCAAGTCTCATCCTACTCTAACCCATCCTCCATTCAACAGAAAGAGAACTTTCTACAGCACCCATCACCCCTCTCTCCTGTCCAATAAATTTTATTGGCTCCATATCACCCGAGACCAAAAATAAAATCCTGATTGGTATCCAACACCTACACAATATGATCTGTCTCTACAACAGGTCACATTGCCATTCTCCAAATAAAATATTACATCTCCTGATCCTAGGCAATTTTACTGTTTGTCCTTTCATAGAATGTTCTCCTTTATCATATAGTGAGTGGGTGGTCTGCTGAAGGAGAAAGGGTGATCTTTATCATCATCTCCTAACTTTAAGTCCCAGTTAAGATCCCACCCTTCTATACAAAGTGTTTTCTCATCCTCCTTAATGCTAATGCTTTCCATCTTTACTGTTCCATCTGTATTGATGATAAATCTCCAATTTATCCTGAATAAATCTTGTTTCAGTAATACACTGCTGTTTGCATGTTCTCTACCTCATTAGACTATGAGCTCCTTGAGAGTAGACTGTCTTTTGCCTTTCTTTGTGTTGCTAGCACTTAGCCAAAGGTCTGGAATATAGCAGGTCCTTAAGAAATAACTAACACTGCAATCCAGCCAAAATGATTACCTCTTTATTCCTCACACATCACAGTCCATTTTCCATCTTCTTACACTATTCCTGGACTGTATACCCTCATTCTTACCACTACGCCTCAAAGTCCTACTCTTCCTGTCAGATTAAGTAAGGCACAATCTTCTTCATGAAAGTTTTCCTGTACCCAACACACATCTCAATTGCCAATTTCCTCCCTTACAAAGTACCTTGTATTGAACTACTTTGAATATATTTGTATTTATTAAATTTTATTTACACTGTATATATTTTAAATGCACTTGTTTTCCCAATTAGAAGGTAAGTTCGCTGAGAATAGAGATTGTTTCATACTTTGTAGTGGCAGTCACAGTACCTACAACAGACAACAGGTACTTACTAAATATTTGCTGATTATTGTTTGCAATGTGATATAGAAGGGATAGGAAACTGGACCTAGAATTAAGATTATCTCCAAAAAGGGGTTCAATTCAATGACCTTTAAATTCCCTTCCAGCTCTAAATCTATGATCCTATGCTAGATGGAAATTATGAAGAAGCACTAAGTTGGCAAGTTTACTAAGCAAATATTTTATAAATGAAAATGACCATGGCATGTCCAAGATCTATATACTAAGTAGAAAGGTTTATTTTTTGGTCCTAATGCCCTAATCAGATTTAAGAAAACAAACTTAAAAGTCAATTATGAAGATGCTTTCTGCAAACAAACCTTTTGCAATATTTCAGTTTAATTTACCTGTTTTTTTTTCTGTGCTTCACTGTTATCTAATGTAGAGATGGAAACAGCAGGTAAAGATTTCTGCGCAGCTTTCAAAGCAGCTGGATTGTACACTGTTTTTGTGAGGCCAGTAGAAGTGGATAACACCTAACAACACAAAATTAATTATTTTCTCTTATGTTTGTTGTTTCCTACAGAACTCTAGACTAAAATGCTCAATTTTAACATGTTAGATATTTAAAATTTTAAAGCATCACTGACAATTCATATTAATACAAATTTCACATTAAGCAGTTTTAAGAGGAAAGGAAATGAGTGGCACATCACCCCTTAATAAGAAATTTTACAAGAATATTACTCAAGCACAAGGGGGTGAGATGAGAAAAACACAAATTGAAAGCAAAAAGGCTGAGCCCTACACCACCAAAAAATATGAATTACTGATAAACTAAACAAGTGGTATTTAAAATATAATTATCATCTTGAAATCACATATAAATCACATGTATACTATTCTACTAGTACTGATACTGTTCATAAATTTTCTGTTTACTATTTGCTGACTGATCATTAATTATATCAGTCAAATAAGATCAAGGATTAAATTTATTCTGTGTCACTAGTGGTAAAAAATATTAACTCACAAATAACCTTTATTAAAAGGCTGCATTAGAGGCAATCCATCTTATCTAGTACTAAGGAATCCTAATCTTGGAAAACATCCTGGATTTTTGAACATAATTTTAATATTGTTCTGGCCATTGCCCCTTACAGGTAAAAAGAAAATACTTTCAGGAATTTCTTGAATATATATATAGATATAGATATAGATAGATATAGATATATGGATATAGATATATAGATGTATAGCTATAGATAGATAGATATAGATATAGATATATAGCGTGCCATTGCCCCCTACAGATAAAAAGAAAATACTGGATCAATATATATACACACACATACACACACATATGTGTATGTGTGTATATACTCATTTTGGATTCAGGAAATATGATCACAGTCAAATAATTTCCTCTCTGTTAATTCTAAAAAAGTTAATTGCAAAATAATAGAAAAAGTTAAGAAGAGTGTCAGTTATCAGCTGTTTTAACATTTCTAAGGGGCAGTGGTGGCAACATCCTAAAGATTACAAAGCAAGTCAAGGGCAGGAAGTAGAAATAAAGATGGGAATTCCTACTCATTCACCAAAATCATTACCTCTACTAATAAGTTTTTCTTTGCTAAGAAATGCAGTAGCACTTACTATTTACTTTAAATTCCAAGGGATACAGTATGAAGGAGGGATAAGATAGGTAGGATAAAAGCTAAATAAAGAATATTTCCCCAAATTCCTTAGTAGCATTTTGTCTCCTCACAAAAAGTCTTAAATCATGCTATCATTTTGACTAATTGGTATTCATGAAGTTTATGAGAGTCTATTGAATGCAGAGGGCGATGGAAAATTTTCCAGTACCTTTCTTACAACCAATTGATCTTCTTTCTTTTCTTCTCCTGTCCCTCCTTTGGTTTATGCCTATAATTTTCATTTTGTAGTCATTTACCTACTCTTTCTTCTCCACCTTTCCCGCTTTTTTCCTTCCTTTCCATTCACCAATAACCATAATACAGAATTGAAGTGTATTTTAAAGTGTTTGTGGTATATATTTGTTGTGTGGTGTTTTTTAAATCTATGGTATAACATTTAAATTTTAAAAATAAGACTGGGTTTTTGAGGGAGAAAAAATATATAAACCCATTACATATTTTTTTTTGCTTCAATTTGGCCAAGTGCTGGGATTTTTCCCCTCAGTGTGGAATATTGACCCTCAATAGGGAAAGGATTGCCTAGACCTGACTCAGGTAAACCATGCAGTAATAACTTGCAAAGCAACAGTAACCTAGTTTTTCTCTTTAAAGTAAAGGAAAACAGCACTTTTAAAAACTAAGTTTAACATAACAAAAGGTTAATATATAATTAAATCATAAAACTTTAATTATTTTAAATCATAAATTTATTATTATTAGATCATAAAAATACCATATCATATTACCTCTTCATTATCACTATCCTCTAAAAACGAAGGAAGGATCCCATTTTCGTAAGCAATGCCTCTCTTGTAAACATTAAGTATGGCTACAATAAATTGGCATACTATTTTAATACCCATATTCATGAAACAGTGATGCTGCGTGACATAGCAGACAACCAGCCTTGAAGCTAAGACTTGGGTACCAAGACTATTTCTAACATATACTGGCATCCTGAACCAGTGCAAGCAACTTAATCCTTCACTGCTCTAGGCAGTTCTTTTAAGACTATTAAGTTGGAAAGGAGACCTGCCAACATAGTAGAGTAGGAAGTAGTAGAGACCCTCCCAAGACAACTCCATTGATCTAAGAATGCTAGAGTTTGAAATGATTAGAAAGTAGAAGAAACTACAAAGAATTATTTTTTCAGCTCAATATCACAAATTTGATATATAAACAAGTAACCCAGAACAGGAACTATGGAACAAGGATGAGCTGGGATTACAAACTTAGCGTCTAAGAGAGCAAGATCAAAGGAACAGGATAGTTCTGATCTTCTATAATCAGACTATGGCCCAGTCAAGAAAGAAGGAAGCATAGCCCAGAGGGCCAGAAGCCAGATTGATAGCCAGGAGGCCAGTGGAAGAAGAGCAGCACAAAATTCTCAAGAGTGCAGAAAATATGGTCATGAAACTCAGGGTTCTGAGGAAGACCAGTAGAGCAGAAATTCCCAAAGCTGAACTCAGACTCAGGTTCCTGATCAGGCCAGCTGTGCTAGGTCTCCCAGAGGCCCTAGGAGCCAAGGTCCCAAGCTAATCCAGCTTTATAGGGTTCTCCTGGACAGGTCAATACTGCAGATGTCAGCTCAGGACCAAGAGCAAAACTAGCAGTGTGGGAATATCCAGAGCGGATGTTGGACTCAGCTCACGGGCCAGGCCAGCAGAGTTGGGTCTTCTACAAGGCTCAGAAGCTCAGGTTCAGGATGTAGAGCCTCCTAGTAAGGTTTCCAGAGTGGCTAAGAACTCTGACTCAGCATTCAGGACAAAAATACAGAGAGCTCAGAGCTGAACTCAAATTCAGCCCCCCCTACCCAGGCCAGCAATACTTGGTCTCCAAGAGGGCTTGTAAATCCAAACTCAGTGCCCAAGCTTTGGTTCTCCAAGAGATTATAGACAGGTTCTTCCCTTTCCAGGAAAGCAGCTGGGGAACAAAAGAATCTCTCAGAGTATCCTAGAAAGCACTCATATCCAGGTCAGCAATGTCAAGTTGCCTAGAAGTCCCTGGAAGAATAACTACACACACACAAAAAAATAAAATGCTACTTACTATAAGGCTATGGATGTCCATTACACAAATGCAAACTAAGAGAATAATCCCAAAATACCTATAAGCAATGCTTTGAAGAAAACAATATCTTGCCTACAAGAATTAGAATTTCTAATAGAAATGTAAATGTAAAACTTTTTAAAGAAATATATAACTTTTTTAAAATGGAATTTAAAAATAAGATAAATGAGAGCAATTGAGAAAAGAACTGGAAAAGAAACAAAAACTATCTAAGAGAGATTTAGAGAAAGAGTGAGCATTTTAGGAAAAGTACAAACCTTACTCAAATGACAATAGTCCTTCAAAAATTAGAAAGGACCATATTAATATCAAAACAAAGTCAAATGATAGAAAAAGTAAAAGAAATAATATGGTATCCTATATCAAAAAGACTTATCTAGAAAAGTGATAAAGGAGAAATAATTTATCATTGAATTACCTGAAACTCATGGACAAAAAAGAGCTTAAGCCTCATATTTCAAAAAATCACAAGATATCTGATATCATAAAATCAGAATGCAAAGGAGGGATAGAAAAATTCTCCAGTCACCTCCTAAAAGAAATCCCACATGGAAACTTTCAGAAATGTGAGTCAAAATCCAGACCCTTTGATAAAAGGGAAAAAAAAACAAACAAAAAACCAGCCAAATGGAAGGAGTTCAAGAACCAAGAAACCAGTCAGGATCACCCACAAGATTTAGCAGCTACTCCTATAAAGCACTAGGGTACATGGAATAGTAATCCAAAAGGCAAAAGATATAGGATAATAACCAAGAATAACTCAACCAGAAAAAATGAAGTTTAATTCTACATAGGGGAAGATGTAATTTTAATGAAATAGAGGAGTTCTCCAAGGATTCAACCAGAGTTAAATAGAAAATTTGAAATGAAAACACAGGACAATAAGAAAAATTATATAAAAAGAAAACACAAAGGGGACAGCTAGGTGGTTCAGTGAATAGAGCAAGCCAGGCCTGGAGATAGGAGGTCCTAACTTCAAATTTGACCTGAGACACTTCCTAACTGTGTGACCCTGAACAACTCACTTAACCCCCACTGCCTAGCCCTTATCACTTTTCTGCTTTGGGAACAATACACAGTATTGATTCTAAGATGGGGAAAAAAAGAGGTAAACAGAGCATTTGGAAAAGATCTTGTGAGGAAAAAATGTTTGTTCTCTAATGGGGAGGGGAGGGTGATGTACATTGCTCCCAGCATGCCCTGAGAACAACAGTGCTGAGAGGAAAGAAGAAACCAAATAAGCTAGAGGGCTTTCAGGTGATTTTTGTTAAGTTATGATGATCTTAAAAGAAAGAAAGCAGAAAAGGGGACAGACTACAAAAAAAAGGAAATGGGATGGGGGGCTTACTTTCTCATAATTTCATGGAATACAAGCAGAAATGTATACAAATACATAAGGGCTGATGGAACAGGTGAAACTGGAACCTCAGGAAAAGAATTACAACTATAACATTATTAAAATGGAAGATCTTCAGACTTAGAAGCTGTGATCAATGCAATATTCAACCATGATTCCAGAGAATCAATGCTATAGAATACATTCTGACAGAGAGGTAATATACCCAATACAAAGGTTTGAGACCTGCATTTCTGGATGTGACCAAAGTGGGGATTTGTTTTGTTTGACTATGTGCATTTGCTACACAGGGTTTGTTGTTTTTTGGGGGGGAGATGGAAGAGAGAAGAAATGAGAAGTAGATGCTTGTTAATTAGAAGGAAAAACACCAAGTTGTAGAGAAGATGTCAATCTACATTAGCAGAATTTCCTCTCCAGGGAGTTCTCTGTCCCAGCTCTATCCTGATTCACAATAAAATGTTTAAGGCAAAATTTTCAATGTAGGTATACCACTATGCACCACAAGTATGTTCATGGAATTTGGGAGCTTCCAACCAAGATCATCTTAGTCAACCCCTTTACTTTATAGAAAAGCAAGTTGAAGTCCCAGTAAATAGTTCATTTGCCAAAAGTAATAAAGCTTGTTAATGATAAAGCCAGGTGAAAAATACAGTGCTTTAGTTAATATATTGTTTTCCTCATTACGATCCCTTGAGGTTAGCAGAAATTTTGCTTCTGCATTGCTTTTCTGGAACTGATTTTGTTGGTATAAGAAGCTTCAAGTTAGAAAAGTTTATCTTGCTAAATCACCATATCAGCAACTCTTTTATTACTTGGTTTTAAGAAAAGTGTTTAGAGGGCAGAGGCTAAGTGACTTGCTCAGCAAAGCACAGTCACTCTGTATGTACCAAAAACTGAATTTGAACTCATATCTTCCCAACACTGAGGCTAGCCTCTCTAGCCACTTTGCCATTCTGCCTGTAGCTCATTACCCCCTTATTACAAATCAAAAAACATAAGGTTAGAGAAGAGAGTAGAAGTCATTTCAGTACAGTTGTCTTTCCATTACAACAAACTATTCTCAATTGTAAAAGTCCTATAAATGTAAAAATTTATTATACCAACAAATATGTCTATCATTCATAGAACTATAGATCACAAACATGTTAAATCATAAATGTTAATGATATTTAACTAAATACCTTCTCCAAATTGAGGTCTCATTTCCAAAATACCACAATGTATCATCTTAATACCTGAAGGTGTCAGGAAATTTCTTTGGAAGGGCTTAGACTGATCATTTTTTAAAATTTGTCAGTTATTCTCCATCTTTCTGTTGCTCCTTTTACCTTATTTTCTACCCTTAAAGTAAACAGCAGCACCAAGGGGGAAAGGTGCAGAAGGCTGAAAAGGTTTTTGTAAAATTTGGAAGAAACAATTTCTGTAACTTAGATTGCAGATAGATAAGTTTCAGGCTCAATGTATTTAAAAAGGGGAACTTTAAGCAAAGGTTATAAACAAGTACTTATGAGGGATGCTGTAACAAAGGACATCTATCCATAATCTCTGAGGTCTCTTTCAGCTCTGAGATTTTATGACAATGAAAAGATATGTTTCATTAATTTTAGTATCTTGTATGATTATATCATGAAACTTTCAGTAGTTATCAAGTAAGGTAAACAGAAGAGATAAATGTAATTTTCCATAAGTTGAAATTTGTTCTCTAAGAAATGCAGAATATTTTCAGCTCAGTTTTGTCTATACCCTTTTCCTCTTGGGGAGGAAAATTACAAAGGTAAATTTCATTTTTTTAAATTTTAAAATATTTTCATGATTTATTTTCTTTCCCCTCTCCTCTTCCTCCCCCCTCCCAGAGTCTACAAGCAATTCTATTGGATTATACAAATATTATTACTTGATACCTATATCTCCATATCATTCACACAAAGATAAATTTTAGCTTACCCTATTTGCATAGCTTTTTGACAAATTTGTAATTCATACAATGTAAGATGAAGGTTAACCATTGAAATACAAATTAGCTTTAGTCAGATTTTCTTAATTAAATGCCTGAAAAGTAACAATGAAAGTAGTAGATCACAATGGAAATAAATGCTTCTGAATGGAAATTGTGTTGGATCATCTTCAATCAATAAGAAAATATTTAACAAGTACTTGTTATGTACTAAACACTAAGCCACAGGATTCTTGTAAAGAAATACAATATGGTTTTATCACACTTCAGAAACCTAGAACCCAAATGAACAGACAAAGATAATCTTTCTAAAGAACAATTTATGTTTGATATAAGGCAATATAACTAAATGCTTTAGAAGTTCTGAAGACAGGATAGAAAGGAAGACTAGAGTAGGCAGGGCTAGTTAAAGAAGACTTCATAGCAGAAGTAGATGAGATTTGGATAAAGTAGAAAAAAATTAAAGAAGTTGAATGACATAAGTGAATATACAGAGGTTAGATAATAAACATAGCATGTTCAATATATAGTGAGAAAATGGATGGCAAACTGAGCAATGAGAAAAAATTGATTGGGTATGACCACACCAGAATATGAAAGCCATAAGAAAATAGTACAGTCATTTAAATTTGTACACAGAGGATTTAACTCAAAGTGCTGATTAAGGAAGACAAATCTAGCATATGTATATAGTATTGAATAGGAAGGCAAATATCTAGAAAAGAGGGAGGGGTAGGATTTTTAAAAATACTATAATAATCTCAATGTGATGAAAGAAGAATTTCCTAAGGGATAATGTAAGAAGAAATGATGTTTTTAAGTCATATACTTTTAAAATAATGAAAAATCAAACTTTACAAATGATGGGAAATGAGGAAGAGAAAAATTTTAAAAATTACACCAAGACACTGAGGTTTTTCTACCCTGGAAAATTGTATCACTGACAGATTAGGAATTTGGGAGGGATAGACAGCTTAAGAGTAAAGTATGAGCATGGCCTTAAAAAAGTCCAACTGGTAGTTAAGGAATCTCACATTCTTGGGATAGGCAAATGAGAGGATAGTCTGAGAGAGAGAGAGAAGTGGAGTAAACCTAAAGATTCAATGACTAGGTTATGAAGTCAGTTATGCACCAGGATATTTGGTTACCTAATTAATAACTTCTTAGCTGTGAAGGGGAAAGAAGAAAAAACTGGTAATCAGGAAACCTGAAGGTTCCTATTTGAATTCTCCTAAGTAATTAGCTATGTGACTTGTGCAAGTCCCATAACCCTTCTCTGATCTTTGAACTTTAGTTTCTTTATTGTATAAAGTGAGGGAGATAATAGATAATCTCAGCTCTAAAATTATATTATCCAAAGAATTCAAAACAAAACTGGACATGAAGTCTCAGCTGTAATTCTAAATTGTAGAGGAGCAATTTAAGTGTGAAAATAGAAACAAAGACTACATCTACATTACAGGCCATATCTGCCAAGGAATAAAATATTCTAACTAATAAATTCTGTCATTCTGATTATCTCTCTACCTAAAATGATTAATGAATTTAATTGAACAAACCAATGGTTTATGTATAGACATAAAGAGATTATCAGTGATATTTTAAAACTCTTCTTATGAGGAAAAGACAAGAAGGAATAGCACAATATAGCACCTTCCTCACAACCACCTACAATGTACAAAATCTAATTTTTATTCTCTATTTAATAGACAATAATGATGATGGTCTGAGAGGTTAACTGACCTGCCCAAAGTCATATGTCTAATGAAGAAACTACAATAAAAAGAGACAAAAAACAGGGGAAGTATAGAGTGGGAGAAAAATATTTTAAAAGCTTTATGCAAAAAGAAAAAAAAAACAAATGAGTCACTCTTCTTTTTCATGAAAGTGATAAGCAAAAAAATTTAAAAAGAAAATTGAGACTAAAGAGTACAATAAAGCAACAGCTTCCAGACACACACACAAAAAAGCATACACTTTTTTTTAATTAAGATGCCACCTGAAATGATAACTGAAAACAATAAGGAAGCCAAAATAAACATATCATGCTATTCTTCTTACCTTTTCAGTTGCTGAAACAGATGGCTTTGATACAAAACCCAACCTGTCCTTCACAGATAACTTAGTTACATTCTAAAAAAATTAAAATGGACACATTCAGTGTTTCCCCCAGCACATATATTTCTGTTGGGATTTATGAACATTTAATTTGCCACTGTTTAAAACCTATTAATCTATACTGAACTTAACTAGTCCCAGGAAAGGTACTAACAAGTTTTATTTTGCTTGTTTTTGTTTTCAGAAAGGAAAGAGTATTGTGGAAGATTCAGGGAGAAAAAACCAACAACCACCAAAAAACCCCCAGCATGCATTATAATCAACCACTGAGAACTAAAAATATTAAATGAGGAAACTACATTAGCTAATCTTTTAGGTCACTTGGCTCTAGAAATCTGTGGTTTTGTGATTCTACACTGCTGATTATTTTAAATAACAAATTCAAAACATTTAAATACACTTCAAAACTTCTTTAAAAAACTGTCTCCAGATCAAATAATCTTGTACTATACTCATATAAACAGACTCTGTATTCAACTGGACAATTTAATACCTAATTCCTTAATTTGAATAACCATTTAAAATGCCCCCCAAATCCTTTGCTCTTTAGATAAAAAGGGATGACTAGTTACCGTGACATCAAATAGTTAAGGAAAGTTTCAGACTACAAATATCTTACATCATATTCAACGGGGTATCATAATATAGCCCGATTAGACAGTGTAAATACTGAACCAGAGAGATGTAAACCAGTTACTAGAAGTCCAGATAGAGAATCATAAGCCTCTGCATGTAAGGGAAAAATTCCTATCAGCCAGGCTGGGGGCAGGATACAGGGAGATGCCAGAGCAGGAAAGTTGATACAAAGTTCTGAAGTGTTAGCTACTGAGAGGATGCTACTGTCTAGCTTTAAATCCTCCCTGAAAGTGTTTTAATAGTTCATTAGTAAAATTTTCAATACAAACATAATAAAATTTTAAGTTGAGTAAGAAAACAGAAATTGGCTAACAGTATTTTACTTCCCAGAAATCTTTGCTATTTCACAAAGTGAGGAATGCCTATAAACTTAACTTGGATTTTGAATGGCAATACTAACTAAAACTGGGAGTTTTACAAGTAAGAAGTGTTTGTGTTAATTTTAGTTAGCTGTACTTAATTTGGTTAAAATAAGAATGCACAATTTAAAAAAACAAACAAGTTAAAGAATTATCATTTTAATCGACAGAGAATACCTGAGGAATATCTGTACCAGCACTTTGGGCTTCTGCAGGTTCAATATTACTTGAAGGTACAGGACCTAATCGTTCTTTCACAGACTGCTTGACAACAGGCAAACTGGGCTGCTGGACTAATGGTTGTATAACCTAAAAAAGAAGGGAAAAAATGTTAATCAATTAACTTGAAAGTAATCAGCACTAAGAAAAAAGGATAATCAATAAAGCACGCAGACTTTTAAATTATCACATATTTCAGAACCCTCAAATTTTCTTCATAGTTATAGATGCTTCCAGAACAAGTGTAAAGTTAAATAACATTTTAATATTTATATGGGTTCTCTAAAACTTTTTTCTCTTAAAAGGCTAGAAGAAACTGTGGTTTTATCTGGACAAAATTAGTCAATAAATAAGGCTTTCTAAAAATAAAGTTTTTTTAAAAATATGCCCCCAACATTGACCTTCATTCTATAGACCTATAAAAGAAATGAATTCTTCCAAGTATATACCCCCCTTTTAGGTGGCTTTCTGGGTACATGTAAAAACTAATTATCAAATGATTTTTACACCCATACAATTTTTCTCTTACTTTCTGGGAAGCTGTTTGTAGTTGCTGAGCAGCCCCCTCTCGGTGCCAATAGACTTTAATAAAACGATTATTGAACACTGCCTCTGTACTAGAGATTGCTTTTTTTGCTTCTTCATATGTTGCAAATTGGATAAGTGCACCTTCAGGATCACCATGATAGGCAACCTAAAATGTAAATGGGAAACAAGGAACATTTCCAATGAATCTCTCTAAATAGTTCACAATTCAATTACCCAAATATTTATCAAGTCCCTCCTCCTAGCAAGGTATTGACCTAGATTCAAGGGAGACAAAGAAAATAATAAAACTGTTTTTGTCACCAAGAAAAAGAAGGTATGATGAAGCAGATACACAAGACTAGTAAATAAAGTGATACGTAAAAAAAAATTTTTTAAGAGAGCGCATTAAAAATGGGGGAGAGGGGAAACAAAAAAAAGGCCTCACTAGGAGGTAGGATATATTTTGAAGGAAGTGAGGGGTTCTATTGAGCTGAAAAGAGAAGCTCTTTCAGGAAGGAAGGACAGCATCTGCAAAGCCCAGGAGAGAAAGAATGCCCTATCTATAGAAAAGCTAGCAAAAGTCCAGTATGACTAAAACAAAGACTTAGGTGAAGGGTAATATAAAATAAGACTGGAGATGTAAGTGTGTACCATATTTATTACATAGTCCCTGGCAGTTTACAAAAAACTTTCCTCACAACATTATGCACTACATTAAGTGAAAGATCAAGACTTGTATTTAGGGCTTCTATCTCCAAGTCCAATGTTCTTCACACAAGGACAAGACATCTCCCTCAATGGTCATAAAAACAAAAATATCAGTGTCTTTTAGATAAAAGTTCTTCTTTTTAAATTTCTCATTCCTAGCTCCAGTTTCTCCTCACTATACAGGAACAATGTAATTAAAACTATACTAATGAATAATCATGTGAACTTTGCCAAGGCATATGATGATGAAAATGTAAATCATTTCCCCTCAAGAGAGCTCATCTCAATATCAGTAAAGATAAGCAATAATATGGATACATCTCCATATCAACAGCAAAATGTAGTGAGCTATTCTTATTTTTAAAGTAAAAAGCAGCATAGAATAGTCAGCATTGTACTAAAGCTGGATATAATCCAGCCTCTGACACTTATTAACTGTGTAACCAGCCAAGTTAATGAAGTCTGTTTCACCACAAGCTCAAATGAAATAATGAATATAAAACATGCTGCCCTTTAAATTACCTATAAATTGCAGGTACTGCTGTTTAGTTATTTCTAACAAAAGATGATGAATACTTTTAAAGTAGTATACCCTAAGATCAAAAGTCACAATGTCAGAAATGAGAACTCTACAAGGGAAGACTACCCTTTTCTTCTTCATACTTGTCTTTGTGTTATCTATAAAAACAAAAAGTCTAAAAAACTAACAAAATAGCTAACCACAATCATTGAGAGTTGGCTTTGAAATTCTAAACTGCGGAAAAAATCAGATAAGTATCTTTTCCATCAGGGACTGCAATGTTTCAGAGCTTGATGAACCAACAGAATGTAATCCATACAAAGAAGGGCCTAAAAGACTTCACCATCCACAAGGATTCTACTGAACTTTGAGTGTAGGCTAAAAACCTGAGAAGTACATACTTAACAAAAATGACTCATAAAAAGAATAGTGCATATGGAAAATGACAAAAATTTGTTTCTGGTTAGCACAAACCAAGAGAAATAAGTCTAAACCAGTGGTTCCCAAACTTTCTTGGCCTACCGCCCCCTTTCCAGAAAAAATATTACTTAGCCCCCTGGAAATTAATTTTTAAAAATTTTAATAGCAATTAATAGGAAAGATAAATGCACCTGTGGCCATCACCACCCCACTGGATCGTTACAACACCCAACAGGGGGTGGTAGCGCCCACTTTGGGAATCACTAGTTTAAATTATGGAAAAAAAACTTTGTAAAACTAAATTTTACATTACTGTGACCAAATTAATTAAATTTAATTAATTAAATATCCTTTAAAGAAGAGTTCACCTGATCTTTCCATAAGCCTTAATAACTCAGATTTATTTCCCTTATATGTTCTCTATATCCGCATTTTAGAGACTTGAAAAGAAAAGGCTGCTTTAAGTTGAATTCCCCTCTCTAAACTTATTTACTCTTTCCCCAGGTTTTTTTGGGGGGCAGAGGTTGGGTGAATTGGGGCAGGAATGAGAGAATGACTAGGTAGTTATGTAGCTCCTACTATGTGCTGGGCACTATGCACTTTACAAATATCTCATTGGAACCTCACAACCACCCTCTCAAAGTACGTGCTCATTGTTCCCATTTTACACACAAGGAAATTCAGGCAAACAGATTAGGTGATTTGCCCAGCCACATAGCTAGTAACTCTAAGGTTGAATTTTAATTCAGTTTTTCCTGACTCCAGGTCTAGTATTCCATCCATTCATTGCACCACCTATAAAGTGTCAATTAAAAAAAATTTTTAAGCATATATTATTTCCATAAGTCAGTCAAGAAGTTGAACAGGGTAAAATCAAGTAGCTGCAGTAATTTTATACTCTGAATATGCTACCTGGTGTTAACTTAATTAAAATACAAATATTTCCACATCTACCTCAAAAGGTGGAGAAATATTTCAAAATTAAGTTTTGCTTAAAATTGGTTTAAAACAGAGGTAGGACTTGCAATTGCAAATCACTACTAGAAAAAGAAAAGAAAAAGAAAGGCTGACTTTGGCGAGGAAAAGGACTTTTTATTCATCAGAGCCAGGAATTACAGGAGAAGATAATGATGGATAATACTGAGGAGTTTTGAGATACAAAATAGTGGGGAAAGAATTTCTGGTTAAGATAGAGAGGTGAACGGCCCTAGAAAAGTCCAGTTCTCTCAAAAATGCCCTAGCCAAGACTGGAAAGGAAACCAGACATAATAACAATAAAAAATGACCAAAGGAAATAGCGAGTAAGTTCCTCCTTCCAGACCAAGACTGCACAAGAATCAAACACGAAACCTGAGGGTCCTTAGAGAAGGGATGCATTAGAGAGCACAGAAACTAATAAACAAGGTCCAAAACCAATAAGATCTTAGCACTGGCCCATCAAAGAAAGCAGTAGCAGGGACAAAAGTCAACAAAAAGTGGGCATGAGGATTCCGAAAAAATACTGGATAAGATTCATGAAGAAAGAAATAAAGGAGACTAGAATGCTGTATGTCAGCATTTTTTTTATTCCATATATATTTTTAAAAATTATACTAAGATGAACTGGGGAAAAAATGAAGTCAAGGGTAATTTTATTTGCAAAACCTTCCAAGCCTATCTAATCCAAAAAAGAATATCCTAGGTCTTGGGACTACAAAGACAGAAGAAAAAAGTTTTTACTTTTATAGGGTTTATATTCTACTGGAATGATAAATATAAATAAAACAAGGATATACATGGTAATATGAGGTAGAAAGAGAGAAGTAATAATATTAAGTAATGGTTTCTAAAAGGAAATGGAAGAAGTAACAGTTTCTAAAAGGAAGCCAAACCTTGAAGGAAGTAGGTGATTTTTGGGGGAGGCAGGTTGCTTTTATGGCACTTTAAATTTTTTTATTATATTTTTTCCTCAATTATATGTAAAAACAATTTTCAGCCTTAGGTTGGTTGTTTTTTAATTCTGAGCTAAATTTTTCCCCTTCATTCTTCCTTGCCCTCCCCTCTCCCTGAGAAAGAAAGCAATTTGGTATCGATTTTACATGCACAATAATGTAAAACATTTTTCTATATTAGTCATTTTGAGAAAGAAAATTCAAAAAACAAATGAAGAAAGTAAAATATAGTACTCAGACTCCAACAGAACTTTATCTGGAGGTGGATGGCATTTTTCATCGTAAGTCCTCAGAATGATCTTAGATTCCTATATTGCTAAGAATAGCTAAGTCATTCACAACTATTTATCATATATTGGTTGTTACTGTGTAAACTGTTTTCCTGGCTCTGGTCACTTCACTTTGTATCAGTTTATGTAAGTCTTTCCTGGTTTTTCTGAAATCATTTTTCTCACCATTTCTTATAGCCCAAAAGTATTCCATTACAATCATATACCACAGAAGTAAGAGTTATTTAAGAGGCAGAAGGAAGGATATTCTAGAAATGAATAGGTGAGAACCTGTGTAAAGGTACAGAGGCAGAAGATGAGGTACAAGGAAGATCAAAGAGGCACATTTGACCATATAAAAATGTGTAAAAACCCTAGAAAAGGGAACAACTGGGTGGCTCAATGGATTGAGAACCAGGCCTAGAGAGACAGGCAGTCGTGGGCTCAAATCTGGCCTCAAGACACTTCCTAGCTTTATGACTCTGGGCAAGTCACTTAACCCCCATTGCCTAGCCCTTCCGCCTTGGAAATAATACACAGGACTGATTCTAAGACAGAAGGTAAGGGTTTAAAAAACAAAAAAGAACCTGGAAAAGTAGGCTCGAATCAGACTCATAGTCTAAATTTTATCCTAAAGGCAGCTAATGACATTTCTTAAACAGCAGAAATATTCTGGCAGATACATCATGAATTGAAGAGGGGAAGGGCAAGAGAAAGAGGGTGAGAGCCAGGAGTCCAATTTGTAGTTTCTGCCAATAATAGACAGAATAAGAGGCAACAGATGACATACTTAACTATGTTTACTGCCATTTAAGTGGTCCAGAAGGATACTCTTCAAAAGAATCTACAATACTTAGAAATCAAATGGATTATGAAGTTGAAAGAAAGGGAAAGAATAGATGATAATGACTTTAAATCTAAGTTAGTGGAAGGAAGGCTGCCCCAACAGAATGAGGGAAATCTGGAGAACAAATGAGTTTTAGAAAGAAGGGAATGAATGTTATTTGTATGAAATGACTACTTAGCATCCAGAATTGCATAGAATTATGAACATTAGTGTTTCACAAAACAGCAAAAAGCAAAAGAATGAAAAAACAAGTATGCAGAAAACTTGGCATGAAACTGAATTAAGTTGGGTTATCCCAAGGAGATACTCATAGACACATTAAAAGATCCAACAGAAAGGAATTAAAAAAGATCAGGATTTCTTCAGCAACATTCTAATCACTGAAAACAGTAAAAATCACTACATTTGGACTCAAGCTTTAGTAATTAATATGCAAAAAGAAGTGGAAATGTCACTTAAGAAAACCAAATTGAGAAAAATAGCTAACCCTGACTCACTATACATGTAATGAATTTGAAGGCAAAAGAACTCTTATTCACTATCCAGTTCTATTTAGTACTATCTGCATGACTTGTAAAAAACTAGTTAACTTCTTGAGGCTTCATTTCCTTCTTTAAAAAGGGCAGGGATTTTGTCTTATCTCTGAAGTAACTTCCAGATTTTTATCCTACCAAGAAGAATTATTTTAAAAAGAACTCGGGGATTGATTTTCAAGATACCTCAAGATTCTAAGGAAAATTAAAAAGAATACAAAAGATCAAAAAAGATAACTAAATGCTAGAAAAAGAAAATTATGGGACCATAAAAGGAAAAAGAGGTAAGGAATAAATGCAGCCATGCTGCAGCTGCTCCTACTCCATTCTCTAAGAATTTCAATGAGGAGAAAGTGACACACAATTCAACTCCAGAGACCTTCTCCTCATCCCTAACTAGTACTGCCTCTGTATCTCTGCTCAGATATGTCAGATTTGTTTCATCTTGCCCACTCAATGATATATTATTATGAGTGTCTTCCTTTCTCCATACACTATCCCTTTACAGCTCTTTTTTTTTTTTTTTAAATCCAACCCCATTTGAATGTAAGCTCCTTGAGGACGGAACTCTCTTTGGTTTGAGTATTTTCCTAGTGGCTAGCACAGTGACCAGAATATAGTAAGCTTAATAAAGGCTCTTCTTGATCCTGTCAATTGATCAATATATCTATTTATAGGAGTGAGATAAAAACAAGAAAAGGGACAAATTGAGTATTGCATTGATATCTACAAGATGTTAAAAGTCCAAGGGAAAGTCAGAAGGCTAGATAGATGCAGTTGAAAGATTTAATAAAAAATATGACTAAGGAAGAACAGGATGGCAATTTGCACTAATGGAAATTATGAGTATCAGTGAGATTACAAATCTAACCGTGTAATTAAATTGGGAATGACAGATAAAGATTATGAAATATTTTTATACTTCTTACCTGTAAGTTGACCAAAGTTCCAAACCGGCTGAAATGTTCATTCAGTTTGCTGATATTATTCAATTCTGGAGGAACCTTCCTGAGTTCAAGTTTGGTATTTTCATTTCCAAACTGAACCTTCTTTTGGAAACCTGGGCTGTTTGTTCTATTAAAATTTGGCCTATAAAAAAAATTATATTTCTTATGCAAAATAAAAAGACATTAAAATCCAATTTCACATTTAGTTGTAAAAAATACAAATTGATGGTAACAATACCGCCATGGGAAGAAAAAAAGGAGATAGTCTTTCAATCCTTTGTGTTACTATCCTGTCTTTAAATTTTATCATTTACACTGCATTCTTTGGTATCCAAATCTACTGTATTCCCTCATTACCTCTAAAAGTTCAGCCTCCTTCTTGTGTCCCAATTTCAATTTTCCCAAAATGACTAGTGTTACAAGATATTTAGGAAGTGAGATTTTATTCTGGCTAGCTCACTTCCAAAAATCTCCTATTTAAACATGCACAACCACACATAGCCTCATTCCAACTCTATTTTCTCTCATCAAGCAAAGCATAAACTTTGAACCAAGCTGAGATTCTCAGAGGCTTCATGAATACGTACTCAGAACAAATTTACTAACAGCATCCAGGAAACTCAACTTAAAGCTCTCAAAAATGACACAGGAAAATTAGATTTATATGAATACCATGGCTGATGTCAACCACAAAAACAAAACAAAACCAAAAAAAGGGGGAGAGTTCGGGAAGGACAGTCTCTGGAACCCTCTTAACTTCATACTCTGTGGATTTATTGCTACTTAAATCCCTATCCCCACTCTCATCCTGGCAATCCTACCAAGAAGCTCTGGATGAAAGTGAGAATCTCAAAACGGTTTACGAACTAAAGTGCTTGGAGTATTAATAATACTGTAGTAGTTCAGCTACAGTTATGGTTTAAATTTATGTTTTAGTCTGGGAAACTTACAACCATTTATAATATTCGTATCCATATGAAAATGAATCCTTAGTTCCAAATAAATTACTCACAATAAAAATATGACCTAAAGATTGATTACCTGTGAAATGCCTCATTCTGAAAAAAAAAATGATTCTATGCTTTTATTTAAATACTTTTGGAATTTAAGTATTCCTCAACGTTACCCCACCCCCAGCTTACTTGTCAAACCAAGTCTTCTTAGCAGGAACTCCAGGTTCCCCTGATCCAATGGTTCTTTTTCTTGACTCTGAATCAACCACTATCCTCATACTGCTTTTATTAGGAGGCTTTTCTGTAGGAAAAGAGTGAGTATCAACTGGCTTTCTTTATCTCATAGCTATGCTATTTAAATTCACATGAAATAATCTTCTAGTGCAAGAACAAGCAAAAGAGGAAAAAAGGTAAATGAACAGATCTTAAAATTAAGAGGAATTTACTTATTTCAAGATAATGAAATAAATATCCGCACAATTAGATTTTCACTACAATTTGCTAAGCAAAAAAACAAACAACCCCAAAAAAAAATCTAAATCATTAAATTCCATTACAAGTCAGTAGCATCAAAAGTTCCCAAACTTTTCCCTTTGGATCCCACCTCCTTTAGTGGAAATGTCCCAAAGATCTGTCTATATCATTGCTTCCTTTTGTTATATCCAAAGAAAAAAATTATAGTAAGACAATTTTTTAAAAATGCTAATTATTATGAGTTCTATTATTGCATAGTCTACTATGATAAATTCAACTTGGGAAATGTTTTTGTGACTTGCTAGATAACATTTAGAGAGAAATCAATGAACAATCGCAACTAAACTTGAAAACACACTACCAGTGATCAATACAGTAGATTCTTTACTTGTTTTAAGTGGATTATTTATATTGCAAAGTCTTTTACAATGCAAGCATTTGTGGAAAACTCAGCCTAAATCTACCCAAAAGTTTATGGAACTATGAAAAAAAAAAAGGTATTACAAAGATACAGTTAGTAGTTTCCTTATGCTCATTTAATGATTTTAAAATAACTATATTCTTGCAAATCACAAATTAAGTAATATGCAATTTTAATCCACACAGAACTTTTTAGAGCCCTGTGCCTAAAAACTTTCTTGTTTGAGAAAACTAAGGAAGGAAATGGGAAAAAATGGCTATTTAAAAATACCAATCATCACAAACAAAAATCTACTAATATACATGACTGACCAAGAATTCAGATTTGTTTCGGGTCAAGCATGAACAAATATTTTTAGGTTTTTGCAAGAAAATTTCCCCTTCAAAAAAGCTGATCAATTTCAAAAAAAAATATGGCATTCTACATAAAGAATAACAAACCATTTAAAAGTTTAATTTATAATTTACTAAAACACCATATAAAGCAAAACTGTGTCTCAGAGAAGTTTCTAAGTGGAAATATTTTTAAAATTTTTTAAAACATTTTTATGATTCTCCCCCCTCCCCTTGGGGTGAACGTACATTTCACTATATATTCAAAAGAATTATGTTTTTCAAAATACCAAAACAGTAATTACAGGGAAAAAGCCAAATAAGAATTCAGAGATATAATAAAGTAAGTTTAGGAATTGGGTGGGAGGGGCACATAAAGAAAAACTATTTTGCCTATCTTTTATATTTGTGGGAGGTTTTTTTTATTTTGTTGGGGGAGGGGAATAGGGGGACAAGATGCTTTGTTAGGTTAGAACACCACTAAATTACACTTTATACATTTCCTGGTAGCCATAGGGTGGAAGGGGATAAAACATACTTGTTAATATCAACCCAGCCCTGCCCAGTCAGCGTAACTTTAATTATCAATATTTCTAAAAGCATATTTTCAATATTTCCAGCCTATTCAACCTAAGTAAATAAATAAAATGGTTGTTTTTAAGATCAAACCAGAAGCCAAATAGGCCAATCTCTCCCCAATGCATGAATAAACCCTTTATAAAAGGCAGTGTATAGAGTAGTAAATAGAATGCTAGACTTAGAAAGATCTACATCTGAATACCACACCTCAGCTTCTTATTAGCTGCATGACCCTAGGCAAGTCACTTAACCTTTCAGTCACAGTTCCTAATTTGTAAAAAGGGGTTAATAAAACCACCTAGTTCACAGGATTGCTAGGAGAATCAAAGTGCTTTGCAAATCTTAAAAGGCTATAAAAAAGATAACTAAATGCTAGAAAAAGAAAATTATGGGACCATAAAAGGAAAAAGAGGTAAGGAATAAATGCAGCCATGCTGCAGCTGCTCCTACTCCATTCTCTAAGAATTTCAATGAGGAGAAAGTGACACACAATTCAACTCCAGAGACAATCTATTTTTTGACAACTCTACTTCCTAGAAAAATTTCTTATATGGAATGGAAATTTGTTTCTCTATAAATTCCATCCATTAGTTATAACTTTTGGAGCTATGCAGATTAGGCACATTCAAAGAAAAAAATTAATTTAATATGCAGGACACAAAATGAAAAATTTTAAATATAATGTAAATTATTGATCTCAAATTGTACTGACCACAATTCTTAGAACAATCTAAATTCTCTTAGTCTTCTCATCCAAAGTATTTAATTGATATTTGTTTCAATTTAATCTGTGCTGATCTATTCTTCCACACGTACACAGTCCAAAAGGTTCTAACACCTTCCCACTTGGTGATATGTTCCAATTTGATGGAGTAAACATTCACTTTTCACCTATTTAATATGCTAGATGTTAGAGGGAGCTACCAAAATAAAATTAGATCTTCTCTGTCCTAATGGAATACACAAACTAGTAAAGTGACATACATGCAGAAACTTAAATGTAAAATAGAATCTAAGGACATAAGAGTTTCGTGAAAACAAGCCAGAACTTGAACTACTATGAAAGGGATTGGCTTATTTGTTTTCTTTGGGTTGTCAAACTATTATGGTCAGGTAACTAAATGCTATAACAAGAGTAATAACTAATAATGATGATGATAATAATTATAATAGCAGCTAATATTTAATAAGTGCTTACAATGTGCCAGGAATTATGCTATGCACTTTATACTGATTATTTCATTTAATTCTCACAACAACTCTGAGAGGTAGGTGCCATTATTCTCTGCATTTTACAGGTAAGGAAACTAAGTCAAATAGAGGTTAAATGACTTGTCCAGGACCATAAAGCTACTAAGTATATAAAGTTAAATTTGAACTTCAATCTTCCTGACTTCTCTCCTTGGGCCACAAGAGGAGAGAATAAAGGTAAGTATATTCATGTGCTGTTCTTCCAAATAGTTTACCAGGTTTGTGAAATATCTGTAATTTTTGTCCTTTCAGATACAATCTGCCAAAACAGAAGTTTTCTACTTCAAACAAAATAAAATTGGAATTTATTAAGAAGTTCAGCAAATATGATTCAAAAAACATTTGTTAAAGAATTACATACATAAACCTAAATAAGCTTAGAGCTTAAGGAGTTTATTACAGGATAACTGACAGTTCATTCAAATTAGGATTATGCACAGGCAAAGCCATATCAAAGAACTATTAAAAACATGTGGAGATTACTTTCCATCAGCAAAACTCAACAAAGGTACCAAGAAAAATGGCACATGAGCTGAGCAATGATTTATAAAAAGGATTTCAATGAGTGGAGAGTGGAGGGAAAGGATGAATAATTTGGTTTAGCAACTATGTAAAGAGAAATAATGTGATGATAGAATACTGGAAAGGCAAGTAGGAAAGTGATTGCAAAGGTTCCTTGAGTGCCATAATAATCTATCCTTACATTTACATCATACTTTATAATATATAAAGTTCTTTCACAAAGACTATCTGATTGATTCTTACAACCTTAAGAGCAAGATAAGGCTGAGTATATAATTTCCATTTTACAGTTAGAAAAACAAGCTCAGCAAAGTTATGAGATGTGCTCAAGCTCAACACAGCTAGCAAAAAAAAAAAAAGTCGCCCAGAACTAGAATTTTCATATTTCTAATAGTACTATATTTCACACACTATCATGTTGCCTTTTTATTTACTATGCTGAACAGCACACATGCAATGTCTACTTACACTTCTAAAAGTCAATAATAACAAATTGTAAAAAGTCTCAATATGACTAACAAAAATATATTTTAAAAATTAAATGTTTCAACTTGAGAATTGTCAAGAGTGACAGATAGGTTATGTTTGATTTACTCTATATAGTATCATCAAAGAAAAGTAATAAAAGAATGAAAAGATGCTTCGAGATGGTTACGGCTTGGGAAACAGAAACTAACTATGTAAATATGCTCCAAAGGCTAACATTACATAGCCTCATGAATCTGAAGAATTAAAATCACTGATTTCTTTCTTAATATTTTTCAGAGCAGAAGTTTCTATAGAAGCAGGCTTATGTTCCCTATTCTAACTAGTCTCAATGTTACTGCCCTTTATAAACTTTGACCTATCATCCTTTTGTTTTTTTCCCTATTATGCATTACCTCTAGAAATATCAATTCAAGAGAAAATATTGACAGAAGCTATGATCCATGAAAGAAAATAACCTTTGCCCCAAATCCTATAGTCAAATTATACCCCATCCTTTCCATGATCCTTTCTTCTCATTTCTCAAAACTACATATAGTTCACAAAAGACTTTCAAGATACTAAACAAAGATATGAAAAAATATTCCAAAGGATTAGTAAGTGAAATGAACATTAAAACATTGAAGTTTCGACTCACCACCAGTAAATAAGCAAAGCTGAGGAAAGATAGGATTAATTAATGTTAGAGAGATTACAGAACATGGAGGCTCTACTGCACTGTTTATTGGACGATTTTGAAGAACTTAAAAAGAGGAACTAAAACCTCTATACGACCCCTTTGATCCAGGGATTACACCACTAGTCATATACTTTAAGAAAGTCACTAACAAAAAAAAAAAAGGTCCCATAGACAAAATATTTCTAGCAGCCCTTTTTTGTGCTAGCAAGGAAATATAAACAAAATGGACAAGGATTAGTTAAACCAGTTGTGGTAATTATATTTCTATGTTGCAAAAAACAATGACTATGATGAATACAGAGAAGCAAGGAAATATTGAAATGAAATGATACAAAGTGAAATAAGCAAAGTCAATAAATGCAAAGAACAAATACACAATAAAAACTAAGTAATAATAAATGTATAAGTATGCTCCAAAGAAGAGATGTGAGAAGGCATTCCCCTGCCTTTCTTTATATAGGTCAAAGCCCACAAAAATATGGAACATTACATATAACATCTAATATTCAATATTGGTTATAGTTTTGCTTGTCTTTTTTGAGTGAGGAAAAGATATAGTAGGAAATAAAATAAGATAAAAACAAAATAACAAAATTTATGTTAACAAGAATTAAAATTATAAATGTCTTTAAACAAGTATTATCCAACAAAATATGTTCAGGATAGAAATAATTAATGTAACATTTTCTTTGTATTGTCTACCAATGTATTTCTACCAATTTCCCAAAATAAAAATATAGCCTTAAATCTTTTTTTAATTTAATTTTTAAAAACTTTATTCCCAGGTATCTCTACTTCTCCTCTCCCTGCACCATAATGTTCTCCAATCTCTTATTTACTCATAAATTCCTCTCCTATCTATAAATCTGTTAGGTAAATAGGTTCCCTGTTCTAATTTGCTTATATCTCCTTTTACATCTAAGTCATGTATCAATTTTTATCGTAGCTTAAGTCAATGTAAGATATTGATGTATAACTATTTCTGCCAAACTGCTTTTGTCAGCAATTGTCCCAGCATTTTTACTGAGTTATTCCCCCAAACTTGGATATACTACTGTTTGTGATATGTCTGTTCTATTCCAATGATCTTTCCAATTACTGCTTTATAATGTTTAAAATCTTGTATTAGCCTTAATTCTTTTTAAAGCTAAGTCAGCTAAAATTGTTAATAATATGAGTAATGAACTCAAATTGTAACAATTTAAATGGTGTATTACAGGTCCACTTTTAGTCTTTGCTTTCCCTTTGTCTTGATTACATAAAGCCTTTTTTCAAATGCATCCTTCTTGACCACTCTCTAATATCTGATACTGTTAAATACCCTCTCCTCCTAGATAACATATTTTCTGCTTTTTAATGATAATACTGTTTTCCCACAATATTTGACTGATTTCTTCATCTCCTTTGCTTCATCATTAATATTCTGACAAATACTGAGGTATACAATACTTTGTCCTCTCTAGTTAAACAATTTCTTTCTGACCTCATTCCCTACTATGGTTCAATTACTATCTCTATGCAGAAGACTCTTATATCTATATATCTAGCTCTCCCCTCTCCACTAAGTTCTAGTCCCCATCTCTTTTAATTGCTTCCTGAACATTCTGAACTAAATATCCCCCAAACATCTCAAATTCTACACAAGCAAAACAGAATTCATTATATATCTCCTCAAATCCACTCCTCTTCTAAATAAATTTCCCTATTTCTATCAAGAACAAAAATTTGTCATCCTTTTCAGTTACCCCTAATATACCACCTCAGAATCCTCCAGAGGCCCTCACTCTTTACTAATATTCAATTAGGTGTTAAGCCTTGAGGATTCCCAACTCAATTTCTTAGATCCCGTTTCCCTCCATTTCCCTTTTCTCTTTATTCACAACTTGGACTATCACAAGAGGGTCCTAATTGGTCTTCCTGCCTCAAATCTCTGTTCTCTTCAATCCATCTTCCTCTGGAAAGTTAATGCTAATTTGTACCCCTTTATGGCCTCCAAAACAGTCTTTTGATTTTAAAGTTCTGAACAGTTGATCTTAGAGCTGAAGTTCAAACTGTATCTCTCAGGTTATATTGGGTCCTTCTTTATTTTGTCTCCATGTAAAAATTGCCAAAGATGAAATCTGTTCCTTGTTTATCTGTAAATAAGGCCTCTCTTGGGTGGAAAGTAATTAAATAATCTAGGCAAACCCATGTGGAGAGGAATGCACATATGCCATGTAGCCATTCTAGATTTGTTACATGGTTTTACTCTTGGTGTCCAGAAGACCCCCCCCCCCCCCCAACTCTTGTTCTGATTGAGGTCTGAGATATCACAAAGAGCCTAAATTGACAGAGGAGGCAGGAAGTCCAGGCTTTTTTCCAGGAACCACAGATTCAAGAGGCTGTATGGTTTCACTCTTGGCTTGATCAGCTAACTCATGGAATAGACAGCTGAAGCTGCTTACTAGTCAGGCAGCCCCAGGCCCTAGCTCTCCTAGCTGGCCCTAGGCAGCCAAGAGGCCTGGGTTTTGGGTTTCTCTTTCTCTTTCTCTCTCTCTCTCTCTAGCACACTTTTTGACATTTAATAAATAATAATTTTATAAAGACACAGTCTTTAGAGAATTTTAATTGTTTCATTCCACACAGCTTCTTAAGTGACATTCCTTAAAGCCTGGGTCAGACCGTATCAGTGCTCTTTTTAAGAAACTTCAGTGGCTTTCTATTACTTGTAGGACTAAATACAAACTCCTTTTTGTTTGGTCCTGAAAACCATTCATTACATTTCTGGTCCAGCTAAACAGGTAGCCTCCTCCATCTCATTTGTCTTTACACAGACTTTTCCATTCCTGAAATGCCCTCAATCATTCTTTACCTTCACCTCTTAGGATCTTGTTTCCTCCAAAGAGAAATTCAAGTTGTATAATCTTTCAGCTACTTGTGTCTTCTACAAAAAAAGTACTTTACATTTATTTTTTGCATATTCTTATATTTGTATATGTTGTTTCCTCTAAGGATGTAAACTCCTTGGAGATAAAAATTGATATCATTTTTAATTTTTTAACCCTAACACTTAGGACTGGGCCTTGACATACTGTTTTATAGAAAATAGCTGGATAAAAATCAGTAAGAATTCCTACTTTAAAGATATATTTTTTATTAAAGGACTGGTATCCTAAGGTTGCCATATCTTTTAATGAGTCTGTTTTATGAATCTCTCCTTTCTATATCTTATATATTGCTTTGCTTTTAAATTAACATAATCAGCATAATAAGATTAAAATTTCAAAATTTAGAAAGGCAATAATTAAAAACTAGGTGGAGAATTCAAAAAGACATTGAAATTCTGTAGAATATGCACTGTACTTACTAGAAAGTCAACGATGCTATGAGAAGTCTTAATTTGTTAAACGGATATATAATTATCCTACTAGAAATTTTTTCCTACTTATTTTTTTATAATATTGTGAAATTATGTAATGTACAATAAGGGGGGGGGAAGAACAGGCTTGAAAGGTCTTATGATGATAACAGGCTTGAAAGGTCTTATGATACCATACTGTTATAACTAATTTTTATGATGGTAAATCTCAGATCCATAAATAATATAAAATTAAATAATAGCTGTCCTATTAAATCAATGAGGTACAATTTTTGTTTAAGGTATGAAAATAAGGAGAACTACCAAATGATATTCATCTTCTTAATTCTTTTGCCCTGAAAGGATTTTACAGACATCTTCATATAATGCAAGAAAGGTGGCATGTAGAATGGTTCTAGTTAAAGGACCTAGACTAAAATGTCCCTTGTGTCATTTACTACTTGTATGACTCAACCTATCCCTTAAATTAAATGAACCAAAGTTTCCTCAATTGTAAAATTTAAAGGTTGAACAGTTAGATGACCTCTGAGATGTCTCTTCCTCCTATAAGATCTAGGATCCTATATGGCAAGAAAAAGACAAGGCAAACAGTCATTGAGGAGCTACTCCTCCCTCAAAGACCTCCAGAAAGACAGGTAAATTAGATGTTTGACTAGGTGCAGCAATGATCTTATGCTTGGAATCAAGTACTTATAAAGATATTTTCCTGGCAAGGACAAAAGCTTATCATACAAGAATTTCAAATCAAGTTCCTAACTCATGTACACTGGATTTAAAAAATCAAGTGAACATTTAGCAAGTCTTTTATAAATTTATGTCATTCTCATGATCCTATATGCCAAGAAGACCAAAGGGAAGAAAACCAAAGGGGCTGTAAGTAAAAATAATTTTCAATTACATAACAATGTAGGGTTTATAAAGCAATTTCTTCTTTATGATCCTAAGAAGCAGGAACACAAATACTTTAGATGATAAAAACAAAGGTTTAGAAAGGTTGGGTAACTTGTCCATAACAACAGAGCAGGAATGTGATGGGACTACAATTTGTACCAAAAAATGAAGAGAAAGCTAGATTTAGAATTAGAGGACTCAAATTCAATTCTTAATAATTATTGCAGAGTAATAAAAAAGTTTCCTTTCCCATCCCCTTTAAATCTCCCTCCCCTATTTGCCAGATGAGCAGTGACACTGAGATGGTATAGTAGTATGGGCATCCTTTTACTTTATTCTTGCTCAGGATTCTTACTGGGAAATGGTGGGGAGGGGATGGGGAGTGGGAGATTAAACTATCTTATCTTCAAAGCTCCTGATGTTACATTTTTCTCTCACCAATGAACTGGTATCATCCCCAAAAAAGTTATGTTAAAACCCAGCTGAATTTTTCTCATACTTTTTCCTTTTATCTCTCTTATGTATTACTTTATTTTTTTCCATTATAGATCATTATATACATATCATAACCTTCCACACTAAAATGTAAGTTCTTTTCCTCCCAAATTTTAGCACAATGCTATCTATGTAGCAGCTATTTCATACTTGAATTAAATTTTCTTACTTTTCTCTTCCTATATTGCCCCAAATGTTATCACCTGACTCTATTTGACAACCTCTTGGTCTATGATTCATGTTGTCTTGTCAGAAAACTAGAACTGTTTGACATAATAACTAAAAAAGCTAATTCAACTTAGGCTCCATAAAAGTACAGAATGAGATAATTCCAATGTATTCTTCCCTTACCAAACAGATCATATCTAGAATATTTAGTTATAGGCTATAAATGGAAAGTAAAACAATTGAAATTAAATGCCATTAAATTAGAATGACCAAATGTGACCCTACAAAAAAAAAAAATATGAGAAAGTAACTTCTTTCATCTCTGAAGAGCTGGGAGAAGATGGATGTAGAACATTGGATATATCAGACAATTTCTAGCTTTTAAAACCAAAAATTTTTTCTTCTTTTTATTTTGTTATAATTGTGGCTCTCTGGAAGGAATGAGAAAGAGAAATATTGGAAAGGATAACTTTTTCTTAAATCTTTCTATAAAAATGTATTTAAAAAACTAAAAATTTGAAATAAACAGAACTGAGACAACTACAAACAAGCTATTTTCAAGGATTTGATATGTCAAAAAGAAATAATTGCTTGCTCTTCGTGGACCCACAAGACAAAATTAGGAATAATGGGCTTGAAATTATTTAAAAAGAGTCAGATTTGGAATCAATATAAAGAAAATATTCCTTATAATTAGAACTTTTCAAAATAATGAGCTGACCTCATTAAACCTAAAATTTCAGAAATTAGTTAATTTTCCCATTACCAGAAAAATTCAAATGATAGTCAGATGTTCACTCAACCAAGTTTTTATGAAAAGGATTTCATATTCAGGGTAGATCAGACTAGATTACGAACCAGTGAAGTTGCTTCCAACTCACTCTAGAATAGAATTAAGTAATGAAAACATTCACTCAGCTCTAAAGGTCTTTAGGAATATGAAAACAGGAATATAATGTCCTACTCATCCCACCCTTCTCCCTACCTCCAAGTGACACTTGTAAGGAACAAAGAGATTTATACTTTAGAATATTTAAAATAATTACTCTCTGAAGTATATAAGTAAATAGTTATTAATTCCCAATGTACTTATTATTTTAAGTTGACATCAAATCTTAAGGATTCAAAAGTAAAAGAATCTGGGGCTGCTAGGTAGCTCAGCAGATAAAGCGCCAGGCCTGGAGTCAGGAGGACTTGGGTTCAAATCTCTGCCCTCTGAAATTTCCTAGCAGTGTGACACTGATCATTTTAATCCCACTTGCCAAGCCCTGGCTCTGCTATCTTAAAGTTGTTACTAGGATAACAACTAGGATAAGGTTTAAAACAAAAAAAGGGAGGGCAAGCAGGAGTAAAAACATTCCAGAAATTTTTTTTAAGTTTTAACAGAACAAAAATATAGTGATAATTTAATGATTTGTATTTTATTATAAATACACAGTAATAATTCTGCAATTGTAATGAAGATCCTGTCCATAATGAAATACCTTTCACACAAAATATTCTGTGTTTATAAAGAATGCCATTATTACAAGCCTTTAAATGAATGGCAATCATGTTGGCAGTTTGGTATAGCAAATAAAAAAAGACACATTTTTAGACTCTGGGTTTAAGTACTTCCCTTAACACATATTAGGCTTTAAGATCTAGCCGCCTCAAAATGCCCTTTGACTAAGACTATCCAAGAAGAGTAAAGAGTTTCTACATCAGAAATTCTCTATACTAATAAAGTCACTGGTTAGTTTGGACAAAAGGGACTGGTTGGGGGAGGGGAAGAGACCTATCCTATACCCAAAATATCATCATGTTTGAAACTTTGTGATACATGTAAACAACAAATTCTCCATCTTAAAAATGCAATATAAATAGGGAAAAGATAGGAGAACTACTTTAAAATGAGAATAAGAGAATTAAATATATCAGATTCCCCATGCAGTATAAAAAAGTAAATCACAAAATTAAATGATTTGCCTATTTTTCTCAATCTATATTTGAATTTAAAAAATTTCCTGACTGCTTGTGGGCATATATTATACAAAGTGCAGAAGAAAGCAAAATAAACAAGGAATTAACATCAAAAGTATTAGAAAATCAAACTACTTATTTATTCTCAAATGTATTTTTATTTCTCTCCAATATAAAAAAGTGATTTTTCTGGCTGTGTCAAATAAATATCTCATACCTCGAAAGTTTAAAGAGCAAAATAATACAAGATTTAAAAGGCATTTTGTGACAGAGGAAAAGGGTGAAATCTCCTAAACATTTTCCCTTATGACCTTGTGACTGTTATCCCTTAATTCTTCATCTGTGCAAATGCCACCTTTTATCTTCTTGGAAATGCCCATCTCTTCCAAGAAACAGAATAAAACAGAGATTGTCACCCACTAAAATAGACTACATCCAAGTTAATATATAAAATATAATAAACTAAAGGAAAAAACAAATTTAAAAACATTTAAAGAGATGTTCACTCAACATGATCCATCACATAAGTCTTAAGGGACAAATTCCTTAGGTCTCCAAAGACTACAAGAGAGAAAATAAATATAGTTGGTAAAAACATACAAAGTTCGAAGAAAATACCATCTGAAAAAGAAATATGGTTTGAAATGGAAGCAGAAAATTTTAACTAAAAAACCATTATTATCACTACGATGAATTGGCTTAATATTTCCTATTCTGTGGAAACAAAAAAAGGATGTACAACAACACAACCAACAGTATACTCTGAATAGTCACAACTAATGAAAGAAGCATACCTTCTTCCACAAATGACTGATTATGGAACAATGTTACAATTGCTGACCCAAGACCTGTAATTGGTATTATAGTACATGTCCTTTCATCTCTGATGTTGGGAAGATGAAAAGAACAAACTTAGTCACAATACCTCTGGGTGGCAGATCCATATCTCCTGAAGTAAGTCCTATCAAATTAGGCCTTTGGGCATGCACTCTGTGTCTATACATAGGTCTGGAAGTGTTTGTTATGCTTGGGGCTTCAGGATTATAGCCATCTGTGTCATATGTATCTGGTAATACAAAAACTGTAATTAAACAACAATTATAAAACTCCACTATGAAAAATGTTGTCATATAGTTAACATAAAACAGTGGCACTATACATTTAAATGTTAACTGAAAAGATCCCAAAATTAATTCATTTATGTCACTAGGATCAAAAACATTATAATAAAAACACATATAGCACTTTAAAATTTACAAATATTACCTCAGTTTTTCCTCACAACCCTAGGAAGTAGGTGCCATCAATCTCTTTTTACAGATGAGAAAACTGAGGTAAACAAAGATTTTAAGTGACTTACATAGGCTTGGATAGCTATTAAATATGTGAGGCCAAATTTGAATTCAGGTCTTCCTGATTCCAAATCCAACATTCTAACCTCTCTTCACTTAGCACATATTGTAGAGGTGTGTGTGTGTGTGTGTGTGTGAATGCATGTGTGTGTACACACATACACCACAAAGAGTTCATAGAACTGGCAATTATTATACTGTACTCAGGGAAATTTAACCAAGAAAAATATTCTAGCTACACATGGAAATAGTACAGAAATGAACTCTAATTATTAATCTACTACTCATTAGCTTAGTCACCTCGGACAGGTCCCTTAAACTCTTTAGGGTTTAGGTTCCTTACTGTTAATTAAAAAAAACTGATTAAATAATCCCTTTAGCTATAAAACTGGTATACTCTATGACATGAATTGCAACTTTAGGCTAATCACTTTAACTCTCCAGATGTGGACTGTAAGCTAAGTTACAAAATTCTATGGCTCTGAACTAATAATCTTAAAAAGTCCATACTGCACCTGCTGTAAAGAGAGAGGGTGGTGCAGGCGGAGGCTGGTGATGAATACCCGTTGTTACTACAGTGGGAACAGAACTGGTTGCAGAATTTGGAGGAGCATCCATACCAGATGGCTGCAAAGGAGGAAGTGGAGGTGGTGGTCCTGTAAAAATCAAGAATTAGCTATATCAACTGAAAGTAAGGTAAATGAAATATTGTAAGCCAATCAAGATATTTTCTCATTGGTCAGGTCATATTCTAATAAGACATGCAAATGCAATATTACAAGTAAAGTGAAACTACACTCTGAAATACAGAAAAGATGGGTTCTTTGCTAAGGAAGAAGGGCATCTCATCAGCAGCAAGGATATACTTGCCTAAAAATTCTAGATTTCATTAGAAAGATTTTTAATTGAGAAGGAAAAAAAAGAAGAAAAAATAACTGTCCATATAAGCCACACACCAACCATTAAGACATTATACAAAGAATAGCTAACAGAGATATCAAATAATTCAAAAAGAACAATATCCTAAAAAAGGAAAGATAGCAAGCCATAGTTCTCAACCAATTCAAAAAGTATGGCTAAGAAATAAAGTGAATGAGAAAGAACATGAGATTTTAAAGTAATACAGTATGCTCACAAGTTATCATGGAGACTTAATAGGCTCATAATAATAGACATTTATATTTTTTATAGTTTGCCAAAGATCATCTGACATGAGTCTAACAATTCTAGGTGTTAGGTATTGAGGGTATACAATATCTAATGACAATAGAACAATACACAGTAGAATTCCATAAACAAACATTTATTAAGTATCTATTATGTACCAGATACTGCCCTAAACTAAGACGCAGGAATGGGGCAGCTAAGAGGGGCTCAGTGGATTGAGAATCAAGCCTAGATATAAGAGATCCTAGGTTCAAATCTGACCTCAGACACTTCTTAGCTGTGTGACCCTGGGTTGGAGTCACTTACTTAACCCTATTGCTTAGCTCTTACTGCTCTTCTACTTTGGGTACTGATTCTAAGACCAAAGGTAAGGATTTAAAACAACAACTAGGATATAAAAGCAACAGAAAATAGTCCCTGCCTGCAAGGAGCTTACGTTCTACCAGGGAAAACAACATGGATACAAATAAGAATATGAAAAATGAATATAAGGTAAATGGAGGGTAGGAGGAAACCAGCAAGCAGCTGAAAGGGAAGTAAGAGAAAAAATAAGAAAAGCTTCACATAGGCGTCACTTGCATTTTGAAAGAAATAGCAGATCCTAAGAGGCAGAGATAAAGTAGAAGTACAATCCAAACATGGGGAACAGACAGTGTAAAAACCTGTCACCAACTTATGCTAATCTGTAGCTCTACAGCTTCTGGTGAGCAGACTTTTAAATTAGTATAAATGACATGAGATGGCACACCCAAGAAATAATAAAAAGGACACTGGCTAAACCATGAAGTTCAGCAAGTAGTAATGATATATAAAAAGTTGGAAAGGTAGGCCACAGCCAGAACGCAAAGGGCAGTCAAATTATATCTGATCATAGAAGTTATAAGAAGCTACTGAAGTTTACTGAGCAGGGAATGACACTGCTTACACTTTAGGAAATCACTAGCAACTCTGTGGAAGATAAATGGGAGAGAAGAGGGAGAGACTTGAAGCATGAAGACCAAATTCCATTGAAATAGTTCAAAAAGCAAGGTGAGAAGGGCTGCGTGATTAGGTGAATGAATAAATGAAAAGGTATGCACACATATAATGTGCAATGAATGCACTGACCTAAGCAATGGAGATACAAATAGAAAAACACAATCATTCTTCTCAAGAGAGAGATAATACATATATAGGAACTTTCAGTTTCAAGTCAGATGGAAAGGTCCAAAGGTCCTTAGGACATACTGGCAAAATCTATAGAAGGTAATGTTGCCTTCTGTAATGATTTTTCAGTAGATAAAACTGTTTCTAATGTTGAATTATTTGACTCTGTACCATGTTGTGCCTCTGTAGTGTATGTCCTTTAAGAAGTTTTGCTCCTTCAATTAGACTGACTTGCCTGCCCTGACATTTGTTGATGGAATCGATGACAGTGGGGCAGTAGCTCCCTTTCCAACACTTACAGCTTACGATGCCATAGGTCAGGGTGGGCGCTGAGAGATTATCAAGAGAAGCATTAATACTTTTGGGGCTCTTGAGCCTAAGCTATTCTCTGATGATGGTTGGTCGGTGACTGGTAATGAAGGTAAAGGTCCCTTTCTCCACAAGTGTTACTTCCTTTTAATATTGGCTATAGGGGCCAAGCTAGAAGCAAAATCACCAATTCTAGGGGCATGGCTATTACTAGGGCTTTGGGGACCAGGTCTTTGTGTTGTTTACAACAGAGTAGAGAACACTATAGTGGAGGTGGTGGGGGTGCTTATACATGCTGTCTCTGGTCTGTGTGGTTAAGAACTATATCAGCAGAAAGAAGTGGACATATTATGTGAAATTTAGAGAAAATATTAACTAACTGATTAAACTTGTAAGGTAAGAGAAAGTGAGTTGAGGATAATACCTAAATTGTGAGGCTGGGTGACTTTAATGACTGTGGTACCTTCAAGAAAAACAGGGGCATATGGGAAAAGGATGGACTTCAGAGAAAAGATAATGTGATAAGTTTTGGACATATTGGATATTCAATTGCCTAAGACTATAAAGAACACAAAAAGGGGGCAATGGAATAACAATATATATCAAGAAGATGTATACCTTGGGGCAACTAGGTGACTCAGTGGATAAAGAGCCAGGCCTGGAGATGGAAGGTTCTGGGTTCAAATCTGACCCCTGACATTTTCTTAGCTATGTAATCCTGAGCAAGTCACTTAATCCCAATTGCTTAGCCCTTACCACTCTTCTGGCTTGGAACCAATACTAAGTATCAATTTTCAGACAAAAGGTAAGGGTTAAAAATAAAAAAGAAGATCTACACCTTTTTGGAAATCTGTAAATATAAGGAATACATATGACTGAATAAATGTGTTTAAGTAACAATGAAAGAAAAAATTAGAATTGCTATTATTATAAAGGGAAACTCTTCTAATCAACTTAGCCAAAAAAGATGAAATGGACAGTGAGTTTCAGAAACAAAGAGATGGCATATATTTATGAGTTTGGCATAAATTGCCAAAAAGTGGAGTACTAGTTCTGTTCAAAACATAAAAAAATAAAACTCACATTTCTGCTGTGAAATCAAGGTAGAAAAACATTAAATTATTTATCCAAAGTCACTAAGCCACTGAGGATAAGAGATGGGATTTAATCCAAGTCCCTCCTGATTTCAATGCCAGTTCTTCCCATTATAAAACAGGGTCTTGGCAAAAAGAAGAGTATCTTATAAATTCTTAGATAGACAGCTTACTCAGGGGGAAGCAGGAAAGTAAAGTAGAACTATCATAGAACCACGTAAGGAAGTGGTGATGCTATTTCAGAGGTCTTGATAAATATGTCAGAATATGAGGTATAGTTTACATTATGGTAAACTTTAGAAGAATGGATTTCAAAGTTCAAAGAAAGTACAGTTAGGCTACATCTGAAATGATTTGTGGGAAATAAGGTTAAGAAAAAAGTATGGCTTCCAAAAAACAAAATCTGGGCTGAAGAAATCCTATCAGTGATCATGATGAAGAAAAGGATAAAGAGTCCAAAAGGAAATGTAGAAGTAACTCATACTTTTAAAAATATGCATAGATATAACAATAGATATAAAAAGATATGCATAGTGAGCATATAAGTGGTTCAGAGGATAGAGAGAGGGCACAAGGCCCAAAGTTGAAAGGTCTTGGGTTCAAATCTAGCATCCAACACTTCCTAAGTGTGGAACCCCATTGCCTTGCCCTTCCCCACTCTTCTGCCTTTAGAATCATTACATAGTACTGATTCTAAGACAGAAGGTAAGGGTTTTTTAAAAAATAAAAGATATGCAGAGAAAAATCATGTCATTTAACCTAATAATTTCATTTGTGGTAACCCTGAAAGTGCCATTAAAAAAAAAAACTTTCAAAAATTTTCAGAGCACCAACAGTTCTTATAACAAATTCTAAACCAATTATATGATACTCTGATATCTGAAATATAGCCATCCAGAATGTTTACCACCTAGAGGACCAACTCCAATTTAATGTATGGTCACTAGCCTTCACACACTGGGGAGTCACTGCCTTGACCCATCTGGGAACCAGCTGGTCACAGTCTAAATAACCTGGCAAGTGTATGAATTCTTATCCTGTTACTGTAATTGATTTTTCTCTCTATGTCCATCTATGAAGAAGGGTTTATAGGAGTTATCAATCTCGAAGAAAGTTGTAGAAGGCCTTCCACATTTGTAAGGGGATAAAGAGTTATTACGGATATGCTAATTTCCTGCCAGGCAATAATCATTTACTGTCTAAGACAAATAGCATATAGTTAAGAATGTTCAGAAATATATTTGAAAAAGTAACTATACAGGACAGTAGTTCCTGGGTTCCCTCTGACACTTCCTTGCTGTGTGACCCTGGGCAAGTCACTTAATCTCCATTGTCTACCCCTTATTGCTCTTCTGCCTTAGTACCAATATTTAGTAATTTAAGTATATTGGTAATTTAGTATTTAAGACAAAAGGTATGGGTTTTTTTTTAAAAGGAACTTAAAACACTTAAGAAATTAATGCATGAATAAATAGTGGCACATTATTGTAATAGAATATGTCACTATGACAAGAAAATAGGATGAGTATAAAGTAATACAGATTTTTTATTAAATAATGCAAGGAGAAAAACAATTTTAAGGGGGGGGATATAAAAGAACTACAGCAAGTCAGTCAATAAAGTATTAATAAGTTCCTACTATGTATCAGGTACCATCCAAAGTGCTGAGGATACAAAGACAAAAGTTCCTACACTCAACAATCACACAATTTAAGGAAACAATCACAGACTATATCAATGAATGGGAAAAGAATGCTAATGGAGGGACCTAGAGGGATTGTCTAAAAAATTCTATTAGCTAAAATTAACTTAAATGCAAACAGTTACTAAGCAAATTTAATTATTTGTTTTCTTGTTCAGTATTAAGATTTTTTAAAAAAGACATTAAGGGAAAAGGAAGGCAAAAGTAGTTAACTAAGGAGTCAACAAGAGAATAGCATAGTAAGAAAAGCTAAAATCCATTATGCATTCTGGAAAGCTAAGATAAAACAAAAAAGGAAGAAAGATCATATAAAGAAAGACCAATGACTGATTTGAATTAGCAGATATTAAAAGACCACATCAAGAAAAATTACTCCTATTTTTCTTTTGTTTTCTCTACCTAAGTCTCAAATTGAGATATAGGGGGAAAAATGCTTAATAGGAAATACAACCTTGAAAAATATTCATATAAACTGAGCATTCCTAGTAACTCTAAATGAATACAAATTGCCAGACCAGACAAACTAAATCTCAGGATTTTGAAACAGTGTGCATGTGGTACATTAGGGGTTCTTAATAAATGCTTGCTGGCATAACTCCAATGATTTGATAAGTTATGGAAATGAGGTAACGTATTACAGAACTTAACACCTGATTTTCAAAGGAATGATGATTTTTTTAAAACTTCAGACAAAAGAACTTTTGATTGCTGCCAACATCCTAGAACATATTAAAGGGATTTCTGAGTTAATAATGGCAATTCCACCCAACTTAAATTACTCATTCAATGTCATACCAATCAAACATATCAAAGAATTATTTTATAGAGAACTAGGAAAAGTAACAAAATTCATTTGGAAGAACAAAAGGTCATCGAGGAAATCAATGGAAAAAATAATTATTTAAGGTGGCCTCTAGCAGTACAAGATTTTGAACTGTAGTACAAAACACCATCTGATACTGGCTAAGGAATAGAATGGTGAATCAGTGGTATGCAGTTGTTGTTCAGTCATTCAGTTGTCTGACTCTTTGTGTCTCTAAAGACCATACTGCCAATGAGGTTTTCTTGGCAGGTACTAGAATGGTGTGCCACTTTTTTCCCCAGAGATTAAAGGATACACAGTAGTAGATGACCATAGTAATCTACTATTTGAAAACCCAAAGAGGAAAACTAGGCATAGACCATAATCTCACAATATAAACGAAACTAAAGGTCAAAATAGGTAAATAATTTAGGCATAAAGGGTGATATCATAAGTAAATTAGGAGAACACAGTTTTCTGTTGTTTTTTTAGTTGCCCTTCAGACCCTATGGATAAGAGAAAAGTGGGGCAGCTGGGTAGCTCAGTGGATTGAGAGCCAGGCCTAGAGACGGGAGGTCCTAGGTTCAAATCTGGCCTCAGACACTTCCTAGCTATGTGACCCTGGGCAAGTCACTTGACCCCCATTGCCCACCCTTACCACTCTTCCACCTATAAGCCAATACACAGAAGTTAAGGGTTAAAAAAAATAAAAAAATAAAAAAAGAGAAGAGTTTATAATCAAGTAAAAGATCATAAGAAGTACAATAGATAATTTTGATAACATGAAATTTAAGTTTCTGCACAAACAAAACCAATATGGCCAAACTTAGAAGAAAAGCAATAAATGGGGGGGGGGGGGGGGGCCAGGGGAAGTATCAAATCTCTAAATCTCTAATAAAGGCCTCATTTCTCAAATATATAGGGAAATGAGGCAATTTTATAAAAAATTAGAGCTATTCTCTAATTAATAAATGGTCAAATTATAATGAACAGGTAGTTTTCATTAGAAATCAATAGAATTTCAATAGAAATCAAGTCACATGAAAAAATACTCTCACTCCTGATTAAAAAAAAAAACTATCTTGATTAACATGACAGAAAATGAAAATAAAAAATATTGGAGAGGATAAATAGGAACAATAGTGTTGTGAACTGGTCCAATTATTCTAGAGAGCAACTTGGAATTATGCTGTGATAATGAGATTAAATCTAAATTTAATCTAAAAATTAAATAAATTTAATATTTACCCAATCAAAACCCCTTTTTCCCCCTAACAATGCCCAGAAGTCTATATAATTTTACATACCTTTTGACTTGACCAAACAACTACTAAGGCAAACCATTTCCCAAAAGAGATATCATAGCTCTTTTTGAAGTAGCAAACAAGTAGAAACAGAGGAGATACCTTCAACTGCAGAATGGCTGAACCAAGTTTAGGTATATGATTATGATTGAATACTATATGCTGTAAGAAATGACGTGCAGGCTATAAGAAATGATGAGCAGGACAGTTTCGGGAAAAAACAAAGACCTGTATGAACTGATGTAGTGAAGTAAACAGAACTAAGAGAAAAGTGTACACAGTAAGAGCAATATTATAATGATCATTAAAGCACCTCTGTTCAATTCAATGATACAAGACAATTCCAAAAAACCCATAATGAAAAATGCTATGCACCTCCAGAGAAAGAGCTGGCAAACTCTGAGATTGAAGAATACTTTTTCCCTTTCTTGCTTGCTTTATTATGTTTTGTTAAATAATATGGAAATGTTTTGTATGATTTCATATGTATAAATGCTATTATAATTCTTGACTTCTTAATGGGTAGGAAAGGGGTAAGAAAGAGAAAATTTGGAACTCAAAATGTTTATAAAATGAATGCTAGAACTGGAAGAACATTGTACATAGTAACAGCAATATTGTAGATGATTATCTATGAAAACTTGACTACTCTTGGCAGTGCAATGATCTGGGACAATCCTGAAAGACTAATGACAGGGAAGAATATCCATCTCCAGAGAAAGAACTGTTGGAGTTGTCTTTCACATCAGCGTATTTATGTTTTTATTTTGGGGTTCTGGTTATGTATGAGTGTGCTCTTACAACAATGACCAATATGATGTTTTGCATGACAATAAAAATAATTTTTTAAAAAATGAACGCTAAAAATTTTCTTGAGACCACTTTTAAAAAAGGGCATTTGGAAAGACAGATGGCGTCCTTATCATATATGCAAATGACATAAAGCTGACAGATTTCTTATATAATGAGTGAAAAAAAATAAAAAACTTCTCAATTTAATGGAATATTGGACTGAATCTAAGATGAAATCTACTAAGGATTTTATAAATGTAAATACTGCATTTGGGTGTAAGAAAATTAAAGGTAGAGCTATACAAAAGACAGAAGTGATAGGGCAAGAAAGAAGTTTGTGTGTAAAAAAGTCTGATGATTTGTGGGGACAAAAAGTTCAGCATGAGCCAAAAGTATGACATGGCAACTACAAATAATCATCTTAGGCTACATTAATAGAAGTAGTGTAGAGAAAGATGACAGCCCTGAGAGATAAGTCCTGTTCAAACTACATCTTGAATATCCCAGTACAAGTTGAACACTGAAAAGCTAAAGGACCAAAAAAAAATCACCTAAAAGTTGAGAAGACATGAAACTATACCAAATATCAACTGAATGAAAAGGGAATTTATATAGAAGAAAACAGGAATCTAATTCTGTCTTCAAGTACTTGAAGAATTATCATATGTAAGAAGGATTAGCATCGTTCTGTTCAGACTTAGAAGGCAGGAATAAGATCAAAGGGAGAAGTAAAAGGCTGGTCGATTTCAAGTTCTTGTAAAGAAAATTTCCTAACTGATTAACTATCCAAAGTTCCTCAGCACAGGAAGGCTTAAAGGATTGACATGAGAGCATTCAGAATGTAGATCTTGGTTGTAGTAGATGACCTTTGGATTTCCTTAGAACTCTTAAAATTCCATGACGATTAGAATGATCTATTAAAAATGTCTTTTATGCATCTGGTTGGCTCTTTGGACTAGTAAAATTCAAGAGGATTTTTTAAAAACAAGCAAACATAGTAGTCAGGTTTGACAGCATAAACTACAATTTCCTCATCAGTGACCTAAATAACCTTATTCATTGGCTTCTATTAGGTGCCACAAATAATTACCTTTATTTAATACTAACAATTATATGCATTTCATATCTGGATTCTTCATAAAGTTTTCTTTTCTTTTAGAAATGAAGTAGCTCATGACCAATTTGGAACTGAGAAGATTAAATATTTTCACAACAAAACATAAGAACCCAGAAAAGAGAAAATAGGATCATAAGGAAGATAAACTAAAGTCAAATGGCACCACTAACTGAACAGTGACCCTATTATAGCCCAAGTTTTAGTTTTCTTTCTATTTTCCCAAGACTGAGTGTTGTCAAATTTTCTTCAAAATTATCTTATTAAATTCAAAACACTAAAGTTTTTAAAAAACCAATCAACAAAATAATCTTATTTCATAAACCAAAGTGCATAATTATGCATAATTATGGCTACATATATAAATACGTAGAAATAGATACAAACACACAAGTTTTACACTCTTTTACCTGTGACTGGAGGAAGGCTAGGTGGTAATGGACCTGGAGGTGGCACAGGAGGTCTAAGATTCACAGGTGGAGGTGTCAGAATTGGTGGAGGTGGAGGAAGTCCAGGAGGAGGTGGTCCTTCAACAACAGGGGGTTGTGCTGGGAAAGGCAGCATGCCAGGAAGGTTTACATCTTCTACTACTACAGGGTCACTTCCATGATCAAAAGGGCACATGTCTCCTCTCATACAGAATCCCTTTTCTGAGAGGTGGGGGGAAAAAAAACCACTTGATTAATTAAGTCTCAAGAATATGTGAAAATAAATAACAAATGTAATTTTGAAACCATTTTGCAAAGATTTATGTGAGCTAACAAATTATAAGTGTTCTAAAAATATGTGCTGCATGGGTGTATTGTTTTTTACTTTAAATGGGGAAATGTATTTGGTCAGTTCAAATTACAGTTCTCTATTGCTTCTCAATGACAAAAGACCCATCAAGAAACAGTGTTATATAAAGGATAATGCTGAAAATTCTCAAAGACAAAAATTTATACATGTAGACATAAATGAAGAAGTATTACCTAGCACCTATTTGTTCCAATGCAAGTATAATATCTAATTTTAGAAATCAAGCATTAATTTTCTGGTAGTGTTTATCAATTCTTCAGAAAGTCCTTTTCCAATGGCTAATTATCAGTAAGAATGACCCTAGGTTGTCAAAGGCTGAGCCACTGGAACAAAAACTCTGGCAGAATCTTTACAAAGATAGAAGGGTCTCTTCACCCAATAACATACTGTCATCATTTGAGGACCAGACTAGCTAAGTTCAGAGACATTACCAAAATCTTGACCACTAGGTGATTAATTTACTCAGCCTTGGCAGCTCATGAAACTCTCTACACTAAGGCATAAAGGGGTTGCCATCTGCATTGGTGGAGGGAGTACCCACATTGATGAAATAACAGATCTTTTGAAGTACTGAAGTTTGGCATTCACAGTAAAATCTTCCTCCAAAGCTCCCTGTTCATCTACCTTCTCATCAATTTTCTTATACATAGGAGACAATCAAATGTCTAGGTCCAATATGTGTATATTATTTCCCGTTTCCTAAGAAGTTTTTCCCTGTTAATTAAAAAATGGTTTAGTAGCAGTTCCTTTGAAAAAACACATTCATAGGAATTTACTGTGGTTTTGGGAAAAAAGCAGCATTACTTTTCAGATAAATAGTACTTAAAAAATTGACATTCAATCATTTGCTTCAATATAAAGGGGGGGGCAAAACTGAAGAAGCATTTAATTAAGAGGGACAACATTATTTTGGTTTAATAAAAGGCAAATTTCACCAACACTAATTTCAACTACTCCCACTATCAGTAATATATATCTGAATTAGATATGTGTAATGCATTATGTCATGTAGAATTTACTTAATACAAAAGTTGAAAGACTTACCATCATAATCTCGGCAACGTTTCTTTGGCATTGGAGGTCTTACATAAGAGTTATGGTCCACCTGGTCTTCATGAAATTCAGACCAGCTTTCTGTAGTGTTATTACCATGGTGAGTAGGAGCAATAACAGTAATAGTACTGCTCAAAGTAGGAACAGGGTAGTGGCCAGACGAAATGTTAGTTACAGAAGAAACTGGAGTATAGTTGTTTTCTAATGGATCTGTTCTATCCAGGTCATATTTTGGTTTTCCCAGATCTCTTTCTACAAAAAAAAAATGATTTTCAAAAATATGTTATGAAATAACATAAATATAAAAAATACAAAAATTAAAAATTAAAATCTCATCTTAAAGAACTTAATATTCTGCTTCAGACATCATACAAATATGCTATAAAAATTTAAGACTTATATAACATCCCTCTTTTGACTTCTCCTCTGACTTTCTAAAGCTTCTTTCTTATCCCTATTTCAGTTTGATTATTTAAGTCAAATAGGATTTGAGGGTAGCTGGAGCAAGATTTGATTTCATTTGAGATAGATTTCCTTCCCATTTTCCAATGTGGAAACTCCTCCTACCAATGAAAATCAGCAACTTTCCATGACTTTTATATATGTCATTAAGAAAGTAAGTAATTTCTCCATGGTCAAATTACTAGTAAGAGTCAAAAGTAGGACTTCAACTAAGGTCTTCATAAGTCCAAAGCACTACAATTGCAAAGCATCTTACAAATATCTAATTTTATCTTCAGGAAAACCCTGGAGTTTAACTATTAGCATAATTATTCTCATTTTAAAGATGAGGAAACTGAGGCACAGATTTAAGTGACTTGCCCAGAGTGTCTGAGTTCAGATTTGACCTCAGGTCTTCTTAACTCCAAGTCCCCTATTCTATTTACTTCACCACTTATCTGCCCTATAAGTGACGCAAACAGGAATTAAGGTTTTTGCAACACAAAAAAAGAATCATTTTTAGTAATTTTTTTTAAAAAAATATTTTCTTAAAAAGCTTTGTTTTAAAGTTATCCAACAGGGTATTCAGGGTATCCTTTGGAGACTTTACATTAACTTTAATCACTGAGGTACTAATTTATTCAATATCAATTTGACAAGCATTTTATTGCTTAAGAGAGAACCAAAACATGGTGCAATGGAAAGAAGACTGGATTTGGAGTCAAAGGACCAGAATTCAAATCCTAAGTCAACTACTTAACATCTCATATAATCCAGACAAAAATGGATGACCTTTCTAGTCCTGGTTTTTCATCTGTAAAATAATAAGACTGAACTAGATCCTCTTTGAGTAGCCTTCCAGTACTAAATACTATGAACAAATAAACATTTACTAAATGCAAAACACAGTACTAGATAGACACTAGGTAAATATAAATAAGGGTTGTTGCCCATAAATATCCAAACTAGCAATTTTAACTCAGAACAAGAATTTCACATTTAAAAAGAAAAGTACAATACAGAAAAAAATGCCAAGTATTCGAAGTTGTTTTATTTGCCACTATGCCATTCTCACTCAAAACTAAATGTAAATAAGGGACAGCTAGATTGACTCAATGGACTGAGAGCGAAGCCTAGAGACAGAAGGTCCTGTGTTCAAATCTGACCTCAGACACTTCCTGCCTGTGTGTCCCATGGGCAAGCCACTTAACCGCCATTGCCTAACCTTTACTTCTTCTGCCCAAAGTATTAAATGATTCCAATATGTAAGGTATGTGTTTAGAAAAAACTAAATGGAAAGTAAAGATGAATGAGAGATTAAAAAGAGAGGAAAAAAACCAAAACATTCCTATGTAATTTGAATAAGCTGCCCCCTCAAAAAAAACTTTTATAGATAAAGAGCCAAGTCAACAGCAAAGAATGAAAAAGAGCTCAGAAATATATAACAGGAAAATCAGAAGTGGATTACACCAATCATGCTTTTTCATTACTTTGTTTTTACATCTTCCCTTTAACAAGGTATACTGGGAATTATATTCACAGAGCACATAAATGACAGTTAAAAACCTAACTGAAGGCTTTACTAATGTAGAATCAATAGAGAAAAAAAGCATGCTTACTCTCTTGACATAAATCAAATATTAAATTAACATAAACTATACTGTGAGATTAAAGTTAAATTTCTAAATAACTGAAGTTTTTGGGTTTTTTTAAAAATCTGTACTTTCTGTCTTATATTGTACTAAATATCAGCTGCAAGGCAAAAGAGGGTTAAGGGATTTTACCAATTAGGGTTAAGAGACTTGCCCAGGGTCACATAGTGTAAGAATTAAATTATGTCCAATAACTCCAAGTATTATATTTTATAAAGTTTATTAATAATCACTTGAAATATAAGGAAAATAAACTAAAAGAAATAGAAATTCAAACCTAATTATCTAACAAAAATAAGACCACATAAGTTTTTCCTGCCTGCCCAAAGCCCACTTCCACAGCTGCAATCAGAGAAAAAGAAAGTGAGGCAGGGCTACACAAAACTTATATCCTCCCTATGTTAGCAGGTAATATGAGAAGGAACATGGAATGCTGGGAGAGCTTCTGGGGAGTAGATCCTAATTACACAACAGCTAGGAAGTATCTGAGGACAGATTTATACCCAGGACCTCCCATCTCCAGGCCTGGCTCTCAATATATTGGGGCAACTTACTGTCCCACTAACTGAAGTTTTAATAAAAATCTAAAATAAAATGCTAAAAAGAAATATGGGGAAAGAGTAATAATTTTATACCTCTGCTTCGTGTTCGGCTTCGGCTTCTAGTTCTGCTTCTGTCTCTATCTCTGTCTCGCAACCGCTCTTTACTCCAACTCCGACTGCGACTCCGACTATAACTTCGGCTCCGCCCTCTTCTTCTATTGTACCGGTCTCTATAGGAATCTCTTCGAGGTGGATTTCGGTCATAGTCTCTTTTTCGAGAACGATCATCTTTTTTCCTTTCATCACGGCTCCTAAAAATTGAATTAGTATTTTTAGGGTCCTTGCAAATTCATACTACTAGAAACAAAATTTCCAGTTAAAAATCTAAGCATTACAATCAATTCTCATATCCAAATCATTAATCAGTCTTACAATCACAAAAACTACACAATCTTTAAAAATGGCAAAAATAAAAATGTTTTGCTTTGCTACTCTATCTTCTTTCAAAGGGGAAAATATATTTATAAAAATCACTTTATAGATGAGGTTTTGATAATCCAAAAATGAAAGTTCAATAGTCTACATCTTCACATATAAGGTACCTGACTATGACATAAACAGAGCTCTAAGTGTTTTGTTTTCTTTCCTTTTTCAAAGAAAGATATTGACACAATAAAGGGGTGGGGTATTTCATGCTAAATGAAGTACCAGTTGAGAATTTATATTAGAATATGAAATTCTAGGTAAATGTTATACAACATCCATATGGCTTCTTTAATAAAAGGAAAATTATAATTAAAATTGACACTCATTTTTATAGTATTTAGGAAGCATTCATTCAATTATATATAATACTCAAGCAATAAATAGCATTAACGGTATTATTTTCATTACTAATTTTTTAGTTGCACTGAAACATGAAAAATATTCCTTCAAATTTCTGTAAAAGTCTACCACCCACATCTAGAATATGATCACCTATTTTTTTTTGTGACTATATCCTTATCGGGAAGGGGGAAAAAAAAGTCATTCTTTTTCCTTCTAATATATAATAGAATCCAACCTTGAAAATAGTGAAATGTATTTATTGCCTAAAGTGAATATAATGAAGACTTGATAGTTCCCTTGGAAGTTGGAAACAGAATTTTAACAGACAATATTACCTACTTGCCCATGCTGTGTTCTATGACTAAAAACTCTTCCAAATCCACTGAATATTTTGAAATTCTTTAAGAACCAGTTAAAATACCAAAAAGAAGTCTTCCTTAGTCCTAGCCAGTCAATCTATTAGACCTTAGTGCCTTTCTTTCATCTATTAAATAAGTCATATGGCCAAGTTGATCTTATAATACTGTCTCTACCTCTAAATCCTATAATCTACAAGAAGAAAAATGACTTTTTTCTCTGACAGAGAATAGCCCCTTTTACTTATCTTGCTTTTTATTATAGTTATTATCATTAAATAGCCATCTATAGTATAATTAATAATAACAACAACATTTACATAATATTTAACTATGTGCCAGACACTTTCTTAAACGCTTTATAATTATTATTTCATTTAATTCTAGCAACAAACCTGGGAGGCAGTGCTATTATAATCCCTATTTTTAAAATGAGGAAACTGAGGCTGAAAGATTAAATGACTTACTAACCTCTGACCACATAAGTAGTGTCTCTGAGGCTAGATTTGAAGTCAGGTCTGTCTTGATTCCACGTTTGACACTTTATGCACTGCATTACCTAGCTGCCACTATTAGGCAGATATATTTGTCTGCATATAAGACCTTTCATGATGGCAAAAATCATGTCTAAATTATCTCTATATTTTCCCTTAGCTCTGGAATAATACTATGCAGATAATCTGTGCCTTATAAACTCTAAGGGGAAGTAACAAATGAATAGAGAGCATGAAGCTAAAAGGTCTTTACTAGATCATATAAAAAAAAAAAGTCCCAGATGAGTAACCAATAGTTACACTTCCTATCACTAAATCCTATATAAAGAGCTAACCCTAAGTAAAAAAATAAGCATTTAAAAAAACAATTTATAAAGAATTCATCACCTATTTTCTCTGTACCGGGAACTTGACTGGGGAGGACTATGATTTAACCTTCTAGAAAATTTCTTCTCTCGTTCTTCCTCCTTTGTGATCTGCAGTTTAGGAAAGAAATTTTCAAAAAGTATATTGAGCAATGACTACTACTTACCCAGTTAAAATTTTAGGTTAATTAACTTATGATTTTATGTATTTTACAATAAAAATTAAATTAAATGTATAATTATCTATTGGGCATAATACTCAATTCAGTTGGTTAAAAGGAAGTTTGAGTCAAAATGGATTAAAGTATCTAGAAAATAAACTCAACAAACCCATCCTAGAAAACAGTAGAAAGGACTATGTTTCATAAAGTGAAGACATTTTTAAAGATAATCAAAAAAACTTTTGTTTTATCTCTTCAAAAAGCACATGGATGATATATGTACACTTAGTCTTAATGATTTTAACAAATTCATTAAAAAACCATAGAGGGAAATGGAAGAACAAGTTAGTATTTTGATTGGACTATCAAAAAATGAGCATTTCAGCAAGACAGAAAAGTACCCAAAAATGTAGCAGTCCTGGTCTAACATCAGATAGCACTATGATGTTCCTCCCCCTCCCCCAACAGCTTATCCTCTAGCTGGCTTTCATATTATGATACAATGAAAAAAAAATCCTCAAATAAAACTCAAATGGGCAACTCTTTCTTTAACCCTTACTCTTTTTTTTTCCCTCTTAACACTTGGTTTTCTTTGAATACCACCACTCTAACTCTCCAAGGCTCCTCATTGTTCTTTCTATACAATTTCATTTAGGTTTTAAATTACAGCTCCACATTATATAGATGCCATCTAACTCTGGGGTGCCATGTTAGGTTACCCTCTACTATCAGGCTTTTTCCTTTACTCTACTATGTCTCATTTCCTTCCCCAGAAAGCATTCTAAAGAGAAGTAGGAGGAGTAGTATGCGGTAGAGAGGGAAGAAAAAGGGCTATATTTAGGTGAGGGAAGAAGGCTAAATAAGAATTTATTGGGAAGTGGATGAGTACTACATAAATCAATCAACAAATATCTACCTGAAGCTTACTATACACACCAGGCTACAAAGGCCAAAGATGAAGAAAAGTCTTATGGTCAAATTAAAGAAGATAGCTGAAGCAAAATCAGTATCATAAAGGGGGAGGTAATTGCCCCTTAATTTACATGTGGTAAAGTAGGTAGGTATTGGGGTTGTTAGGTCAGGTAAAGAAATAGAGGCCTTCTTATAGAAGTGTGATAGTCAAGGAGACAATTAAAATAGAAATTATAGGCATACTGAATTTAGATTATTTCTGTTCAACATTCCTCTTTTTCTCTAAAAGTGGCATATTTTGCCAATCATTTTACCAAAAATGAGGGAACTTGGAAATCTACAGGTTGAACTCTAAAAGAACTAGTACTATTGTCATTTTTCTAAAATTAAAATTCTTTTAATAAAATTATTTAAAAGGCTGGGTTATTTTTTTTAATTAAGATAATTCTTAATAATTATAGACCAAGGGAAATTTTTTTAACAATTTAAGATTATATAAGTACAATTATATTTTAAAGCCAAGTATTTTTTAAAAAGTATAATTCTGAAGTTGGGCATTAAATACCTATGTAAACCTAAATCAACCAAAATGGGAGCAATAAAACAAATAATTACTGAATTTAATATGGTAAAAATCAAGACACAACAAAATTTAACAACCTAATGATGAATGACTTATTAGGGAGATTTTTTTTTAAACAAAGTTACTAATTGTCTTACCTCTCTATCCAAATAAACTATTAAGATCAACTTGAAATCTTTGAAGAAAAAAATATATAACTCAAAACTGGTTTATTTTTTACAGTTATAAGCTAGTTATATGCCATATTATTTTTCTAAGAACTCATGGCAGTTAGAAATTATCATCATTTTGCAATTAGAATATCTAAATAATTTTCAATCCATTAGTTTTAAGATTCTATTAAACTTAAACTCATAGCCTCCAGCAAAGGATGTTTTTTTAACCTTTCTTCTCAGGCACCATATTTTTAAAATCTTAACTTCTTCAAATAAGTCCTGAGCCATCAAAAATGAACTTTTCATTTTCTAATTTTTTTATGGCTTATATAGTAATCTTTACCTTTGTTCTTCTGCATACTTTTTAATCTCCAACATATTTGAATACATGAAAACAAGTTATTACAAACAAGCAAAGTTACAAGGAGCCCACCTAAATCTATCTTCCCTTTCTTTCTGACTCAAAGCCTCACTTGAGATCATTTAGATCAGTAACTCTTAGAAAGCAACTTCCATGGAGAATTTCTATTGCTCACACTAAAAACAATTAATAATGATTAGCCCAGATGGCCAACTGACATTGACACCCTCAAAACGGGAAGAATAAAAAGACCAGAGCCAAGTCAAATAACAGCCAGAAAGTTGGTGATGAAGTAGTAGTAACTGATACAGCAACAGTTTAGATAAAGTAACAAACAATTTTGGCATACAATTTGACAAAAAGAACACAGTACTCTTAAAACATATGGCTATGTCATCAAATTGTGGCCAGAGGTCTCAAGTATAACACCAATGCGGTTATCACTGACCCCTTAAATCTGCATCTGATTTCTTGATATGATCATCTCATTTCTCTCCCTAACTCCAAAGTGCCAAAAGCATTCCTGAATGTGAATACATAGCATGATGACCCATAGGAGGAACATCTGAATACAGATTCAGAGGAACCAAAACAACATTTTGGCAAGCAAGAAACCAGACCTACGTAGTGTTTCTTCCTTTTACCCCTACCTTCATCTCCTGCCAAGAGTAATATATTTATATGAATTGACATTGATCTTTTTCCTCTATTTGTATACAGTAATATGCCTGTGTTCCTCCAATTCTTGAACCAAAGGCCATCAATTTTTGTGACTAGCACAGATAATTTTCTGACATTAAGGCAGACTAGAAGGGTCACACATAGATACTGCTTAAATGGAAAGGTTGAGAAGACACTAGAGCTAAAGATGGATATATATCACTCAAATAAAATAAGAAACTTGAAAGTTGATGTTGCTTAGAAAGCTGAAGGGAAGACTAATACAACCCTATTAACTTTTTGGATTTGGGTCAAACAGGGCCATAGAAAGAACAAATATCAACATTCCTCATGGCACCCCTTCAATAGAAGCAACCTACTAAATTATACCTTGACAATTTTACCACAATTCCTATTTTAAAATAGAAATTTTAATTTAAATCCCAATTTTAAAAATTACAGTCTACAGCAGTGATTTCCAAAGTGGGCACCACCACCCCCTGGTGGGTGCTGCAGCGATCCAGGGAGGCGGTGATGGCCATAGGTACATTTATCTTTCCTAGTAACTGCTATTAACATTTTTAAAAATTAATTTCCAGGGGGCTAAGTAATATTTTTTCTGGAAAGGGGGTATTAGGCCAAAAAAGTTTGGGAACCACTGGTCTACAGCCATGCTCTTCAATTCTAACCACAGAAATAACCAAATCTTCTTTATACTACTGAAAAACTTTCAATAAACACGCTAGCATTTTCAACTATTTAGTGTCTGCAATTAGTGATTAGCTACCGTAGACCCTCAACTGACTCCTTGAGATACCAAGTATTTTCATGCTCTTCTTAGATAAGCTTTACTACCTACAAAGGTCAAGATTACAAAAAGTAGGCTACTGCATTTTTGATACAAATGTATACGAAATCAACAATGGTTGACTAACTAACCTAAGTTTCAAGAATTATGACTACAGTTGTCTGGTTAAAAGTATGAATCTCTTACATGGCACAGCAAATGATTTATTTACCTGCTTGAACACAACTAGTGATGGGAAGCTTACAGAGAAGTCTATTTCCTTACCCAACAGCTCTATCTGTTAAGTGTTTCTTTATGATGTATCAAATGTGACTCCCTATAACTTCTACCCTTTGTTGCTCTTAGTTCTGTGCCCTGGAACAAAAACAATGTTTATTTTCTACATGAAAGCCCTTCAAAATATTTAGATAGGTATCATGTCCCACTCAGTCTTCTTTTTTTCGTCCAAGGTAAATGCCCTCAGTTCATTTAAATATTGCCTGATCATGGTTTCCAGTTTCCCATGCTAGTTACCATTTCCTGGATACACTACAATTTTTACATGTCCAACTTTCTAAATGGCATCCAAACTGAACACAATGCCAAGACTATGGTCTGACCAGGGCAGAATATAGTGGAACTATCTCCTCATTCATTTGGGACACTCTATTTCCATTATTGCAGTCTAAAACTGTATTAGTTCATCTGGTAGCCAGATAACAATGATGATTCATGTTGAACTTTGGTAAGAAAAATAATTATTTTTTTCACATGAATACAGATTCAGAGGAACCAAAACAACATTTTGGCCATATCACCACCACCTCCAATCTGAAGTGAGCAGTTAAATTTTTTTCGACATAAATGCAAAGTTTTACATGTATCCCGATTATTTTTTTATCTTGTTAGATTCATATCATCATTTCAACCTATTGAGAGTACTTTGGACACTGATTCTCTATTCCAATGTATTAGCTATCCAGCTTCATCCAAGTCACTGACAAAAATGCTGAAGAGAACAGGGCAGAGGACAAAGCTCTTTAGAAAGTCACTAAGTAAGACTTCCCCCTTGAGGTTCACAGCAATCTATTAATCAAAACACATTGGGATCTAGTCATTCAACCAGGTATGAATCCACCTAATTGTACTCTCATTCAACCAATATTTCTCCATCTTGGCTATAAGGATACTATGAGAAACTTAAATGTCTTGCTGAAATCCAGATATATTATTTTTATAGCATTTCCATTATCTAATAACCTAGTCAAAAAATAAATGAGGTTAGTGGGGCATCACTTAAATTCTAGTTCATAGTGATCACTGCTTCTCTTTCTAAGTGTTCCCAAACCATCTGTTTAATAATCCATTCTGTAATTTTGCCTGGGATGAACATGAAGCTCACCGGTCTGTAGTTTGTGGAATCCACCTTCTTCCCCTTTTTGAAAATTGGGACATTTGCCCGTCTCCAGTCCCGCGGCACCTCTCCTGTTCTCCACGATTCATCAAAGATCACCGACAGCGGTTCAGCGATCACATCTGTGAGTTCTTTCAGCACCCTAGGGTGTAATTCGTCCAGGCCAGGAGACTTGAACTCATTTAGAGTCGCTAGGTGCTCTCTCACTATCTCCTCACCTATCTTTGGCTCCAAATCCCTTTTAACCATGTTTGTTCTATCCTTTCCAGTCTGAAGATCATTCTCCTTGACAGAGAAGATGGAAGCAAAATAGTAGTTGAGTAGTCCCACTTTCTCTCTGTCATCATTAATATTATACCATCCACCCCAAATAAGGGGCCTACCCACTTTCTTGTTACCCATCTTGCCCCCAATTATTACTTTAAAAAATCCGTAACATAATAGTTCTGACTGAACACAGACAATAGCTCAATTTCTATGAATTACTATTACTGCCACTGCAATCCTCAAACACTAATAAGTGGCTATTAAAATTCTAGTGTTATGGGGCAGCTGGGTAGCTCAGTGGATTGAGAGCCAGGCCTAGAGATGGGAGGTCCTAGGTTCAAATCTGGCCTCAGACACTTCTCAGCTGTGTGACCCTGGGCAAGACACTTGACCCCCATAGCCTACCCTTACCACTCTTCTATCTCGGAGCCAATACACAGTATTGGCTCCAAGATGCAAGGTAAGGGTTTAAAAAAAAAAATTCTAGTGTTAAATGGCAATAGTAAATAAAATGGAGAAATCCTAAAAAATGAAACAATATTTTTTCAGTATTATTCAGATATTTCAGTGATCCTTTAAAGTCCAAAATTAAGAGTTTTTACATGAGTCTGAGGTTAGGTCTAACTTTTGGGTTCTTTTACTAAAAAGGGATGCTTTCATTACATGCATCTAAAAACACTGCAAAGCAAAGATATTTGGCAAATCTGATCTTATAATAATAATAATGACATGACTATTAGCCTCCAAAACAACAACATATGGCAAATAAAATTATATAATTCAATGCTGATGTCATATGGACAACTTAAACAGCTTGTAAGATATGACCCAAATTCCTACCTCGTCCTTTTTTATATCTTTTTCTTGGTGTTGAAAAAATTCTACCTTTAGACTTCCTGATGATGGTTGTTCAGGTGGAGGTAGGTAGCTCTTCGTATTCACAGCATCAAAAAGTTTTTCTACAAATATCTGCGTCTCTAAAAAAGAGAAATTAGAAAAACTACAAGTTAAGAGACACTTCTAAGACATTAATTATCCATTACTAAACAAGAATAAGTTGATTATGCCAGCACTCTGACAATGCTTTTTAATTTTTAACTAGCAAAGTTTAATTTTTTTGTAGTTTCAGCAATTTTCTAACAAAACTAATAAAGAAGATCAAGTTGAAAAAAAAATGTTGGCATGGCCTAGTCTTCCATGTTATTAGCACAATGTGGATAGAACAACAGTTGTCCTTTTACTTGCTGCCAGTTAAAATTATATTCTATCTATATTTTCATTTGATTATAAGAGATAATTCCCACTTACCCTTCTGAAGAAATACATCCAGTTGATCAATACATAATGCCTTCAGCTCTTTTTCACTTTTATCCTTTTTTACCAAAGCAAGGACATATTTAGCTAGAGCTGATGGGTCAGCATCACAGCTAAAAGTAAAAAAGAATTTTTAATATAAGTATGTGAATAAAAATATCTGCAAACATAAAACTCAACTACATATACAACTCTGTGTGCTTATCGTTTAATTATGAGTATGAATGAGTGGAAGCTAGTGTGTAAATATTAGTCGTCCTGTTTCCCTTGATATGCTTTTAGAATGTTATATATGTAACATGAATCTGAGTATATAATATAATCAAAACAGAAAATTATTAAGAAAATCCTTAGTCAACAAACACTTAAAAAGAGTATTAAGGGGACAGCTGGGTAGCTCAGTGGATTGAGAGTCAGGCCTAGAGACGGGAGGTCCTAGGGTTCAAATCTGGCCTCAGACACTTCCTAGCTGTGTGACCCTGGGCAAGTCACTTGACCCCCATTGCCCACCGTTACCTCTTCCACCTAGAAGCCAATACACAAAAGTTAAGGGTTTAAAAAATAAAAAAATTGAAATTAAAAAAGGAGTATTAATACACATACGAAGACAGCAGGAAGATTCATTATTAGAAAGTAGATCCATACTAACAAAAACGAGTCAAAGCCCTATATTATTCCTGAGAACTGTAATGTAAAAATCTCTCTCATATTAACTTAACCTTAAAGAGTTGTCTGAGGCTCAGATTGTAATCTGTACATAGCACACAATGGAGGTAGTATTTGAAGCCATATTTTCCTGATTCTAAGTCCATTTCTCAATCCAACATGGTACATTGTCACAAACAGAAATTATTATAAGATTAATAACACATAAAGGAGAGTGGGAAGGTTTTATAAATCCTTAAAATATATATAAATAATAAAATAACACTGCTACTTCACGGATTTTCACCTATCATGGGGGTCTCTAGAACATAACTCCCACAATAGTTGAGGGATCACTGTGTTACTTTATAATTTTATAAGGTGCTTTCTTTATTTAGTTAACTCATTTAAATGGTACTACTGAGGTGCCCTAGTATATATTAATGTCATGTCTAAATTAAGTAAATTTTCAAATTATACCATGCTAAACTCTAGAGAACAGGTTTTTAAGTTTAGTTAAGTTTTATTAAAGTAGTTTATGTTCAAGTAGCTTGCTAGAATATATACAAAGCTTTAATTAATATTCATTAAGTCCAAAGAAGAAATGTAAAATTTTACATGATGTCCAACAGTTAAAACTTTCATGAAGAAGGTAGCATTTGAATTCTTATATATCTTCAAAAGCACCATTCAATCATAATTACAGAGGACAAAAAATGAAGAATGCTATCTGTCTCCTGAAAGAGTATATAGACATATGAGGAATGAAGCCCATTAGTGGACATAACTAATATGGAAATTTATTTTTCTTGATTATGTTTCTTTGCTACAAGAGTTTTGTTTTTGGTCCCATCCCCCAACCCTCTTTGGAGAGGTAAAGAACGAGAGGGATGAGAGCAAATGAATAAAACAACAGTAATGTACTTTGGCTGGATCAAAGATTTTGTGGGAGTAATATAAGAATAGAAAAGTACATCTTAGTTTACAGAGAGCCTTGAATGACAGGATAAGCAATTTGTACTTTACAAGAGAGACAATGTGTCATTAAAGAGGTTTTAATCAAAGGAGTGAACTCTAAGAAAGCTATTCTGAGAGCAGATTGGACAGGATACAGAGTAGAAGTTTAAAAAGACACTTGTTAGAAGGCTATTACAACAGTTCAGAGTAGTAAGAAATTGATCTCCAGTAGTGGCAGTGGAAAGAGAAGTCAGTGAGAAATATGGAAAGGATCTGAGAAGTGATAAGATATGCAATATAGAAGGGAAAAAGAAAACCATCACTGAAAGTTTTCAGATTGGTCTAAATGCCCTTTTAAGTTTACATGACTTAATTTATTTCATTATTTGTTCAGGATGGAAGTTAACTTTTCTCGAACTTTCCTATGAAAATTCTGACATTCTATAAGAATAGTTTTGCTCCAATATCCCTTTATTCTTTCTATATTTGCCAGTAACATTTGTTTCAGAAATTTAAAGATAAAGCCAGGGGAAAAGAGATATTTATTACCACTCCCCATTCATTGATTTAAAATGGAATGATATAGGGAATATAAGTACATCAATAATTTTTATTATTTTGCTAAACTACTCCAAGCTCTCCTCTTTTCACTTGTTGCAGTAGTTAAGTCTCATGCAATCCTTATTTTGTTTCTTGGTTTTGAACTCTTTTTTTAGTGACTAGTTTTCATTTAAAATTTCCTAAAATAAATCTAAACTTTTGAAATTTCTTGTCTTAATGAGTTGTTTTTTTTTTGTTTGGCTTATTCTAGTTTTCAGGAATTCAGGTCTTGAATCAGTGTCTTTAACCATCTTGAATGAATGTCTTTCACCACCTGTTCTAAAGTGTCTGTTTTCAATGATAGTCTTTCCTCCCAGCTTTTCTATTCTGTCTTTCATTTTATTTCTTCCAGGGACTCTTACGATCCCTAAGGCGAACGCATTTTGTTCAAGGCAGTACCTGTCTTCTTGTAGGTTCATTATTCTCTTCCAGGTGATATATCCCTAGATCTTCCAGCATACCAATTTATTTCCTCATGCTATTCCAGTTTTACTTGTATGAATGATATATGTGTTGGGAGGAAGAGGAAGAGGGTATTGAGTTTAGAAGATGGACTTGAATTAAGCTCCAAAACTGAATGATGTAAGCAAGGTCTGCCTAATCTTGCCAAATTACATCCTTCTGTCAAAGGACCCTGTGGCTAATTCAAGTGCTAAGCCCTGCTTAGGGACTCCCTCATATTATAGTGCTCCAGTCCTTCTCTCTGCTACAGGCTCTGCCTGAAGTCTTTTCTCCTTGCTTCTGGGCTCAGAAGCTACTTTCATGCCAGGTTCCTATTGGCACAGGCTTTGGAACAGATCAGACTGGATTTTTACTTCAAGCTTTTTGCTGGGCTTTAGCCACCAATCCTGACCTGGAACATCACAAGGCTATTCTCTCTGCCAGGATGGTGATGGGTTTGGGCCAGCCTTAGGCTGTTTGGCTCAGGTCTAGAGTGCTGTGCTGGCCCTGCTCAGAACAGCCTTCTCTTGAGCTGGGCTTAAGCAGTCAATTACTTATTTGGGGAAGGCTAGGGATGGCAAGGACTAGAAGGCAAAATCCAACAAGAACACTCCCCTTTCATCCAACGGCCTCAGGGAAGGCTCAATTTGAGCTGGAAATAGGTACTATGAAGCTCAAAGAATGTTAAAACTGACTAAGAAGGCTCCTCTGTCCTTCACCTGCAATCTGCTACAGCTTATCTATCTGAGGATCTCTGTAGGACACAAGGGATTCTGCTGTGAAGTCTCTACAGGACACAAGGGATTCTACTGTGAAGTCTTGGGCTAGGTGAGGAAGTCCAGAGATAATTCTTTCAGTAGTGTGGTATAACTCTTAAGTCCTAGCAGCCACAATCTTCCCATAAAATTTATTTAAATTAAGCAATTTTGTTTTGTTATATTAACTGTCTTCCAAATACAGCACAACCAAGTTATACTTCCTCCAAATAATCACGACTTGGGTTTTTAAATGGACTTAAACATGGGAAAGAATTTGATGTAGATTTTCAATCTACTTTGGTAAATATATATTAATCATATCATTCCATACTTACAAAATTGATAAAAGCAATCATTGCTTCCAAGTGTCTAAAATGAAAATTCAAAAGTTACAGCAAATATATGTGTATACTAATAGGAAAGATGACTAAGAGAGCCCAAAGGAAAAAGGAATTCCCATAGATAAGAGATTCTTAACTTTTTTGCATCACAGAACCTTTTGATTCTCTGATACAGCCTTTGCCCTTCTCAGAATGTTTTTAAATGTATAAAATAAAATGTACAGATTTACAAAGGAAACCAATCATATTTCAATAGTTATCAAAATATTATTTCTGAGTTCACAGACTTCAAATCAAGAACCTCTGCTACAGATTGAAGTCTTCCAGCCTTACTTGAATATATAACAATATAATTTTGCTTCAAGTTGCAGAATTCTACTGAGCCTTTTAAGTGAGATACATAATCACTACTCAAGAGAGTCTGGTCTAACTATCCAAACGGGGGAAAAAGTAGATAATGAATATCTTTTGCCCAGACTGTACAGAAAGTTCTTGGAACTAGTTCATTAATATTTTAGACAATGGACTAGGCCCATAAATGAAGAGAATCAACAGAGAATGCAGTTATCAAAGACCCCCACAAGTTATCCTTCAAATAAAAAAATAGTTCTCTGGACAAGGATAGGTCACTAAGAGTCAGACTACAAATTAAGACTCCTCATTTATTGGCTAAGACTCCATTCCAAAATATGAAAGAAATAAGCTGTTTAATATCCTAAGGCAGTGATTCCCAAAGTGGGCACCACCACCCCCTGGTGGTTGCTGCAGCGATCCAGGGAGTGGTGATGGCCACAGGTACATTTATCTTTCCTATTAATTGCTATTAAATTTTTTAAAAATTTAATTTCCAGGGGGCTAAGTAATATTTTTTCCGGAAAAGGGGCAGTAGGCCAAAAAAGTTTGGGAACCACTGTCTTAAGGTCTGCAGTTTCCCACCAATGTAACCTTTTCAATGACCAGTTATAAGAGAAAATAAGTACAGTCTAGTAAATATATGTTTCATACATCCTATATACCCTAATCTCTAAACTAAAAGTCCAACTTCTTCAGTCTTTCTTAGAAGTTGCACAAAAATGAGTAAGGAAAGCAAAGTATCTGCACGCTACTCCCACTTCTCACATTAACAGTATGACCAGGAGTTAATAGTTACCATCTGTTCTTTCAACTTTTCTATTGCTGCCTCATCTTTTAAAGATTAAGAGAGAAACTTTTCCTTGATCCTAGGGTTTCTTAATCCAAGCTCAGAGAACTTCCAATCTCACTTATCTAATCCTTCACTCACCCAAGATGTTTTGAATGTTTGGAGCTTTGGGCAAATACTTTACTTCTAGTTCAAAATTTGCTTCAAAAGTTCCTTTCAAATTGGCAATTTGCATACTAACATAAGCATATATTAGTTAAAGGATCTACTAACCAAGGCCTCTACTACATAATAATCTACTTTCACCTAATTCTGAAATAACTCCACAGATCAAACTCTATTAAAACAAAATAATTACTTTCCTATGTAATTCCTCCAACAATTATTTTCCTATGCGGGGAAACACCAGATACAAACACGATATTTCCAAAATGTCATACCATTCTCAAATGATATGTCCATCCTAGCAGCATTCATCTACTGAGCCACCTTGCTGCCTCTTAACTCTACTCTTAAAAAGCCATCTATAGAAACGGTGAGGTTGAATTTTTTGCCCTTGGCCACCCAGCTATTCTATATCAGAATTATGACTTAATGGCACAAGTCTGTAATTACAAAGCTAGGTCTCTAGCTATCATGCAACCTCACTTCATAATTATTATTTACTCTTAAAAGTTTTAAATATATGCTAACTTTTAAAAACTAAGTTTATTATAGAATTCACAATAAACTAAGATAAATTGTTCTTTCGTCTAAGTACTTGTTCCTAATAAAAAGGTCTTTCTCCTACATCATAGATTTAGCAATTTGAATTTTTATTGAGAATTGAGATACATGATTTCATTATCCCAGCCTTGCTTTAAAAAATTTTTATAACTCTTTTTAGGTTTGCAAAGTACTTTAATGAAATGTAAAAGCAAAATGCCTTTATATTTATTATCTTATTTGAACTTCACTATAACTCTCCCTATCATGTACATACTCATTTCATCCCTATTTTATAAATGAGGAAACTGAGATCTGGAGCAGAAGATAAATGACTGGCCCAGAATATATAGCTAAAAGTATCTGAGGTAGAATTTGAATAGAGGTCTCCTTTTCTCTGCTACGGTTATCACACTACCATGTGCACTTGATCCAAACACCTTCAATATCTCTAGCAGACTGAAATGAGATGAGAAAATTCATCTCTCTTTTCTTTCTTTGCTCATATAGGGAACTATGAATGTGAAGCACTGCATACACTGGTGAGATATCTGTTGGTTAGTTTTATTGAATTTTTGTTTCCTCCTTTATTACTCTTTGTTTAAAAAGCTGGATCATGGGGAGAGGGGTATTTCAGAGAGTGATAATGACAAAAAAACAAACAAAAAATCAATTTTTAAAAATCAAGTCAAAATCTGCCCATTTGTTATTTCCATCCATTACATTTGACTCTGCTCTCTTGCACCAGAGTAAGTTAAAATTTCTCTTGAACATGACAGTTCTTAAAGTACATAAAAAAAAGCAATCATTCTCCTCCACAGCCCCAACTTTTCTCTTTTCAGTCAGTCAACAAGCATTGTTAGACATTTTTACTATGTCAGGCACTGTACTGTGCTAAATGTCTGAGACATAAAGAAGAGAAAAAAACAAACTCTGCCCTGGAGAGTAGCATACTCCCTTAGGAAAATGAGCAGCTCATTTTCTAAGGGGAAGCATGTGATTAAGTATATACAAGATACAGACACTAAATAGATGAATATTCTTCTAGGAGAAGACACTAGAAGCTGGGAAGACAGAGAAAACCCTCCTAAAGAAGATAGGATTTGAGCTGAATCTAAGAAAAAGTCAAGGATACTAAGAGTGGGAATGAGGAAGAAGAGCACTAACCATAGGGAATAACACTAAAGTAAAAGGTACAGACCTATGATACGGAATAGCAGCTACAATGACCAATCTATAGAGCAAGTAGAGCTATACCTGGATTAGAGAACACATGAAAAGAAGTAAAACAGCCTAGAAAGGTGGGAAGGGGCCAGAAAGTAAAGAGCTTTAAATGTCTATTAAGACTTTATATTTTATCCTGGAAGTAATCAGGAAACACTAGAGTTTAAAGATTGAGATAACATGCTATTCCAAGACTCTTATAACAGAAGGTCCTCTGCAACCTATTTAGACATATAGCACATATCTGGCACTTAGTAAGCACTTAATAAATACTTTTATCTAAGAAGATGTTATCTTCTTAGCTATCACTAGAGATATTGATATAGGTACAGGATAATTATTCATGAGAAATGTTATAAGGCAGTGACAGTGAACCTTTGGGAGACAACATGCTGTGCCCAGTTCCCCTCATCCCCCACCCCACACAGGGGAGGGAGAAAGTGCTCCCACTGGGCTATTGGACAGAGGGGTGAGGGTGGGTGAAGTGAAAAAATGTCCTCAACACAGGTGAAAGGGAGAGGGGAATGGCCCAAGTACTCCCATCTCCTCCAGCTCTGCCTCCTGTGAGCCACCCACCTTACCCACTGGGTGCTCCCTTTGGGCTGCTGGGCAGAGAGGCTGATGATATGGAAAAATGTCATCAGGTACAGTGGAGAGGTGGAGGGGAGTAGCTCTGTCCAAGACCCTCTGCCTTTCTAGTAATGAACTAGGGGAGGAGGTTATGCCCGCAAGGAGTGCTCTATGTGCCATCTTTGGCACATATTCCATAGGTTCACCATCAATGTTATAGGGGATACCTATGGAGCAGGAGAGGGGGAGAAGCAAGATCAGTGTTCTCCAAACTATTCTGATCATAAACCCTTACTCTAAAAAACAATTTAAGTATACCTAAAATATTTATATTTAACTATTCCTAAATTTTGCATATGTACCACTGTACTAATAATTATATGCATCACAAAACTCAAAAAAATGGTTATTTGAAACACCAGATTAAAAAAATTATTTGATTCTAGAGTCAGTAATGGAGCTAACTGACTAGGTGAGAGATCATCTAACCTGCCCTTTAGGAAATTTATTTTGGCAGCTATTTATAAGAGGAACTGAAGTGAGACTTGTGTTAAAGAGGCATCTCTAATCCCAACCTATCTTTCCAAATTGGATATTGCCATCACATCCCTCAAAATCAAGCCAACCAATCCTCTCTATATTCTCACACAGGATATTCCACCTCCCACACTATACTGGCTATCCCCTTTGCCTAAAATGAACTTCCTCATTACCTCCAAATCAGAGTCCCTGGCTTCCTTTAAAATGCAGCTCAAGCACAGTCTTCTACATGAAGCTTTTCCTGATTCCTGCAAGCTAATGTATTCCCTCCTAAACTACATAGTACTTAGCTACTTAGTACATTTTGCATTTATTAACTTTATATTTAGGCTGAATTTTTTTTTTACCCTTGTACTTCGATGTATTGTCTCATAGGTGGAAGATTGGTTAAGGGTGGGCAATGGGGGTCAAGTGACTTGCCCAGGGTCACACAGCTGGGAAGTGGCTGAGGCCGGGTTTGAACCTAGGACCTCCTGTCTCTAGGCCTGACTCTCACTCCACTGAGCTACCCAGCTGCCCCCTTAGGCTGTATTTTTATATGTACTTGACTTCCCCATTAAAAATAAGCTCAATATGAGTAGGAATTTCTTCTTAAGTGTTTAATAGGTATTTGGTGACTGGCTGCTATTACAATAATTCAGGTAAGAGAAAACAAGGGCCTAAATTAGAATAGTGTCTGTGTGAGTGGACAGAAGGTGTCAAATCTGAGAGAGATCTGGAGAAGTAGAAATGGCCAGACTAGGCAAATTAATGGATAAGTGAAGTAAGAATGAATAGTCAAGATGGCACAGAGAAATAGGGAAATTTAGGAGGGGGATAGGTTTAAGGGAAAGATAATATAATTAAAATATCTGTGACACATGACACAAGCTACTCATGCTTGCTCTTCCTGTGTGATCCTCTCAAAATGAAAGAAAGGAAAGGGCTTTTACTAGTCACTGACCACCTTCACTAGGTGATTAAATTATAATTGCCCCAAGGGCTAAAATTCTGGTGGGAAGAGGAGGGTGTTATTAACTTTTATTATGAAGGGAAAGAATCTAGTGAGGGATAAAGTGATAATAAAAGTATGCTCCTGAAATCCTACAATCATCATAGGAGACCAGGATGCAGTCTTTCTTCCCATCTCTGACTGGTTAGCCACACATTCTTTGGGGTCAAGCCATACCCTACTTTGCAGACCATGGGATTAGATTACCTCAAAGGTCATTTCCAACTCAAAATTTAATACTTAAAGAAAAATTCCCCAAGAAATATAAGGTGCTTTGGGTGGACATCTGAAAAGTTTTAGAATAATAAAGAAGTGAAGGCATTGTAATACAACTAGCCTTCATAAAAAGTTAGGCAGTAAAATGAAGAAAAATGTAATTTTAAGTTCCCCACTATTACACTATATAGTTCTACAAATGCTAGAGACAGCAATAAGACAGGGGAAAGAAACTATAAAGATAGGAAAACAGTAGATAAAACTATCCTTATTTGCTTATACTGTACTTGGAAAGTCCCAGGCAATCAGCAAACGAGATAATTAACAGCATCAGCAAAGCTGCAAGCTACAAAATAAACCCTCAAAAATCAACTGTATTTGTATATAATAACAAAACTGTGCAAGAAAGTCAAGTCTCATTCCAAGCAATTAGAAAATATATATGACTTCTAGGGATCAATCCATGAAAGCACACAAGATTTGTATGGATTCAATAACAAGTGCTCACTAAAGAAATAAAAAACTTAAATAATAATTGAGGAATATTCAATGCTTATCCTTGGGCTATGCCAAAAAAAACCAAAAATGACCATATTACCAAAATTAAGCTATGCTTTTAATGCTACACAAATCAAATTACACCAAGGCAAGGGCATACTTTACAGAATTTGATAAGAAAACAACAAAATTCATTTGGAAAAATAAAATATCTAGAATTATCAAGTAAAATGATGAAAACCTAGGAATAAGGGGGGAGAAATACTTTCAGAATTCAAACTATATCATAAAGGAGTAAATATCAAAACCATCTTGGCATTGTTTAGAAGAGATGAATCAATGAAACAGACTAGACAAGGGAGAATCAGAAACAATAACCCCATTGTTTGATAAAATGGAAAACAAAAATCATCTATGAAAAAACTATATATATTTGACTGTTTGGAAAAATGGAAAGTAGTCTAGCAGAAATAAGGCATAGACCAACACTTGAAAAATATATTCCAAATGGATAGACAACCTTCACTTTCAACAACAAATTATAAAAACATTTTAAGAGCAGTAGATCATATTCCTCTCAGTTATGTATAGATATATTCTTCACCAAATAATAGAAATAATTATAAAGGATAAAATGAATAATTTTGATTTCATGAAAATGAAGAGCTTCTGAACAGCCAAAATTAATGCACTTGGAAGGAAAGTAGTGAAATGGGGGGGATGGGAAATCTTTATTACCAAACTAATTCAGAGTTCGTTGCCAAGATTTATAAGTAATTGAAATTAAAACAACTCTGGGCACACACATGCAAGCCTGGCTAATATTGTCAGAAAAGAAAAATTATAAAAGTTGGAGAGAGGATACAGAAAAAAAATTCAGACACAAATGCCCTGCTGGTGGAGTTGTGAACTAATACAGCCATTCTGGAAAACAATTTAGAATTATGCCCAAAGGCTATATAAAACCGTGCATACCCCCAACCCTAAAGAGTTTAAAAAAAGAAAAAAAAAAAGGAAAAGCACCTGTATGACAAAAACATTTATAGCAGCTCTTTTTATGGTGACAAAGAATTGGAAGTAACCAAAGGGATGCCCATCAAGTGAAGAATGGCTTGAAGAAGTTGTGGTGTATATTATTGTGATGGAATATGAACTGATACGTATGGATGGGAAATAAGAATGATGATACATAAAATACTCTCAGAAAAACCTGGAAAATTTTTCATGAACTGCTTAAAAGTGAGCAGAATCAGGAGAATGTAATACACAATAAAAGCAATATTTGTAGGATGATCAACTGTAAATGATTTATAGTCTCAACAATATAATGAACTAATAAGACAATTTTGACTTGTTTTGAAAAATGCTATCCTTCTCCAGGGAAAGAACTGAGGAAATCTGAATTTAAATCACAGTACACTTTTTTAACAGTTTTTCTTTTTCCTTTTTGATAAATTTTCTTTCACAACATGACTAATAGGGAAATCTTTTACCTTATTGCACATGTATAACCTAAATCAAATTACTTGCCTTCTCAATGAGAGGGGAAAGGGAGTAATTTAGAACTCAAAAAAAATTTCTTTTTAACTTAATGTTAAAAAATTGTACATATAATTGGAAAAAATAATTATGTATAAATGTATATACATGCAACTAATAAATATGTGAGATTAAAAGCCCTTTCCCAATAGCCAACTGGTCATGGAGAATGAACAGTTTTCAAAAGAATTGCAAAATATTCACAACCATAAGATAGAATACTCCAATCATTAATAATAAGAGAAATGCAAATCAAAACAAGCCTGAAGTTTTGCCTGTCATACCCTGAAAAATGGCAAAGATGACAAAAAAAATATCAGTAGTCAATGGTGAAGGGTTTGTGGGATGATAGGCACACTAATACATTATTGGTGAAGCTGTGAAATGATACAACCATTTTGGAAAGCAATTTGGAATTATGCAAATAAAGTAACTAAAATGTCATTACCCTATAACCCAGAGACTCCCATTAGTGGGCTCATGCCCTAAAGAAGCCAAGAAGAATTGTCAAATACACCAAAATATTTATAGGAGCACTTTTTCTGATAGCAAAGAAACAAAGTAGCTGTCTATTGATTGGGGAAGGGCTAAACGAACTGTGGTAAATGAATGTAATCAAATATTACTTTGCTGTAAGAAATGATTTATGTAATGTTTATAGACCCCTGGATGGTCATAGACCTTTTTTAAAATGAACCAGTCAAAAAAGCTATATACATAATGACTACAACAATGTAAATTAAAGAAACACACACATATACACACACACAAACACACACAAAAATCAAACATGAATGTAACAAAATTTTAAAGATCAAGTATGAGAGGATACTCCAAACCAACTCTCTTCATGGGAGATGGGGTGAAAGGGTTCACAGTTGTTGCATATTGCACGTTTTCATATTTTTTCAATGTTCCTATCAGTTGTGCTGATTTTTTTTCTCTTCTTTTTCTCCAGCTTTGTCTTTTAAAAATACTATTTGTTGGGGGCAACTGGGTAGCTCAGTGGAGTGAGAGTCGGGCCTAGAGACGGGAGGTCCTAGGTTCAAACCCGGCCTCAGCCACTTCCCAGCTGTGTGACCCTGGGTGGGTCACTTGACCCCCATTGCCCACTCTTCAACCTATGAGACAATACACCAAAGTACAAGGATTAAAAAAAAAAATACTATTTGTTATAAGAGATGGCTCTCTGGAAAAGGGAGGAGGAGGCTACTGGGGAAAACTATGATGATGTAAAAAAAAAAAATCAATAAAAATATTTTTAAAGGATAAGTAGATAAGTGAACAAATGAATAAGCTAAATAAAGGTTCTTATACGTGTTCCTTATGTGACAAAGACTTGAGTACATACAGAAACAGAATGGAGAAATTAAAAGACATAATGAATATAGCCAAATTCCAGAGAAGATGTAAGAGAAGGGGAACAAACTTTTATTAAGCACATACTTTGTGACAGACACTGTGCTAAGCACTTTTATATATACAGTAGTCTATGGGAAGAAAAAGGAATAAGCATGTACTACATGCTAGCAAGTACCTTTTAAGCACTTTACAAATATTATCTCATTTGAGTCTCAGAGCAACCATTCAAGGTAGATATTACTATTATCCTCATTTTACATTGAGGGAATGGGTAAAGAGAGTTTAGTAACTTGCCCAGAATCTCACAGTAAGAAACTGAGGCCTAATAAACTTTGAGTCTTTCTCACTCCAGATCAAGCATTCTACCCACTATATCACACAAAGAAAAAGGACGCACCTTGGAAATGAGGTAGGATTACCTTTGATACTACAATTGTCATTTGATAGTCTTTTGCAGACTAGTCACCATAAACACTAATATAGTCTATTCTCTGATGTTTCCTTAAACAGAGTCAAAACCAATTAATCTATTACTTATTCTATGCCAGGTACAGATGCTAGAGATACAAAGATATAAATTAAACAGTATCTGACCAAAGGAGCTTACTTATTGGGGGAAGACAACATGTGTACATACATGCAGTTGCAAAATATACCCAAAATAAATACAAGGTAATTTGAGAGAGGCTGAGAAATTAGGAAAAGCCTCATATAAAGTGACACTGGAGGTGAGCTTTGAAGGAAACTAGGATTCTAAGAGAGAAGTGAAAAAACAAGAATGCATTCCAGACAGAAGGGACAACCTATGCAAAGACAAGAGAGAGAAGTCAGGAGTATTGAGAAATAACAAAACCAGTATGGCTGAACCACAGTAGTGGAAAGACAGTAATAATTAACAAGGTCCAAAAGTAAATTGAGAGCCAAAATGTGAGGAGTTTTTAAATGTCAAGAGGGGTCTACCATATTTGATCCTAAAAGTAAACTTAACCAGTGGAGTTTACAGATCCAAGAGAAATACTGTTGGACCTGTGTGTTTGGAAGAAAATTACTTAAAGTAAGCAGTAGAAGATGGGATTGAAAAAAGAGATAATTGAGGCAAGATCAATTAGATGGTTGACTATTGCATTTAGTAAAAGGTGAAGGGTATGTTAAGGGCATGAACTAAAGTAGTGAAATTGTGAGTGGAAAAAAGATGATAGATACTTAAGATGTGGAATTGACATATTCTTAAAGGTCATTTGAAGTCAGGTACTTTCAGTCCACATTAAATGTCTGTTGAACTGAATTTAGACCGAGGGCAATTGTATGGTGGTGAGAAAGTTGTAGAAACAAGAAGGGAAGAAAAATACTAATAATGTTTCTATACATCCTCTTGAAGTTAAAATCTTAGAGATCTAAGCAGGAATCCCTATTATATATGTCAGTGGTCACTCAGAATCCACCTGTAAACCTCCAGGAGAGAACAATCCACTACCTCCAAGGCCAGTCCATTCCACTTTTGGATGACTTAGGAATTCTTTACATTGACACAACTTCCTGGTTCTTTCCTCTAGGGCCAAACAGAACAAGCCTACCTTGATATGACAGCCCTAAAAATACTTAAAAGATAGATAATAATGTTTTAAGTTTTTTTCTTTTCCAAACTAAACATTCAAAGTTGCTTGAACTTTTCTAAGTTATGGTCTCCAGACTATTCTATGCTTATATTCTAGTTTTGCAAAGTTCTTCCTAAAATTAACGTGAAAACTGAACATCATAAATATACTAGGCACTGTGCTTCTATAAAAGCAGTCAAGATTTGCCATCCATTTTTTTTATTGTCATGACACACTCAATTTAAATTGAATTTACAATCTACTAAAACCTTTCACTACTTTTCATTGTAATACTGCTAATCTATAGCCCCAACTTGAACTAAGCAAGTTTTAAGTTTCTGGACTGAAGTATAAGTCTTTTATTGCTAATAAATTGTAACAATCCATATAACCTGTCAAAACACTAAAAAGAATTTTTTTTTAAATAAGGATTTGCCAACAATCGACAAGCTTAATTAAGTAGCATCATATAGAAGAGTCAAGAGGTCCAGGTTCTTTATCACAAAGCTAGTTTTGAATCAGAACAAGTCACTGAACCTCTCTGTATTTCCATTTCTTCATCTGAAAAATGAAGAACAGAAATAATCTTTTTAAAGCTTTCACCTTTAAAATTATGAAAACATCAGATATAACATATTTAGCTATATGAACAATCAGAAAAAAAACTTTAATTCTGTTAAGAAAAATTCTGAATAGAAAAAGCTTTGGATTTAAAATTACTTTTAAAAAAATCTAGGTGTTATGGGGAGATAAAATTTCCCAGCATTCCCCCCCCCCAAGAAATTGTCTGTTGTTTTTCAGGCCACTAACTATATGGGGAATTAAATAGCCAAAAAAAAAAAAAAACAACCTAACCCCTTGGAAAATGTATAAAATAAAATGAGGTAAATTTCAGGAATAAAAAAACGTAAAAATGAGAGCTTAATAATACGCATTTCAAAAATCCAAATTCAACCTAGAATTTAAGTAACTTACAAGTTGGTTCCACACAAAAAGCAACTATCAACCACCATCCCCAAATAGAATGTAAATCAGATAATAGAAACTCTACATTTTATTTTCAAATTAAGCCTGTACTAATAGGGTAACACATGCTTCTCAGAGAGTCCAAACTCTATAAAGCAAGCCTTCCAATATTGGATTTTGATTTTTTTAAATTATTTTCTTCCAAAATTGAGACATAAACCTAGATGAAATGCATAATACATTCAACACATATGTATGCATACGCATAAATATATTAAAAGGTATCTGGAGACATTTTAGTAAAGATGGATATACAATCACCATTATAAAAGAACAAATGAACAAGACATCAAATAAAAAAGGATCAATAAGATGAAATGATAAGGAATTTTGGTAGAGGCTTAAAGCATGTAAAACTAATCACTAGTAAACACTAGCCACAACTATTAATAAAAACAACGAGGCATAGAGGCTTAATGTGACCAGCTAAGAGGAGACATTTGGAAAATATAAATTCGGAGACTTAAGAAAAATGTATGGATATACATAAAATAGGTAGTTAATAATTTTGTCTCCTACTAAGTCAGAAAGAGGGGCAAGTTTGTAAAGCTGACAAGATACATGACAATATAAGATTTGAAAACTGCACTGCAGTTAGTATTTAAGTTGGTACCTTTTTAAAATAATTTTTAACATTAGTTATGTTTACATATTGTACTCCAGATCACTGGATTAACTGCCATGTTTTATTTAAAAAGATACCACTTCCAGTATTCAGAATAGTGCTGTATATAAATACATGAAATAGGTCCTAAATATTAGAACCACAAAAGTTTAGTGTGAATAAACTAAAAGGTGTTTTATCTTTCAAAAATCAAGTACTCTGCTAAAGAAAAAAACACTAAAAATAAAAATATCTAATGTTTAAGAGACCTCATTATTGAGTAGGCCAATATTGTCAACATTTGCCCAGAAAAAAATCAAGTATCCTGCAGAGAAGGACACTGGAAAATACTTTTGAACCTTGCATTGACAATTTGGATAAAAACAGTTTGTCCAATGTTTGCAGAGTCTCTCTCCCTTTTAAGTTTTTAAATGTTTCTTAAATTTAAATCATTAAAATGTTTCTTAAATTTAAATTTTCTTTCTCAACCTAAAATAATCCAGCACTTTCAAAACACCCAATGCCCATATTTTCCTACCCCAAATTTAACAGCCAAACACCTCCCCCCCACCACGTCAGTGGGGATCAGATGATTTTATGTTTCAGGAAATCTATAGGTTGGACTTGGGAGAGAGGGAAAGAGAATTGCAGAGAACATCAATAAGTGAGAAATTTGAAAAATGGGATCTTCTCAAGATGTACCTTAGAATCACCTACCTGTTACATCTGCTATCCAAGAAAAAAGGAGGGGTCAATGGCAAATGGGAGACGTGGCCTTTAAGCAGGCATAATTGCTAATCTGAGGAAGGATGACAACCCCATAATAGAAGAACGAAAAACACGCCCCAGCCCTGGCACTTGATAAGCATCTTAATCAGTCTGGACATCAGTATACAACGGCTGGGGGGAGGGGAGATGAGGACAGGAGGTGAGCTCCAATTCCCCACACAGGGCAGGAAACACGAGAAAAGGGTAACCCGGAGAAGAGAGGGTGGCTCCATGTAGCGGGGGAAGGGGAGGGCAGTAATAACGGGAGAGACACAGCGGAGGAGGGACCGGAACAGAATCGCAGGGTTTAGTTAGGAGACAGTTCGAAACCTCCGGGGTCACATGGGCCACGGGTGGGAGTGGAAAGAGCTAGGTGCCAGAAGCCCCGGACCTTGTCTCAACCTCCCCTCTTCCTGTACTCCCCCCCCAACACCCACCCACAAAAGCCAGGAAGAGATAGCAAAGAGCGACGGTAGATGTCTCTATGTATGGTGGATGTCTATGTACGTACGTACGTATACACACAGTCACGCGTGTCTTTCGGTCACCCCCCCCCCCGGGAAGACAATCCCCGGATACTCACATAGGCTCGAGGGTCTTGCTGAGCCAGGATTTGAGCGCTTCGAAGTTTTCGATGATCATTTTAGAAACCATCCACTGTGGCCCACGGCCCGTGTCTCTCCCTCCCTGCCTGCCCACGCCAGGACCCTGCTGCCTCTGCTGCCCCTGCCCCCGCCGCCGCCGCCTCCCCCCTCC
>NC_058132.1:553760780-553817310 GCF_016433145.1 Gracilinanus agilis | reverse complement strand
GAGAGAGAGAGAGAGAGAGAGAGAGAGAGAGAGAGAGAGAGAGAGAGAGAGAGAGAGAGAGATTCTATCTTCAAGGTGCTTATAATCTGATGGGGAAAAAAAATTTTTTTAAAGTTGAAAGAGAAGAAAGAGCAAAGATACCCAGTGGGAGACATGGTGGGAAAGCCGATTTTGTTCAAAAATACTACAGCCACAGACGCCAAAGAAGTCCAGAATGAGTACAGCCAAGTAGGGTATGAGGATTACCACACACACAGTTCAAAATGAACCCAAGTCCTGACAATTAAAATTTACAACATAAAAAAAAGCTTTTTAGAAGAAAATGAGATTAGATACCTTTCACAGCATTGGTTATGAAGAGAGTTTAGAGCAGTGGTTCCCAAATTTTTTTGGCCTACCGCCCCCTTTCCAGAAAAAATATTACTTAGCGCCCCCTGGAAATTATGAAACTATGTATTGAACTCAGAATAGATTGTAATACACCGCCCCGCTGGATCGCAGCAGCACCCACCAGGAGGTAGTAGCACCCTCTTTGGGAATCACTGATTTAGAGGAAAGTTTTTAGCCAAATGAGAGTTAGCAATGGTTACAAAAGATAAAATAAGTAAATTTGATTATATGAAATTCGAAAGCTTTTTAACAAAAATCAGCTAGGATAAGAAAGGAAGCTTTCAAGTAAGAAAAAAATTTGCATAGAATATCTCTGATAAATGTTTAATATCCTAGATACAAAGGCAACTAACATAAATACATGACTGAGTCATTCCTCAATGAATAAGTGATCAAAGTATATTCACAAATAATTTTCAAAAGAAAATCTACACATTCAACTTTATTTTTTTTTAAAACCCTTCTATCTTAGAAGAGGGATAAGGGCTAGGCAGTGGGGATTAAGTGACTTGCCCAGGGTCACACAGCTAAGAAATGTCTGAGGTCAAATTTGAACCCAGAACCTCCCATCTCTGAGCCTGGCTCTCAATCCACTGAGCCCACCTGTAGCGACCCCACTCTTAAATTTATAAAAAACTAATATATAACAATTCTGAGGCTTCATCTCTTACATCCAACAAATTGACAAAGATGATGACAGATAGAGATAATCAATGTTGAAATTAATATGGGTTTAACACACACTCTAGATCAACTAAAATAGCACTTAAAAAACATTGGAGACCAGCCATTAGAAGAATAGACTAAACATGAATATTCTCTGTTAACCTACTACTTGATTGGAAGCAGCTGAGTTTTTTTGTTTGGTTGGTTGGTTGGTTTGGTTTGTTTTCTTACCCACTGGAATCGGAAAGTTCAGTGACTTTAAAACAGCTTGATTCAGAAACTTGGATGGTTTTTTGCAACATTCCTGTGTGTAGGTTGAAGGGCTCCACTTAGTCAGGAAGACCATGTATAATAAAGCAGAGAATTTCAATGTCTTATCCTCTACCCCTAAGAGGTAAGTCCCTAAGAAATGTATCTGCAATATTGGCCTTTTCCTTCATTCTTTTCTGGGTACAAGAAATGGAGTCTCCAATTTAGCATGGAAACGTGGGCCCTAAGGGATCTGGAAATCCAGGAATTCAGGCCAGATGTTGTAACTTTATAGTAAAGCCCTTAGAAGCCTGGGTACAGGGACAATAACCCATATAGACTTTGACATGAACTTCGCAAAACTAATGCCACATAGGAACTGAACTTGGGTGTGATCCAAATTTCTTCCTTTCCTCTAAGACTGGAATAGGTGTAGGCTCTGAGATGTTGGGGAGAAGGGGGAATGTTTTTACTTTGTCTTTTTGTATCTTTGAAATCAGTATATACCTTTATAAAACTAATCCAATGTTAGGTAGTTAAATAAAATTACATGGCTAGTCATTGGGCCTCTATAAAATGGGGTTAAAACATTCAGAAGGAGCTAGAGCCTATGGCAAAAAAAAAGAGATCCAACTTCCCTCAGGGTACCAGAGAATCCTTTAGGAATAGGCCTAACCTTGAGAGAGTGAGGCCAGAGCAAACCATATCGCATAAAGAACTGAAGAAAGGCAAACTTACTAGGCACTCTTGGTAAAGCTGTAAATTGGTCTAACCATTTTGGAAAGCAATTTGGAATTATGCAAAAAAAGTAACAGAAAGGTCTGAGCCCTTTGATGTGGCTAGGTATAAGAACCAAGAAGGCAGAAAGAAAGGTTTCAACTACTCCAACCATATTCGTTACAGTATTTTTTGTGGAGGCAGAGAAGTTGAAACAAAATAGATTCCAATCATTTCCAGAATGGCTAAATAAATTGTAGTCCATTAATGTAGTGGAATATGTACTGTAAGAAAAGATGAATTTAGAGAAGCATGCAAAGCCTTACAGATGCAAAGTAAAGTAGAAATAAGAAAACAATATATACAATAATTATAATAACAATGTAAATAAAATGTACAGAAATATGAAACAGTATTGTATAATTATAATTATCAAGCTTGGTCAGAATTCAGAAAATATACTTCTTTCCCTTCATCACAAAAGATTAAGTGAGGCAACTAGATGATACACTAAACACACTAACTAAATCCTGGACTTGGAGTTAGGAAGCTATGAGTTCATACTACTGCCTCAGATATTATCTGAGTTTTGATCAAGTACTTTAAAATCCCTCAACCTGTTTCCTCTTAAAATGAGGTTGATTGGATTTGATGGCCTCTTAAGTTCTCAGACTCCATTAATGTATTGGTTAATTTTGCTTAAATGCTTCCCCAACTCCTCCTTTGTTAAATAGCTCAATAGAGGCATAACAAACTCCCAATGACTTCCTTTATAGAAGACAGAAACTGGACTTTCATCTCCCTCTTTGCACTTGCTCCTCTGTCTAGTTTTCATTCCACAGAACAGGATGCCTTCATGCTGGGTATTTCAGTATCCTCCCACCCCCAATTTCGTGCCTCCTTTTGTGTGTAGTCTCTCCCCATAAAATTGTAAGCTCCTTGAAGGCAGACTTTCTTTTTATTAATCATATCCTTACTGCTTAGCACAATGCCTGCCCATAGTAGACACTTAATAAGTGTTTATTGGATTGGATTGGGTAGGGGAGATAAAGGGAATTTTTCAAAATGAAGGTCTTATAAAAAGGAAAAGATACACTCAGTCTGTATTAAGTGCTGGGGTATACAAAGAAAGACAAAAGACAACCTTTGCCCTCGAGGAGTTCAAAATCTAAGCTCATAATCAATTGCAGAACATGCAAAACTCTGTAAAATCAAGGTATACAGGTTAAGTAGAAAATTAATTTTTTAAAAAGGGAAGACACTAGAACTAGGAAAAATTGGAAAAAACTTGAAGTAGGATTTTAGTTGAGACTTTAAGTAATTAATCATCTAAATAGAAATTCATTAAAAATGATTATTTTTAAAAATTCAAATTCAGGATCATCTATATCTCTAGAAATGAGAATCCATAGGCTTCTATACTGTCATGAAAACCTGGATTTGAATACATAATTCATCTACCAAACTGGTCATTCTACAAACCATAAATTTTGCAGCAATTAAACTTCAACTGAACCTACTAGAATTAATTCACCAATAATAGCTATGGTGTCTTCCCTTTACTTAAAAACTACCTGACAGATCTCCATGATGGTACATCTGCACCAGATGGAAGGTCAATCTTGGATGGTTTCATGAATTTCCTCTCCTATTTGAGCATCCTTCATAGTGAACTTCAGTGAACAATACTCTGCCTCTGCCGTGACAACCTGGCAATAGGTCATAGGAACTGGTCAAGACTTTAAAGCTTCAGTGTCCATGACTACAACATGACCTCTGCCAGTATGTCCAGTCTTATGCCATATGTGCAATGACTCTATAGAGTAGTAAAAATATTTATTTTACACCACTCTACTATCCACTACAGCATTTTGTTTTAGAAGCTTTGTCCAATTATCCATATGACATTTACCCTCAATATTTCTTGACCTATCTAATGTACCAAAACCCCTCAGTCAATTACTTTATTGTAAACCAAGCTGACTTGCATTGCAACCAAAGTAACAAACAGAAAGTTTACTACTATTGTATAACCACAGAATCCTTAGACATAGAAGACTAGACCCTCACAGAAATTGGCATAAATCAATAAGTCCCTTTTTCATCCTTCAAGTGATAAATCACTTGGCCTAATGACTGTTATCCTTCTCACAATGTATTCACACTCTGCCCCATATGTCTTTGCTATGATAGACTCACTTTGACTTCAAGATATCTAGATGCCCCAATACCTTGCTTTTGTAAGCCAGTCTTCAGTATGATTCTCTAACGTGGCACATGGGTGTATATTTCACCCACACACAAACATACCTGATGTTTCCTTTTTACATGACCAACCATAGGATGAATAATCTAAAGCAATGGAATTTAATTAAAAAGAATGTCAAGGTAAATAATAAAACTATCCTTTCCTCATACACAAAGGTACACCCTGGCACCAGTCTGTAAGCCACCAGTGAGACAGGAAACACTTCTAGCCTAGTTAGCCCTTGTTTTTAGCATTTCAACTCAGCTAGAACATATCTTTTCCTCCGTAATTCCTATTCGCTTCTTCCCAAAGAAATTCTAATGTCATTTGTTCAAGTCCCTGCTCCAGAGAACTAATGCTTCAGCTTACTACCTCATCACTGAATTTTCTGCTTAACTACTTATCCACAGAGATTCTGCTGACATCTATTACTTCTCCCTCACAAAGGGTATCTACAGTTCTTTAGTGAACCAACCTATGACCTCAGGGCTATTTCAACTCTTTTATGAGGCAGACCCAGAGCCACGCCCAGTCAGCATGGCAAAGAGTACCTCAGCTTTTCCAGTCTTCTGTTTCCCCCCTTCCTTAAGAACTCCTGCAAGTCTTCTTCATTTCTGAGTTGTAGTTAAGTTCATTTCAATTCCCATCAGGCTCACTGTGGAACAAAAGAAAAAGGAGTCAGAGAACCTGTCTCTGCTCCTTATTTGTGTAGCTTTGGACAGGTCATTTAGTCTTCGTGGGCCCATATTTTCTCATATATAAAATGTGGGGTTGGATGAGATAATCTCTTAGGAAGGATTCCTTCTAGCTCTAAAGCTATGTCCTATCATTCTGTGGCCACCAAAATGTTAGGATTGTACTGCAGCTTCACTTAGTAAAGTGGTGGAGTGGAGCTGTTGACCTTTGTTCTGCAAAATTGTAAATAACTGACTTTCCTAGACTTTTCTCCCGGTTAAAAAAAAAAAAAAAAGCAATCCTTAAAAAAAAAAATCTCATCCCAGGGAACAAATTGTGATATATGGTAGTGGGAATACTACTGTGCTATAAAGAATGATGAATTGCTTGATTTCTATAAGAACTGGAAAGACTCCATGAACTGATGTGGAGTGAAATGAGCAGAACCAGGAGAACATTATATAAAAAAATGTGACTGAAACATTGTAAGATGATCAAATGTAATCGACTTTGCTACTAATAGCAATGCACTGATCCAGGGCAATCCTGAGGGACTTACAAGAAAGAATGCTATCCACATCAAAAGAACTGTGGAAGTAGAAATCCAGAAGAAAACGTGATTTATCACATGTTTATATGGATATGTGATTTGGAGTTTTTATTTTAAAGGATTACCCTTTTACAAAAGTGAATAATATGGAAATGGACTCGAGTGATAATATATATTTATAACCCAGTGGAATTGCTTGTCAAAACTCCAGGAGTGGGGAGGGAGAAAACATGCATTATGTAACCATGAAAAAAATTGAAAAATAATCATCTCATCCCAGTATATAGGTAGAATGTAGAGGCCATCACAGACATCATCAATTGCTTCCTCTCTTTTTATCTCCAAGAACAGTGACTCTCTAAACCCAAACCTTCAAAGACCATGCACTTCCTTTTTACTTTTTTTAATTTTTAATTTTATCAGATTACATGTTGATATAATTTTTAATATTCATTTTCTAACATTTTGAAATTCATGTTCTCTCCCTCTTACTCTTTATCCCTCCTTCCCACCCCTTCTTCCTCCCTAAGAAGGCAAGTAATATGATAAAGGTTATACACATATAGATATAGACCTAGTATTTTTATTTATTGCTGGGTCAAAGGGAATGCAGTATTATGGCCCTTTGGGCATGATTCTAGATTGATCTCCAGAATTTAATATATATTTCCTTATTCATCATGTTATAAAACAAGACACATTACTTTTACTAGAGAAAAATTCATGGAAGAAATAAAATGGAAAATGGCATATTTCCATCTTTATTCTGACTCTGTCTGTTCCTTCTGTGGCAGTGGAGATCCTTTTTTGTCATGAGTCCCTTGGAGTTTGCATTTCTGATAATAGTTAAGTCATTCACAGTTGATCATTATACATTATTGTTGTTATTGTGTACAACATTCTCCTAGTTCTCCTCACTTCACTTTATGTAAGTTTTTCCATGTTTTTTTGTGAACATCTTGTTTTGTCATTTTTTATGGCACAGTAGTATTCAATTACAATCACATTAGTCCAGCTATTCCTCAATTGATAGACAACCCATCAGTTACCAGTTTTTTGCCACCACAAAAAAGAGCTGTTATAAGTTTTTTTGTACAGGTAAGTTCTTTTCCCCTTAATCTCTTTGGGATATAGACCTAGTATTTTTGTTTATTGCTGGGTCAAAGGGTATGCAGTATTATAGCCCTTTGGGCATGATTCTAGATTGATCTCCAGAATAATTATATCAGTTCACAGCTCCACCAAGAGTGTATAGGGAGCAACTAGGTGATTCAGTGGAATGAGAACCAGGCCTGGAGTCAGAAGGTTCAAACCTAGCCTCAGCAAAAAATTGGAAAATGAGGGAATGTCCTTCAATTGGGGAATGGCTGAACAAATTGTGGTATCTGCTGGTGGTGGAATACTATTGTGTTCAAAGGAATAATGAAATGGAGGCATTCCATGTGAACTGGAAAGACCTCCAGGAACTGATGCAGAGTGAAAGGAGCAGAGCCAGAAGAACACTGTACACAGAGACTGATACACTATGGTACAATCGAACATAACAGACTTCTCTACTAGCAGCAATGCAAGGATCCAGAGTAAGGCTGAGGGACTTATGAGAAAGAAAACTAGCCATACTCAGAGGAAGAACTGTGGGAGTAGAAACACAGGAGAAAAACAACTGCTTGATCACATGGCCTTATGAGAATATTATTAGAGATGTAGACACTAAACGATAACTCTAGTCCAATTATCAATAATATGGAATTAGGTCTTAAACAATGATACATGTAAAACCCAGTGGAATTGTGCATTGTCTATAGGGGAGTGGGGGGACAGGTTGGAGGAGAGGGAAAGAACATGAAACATGTAACTATGGGAAAATATTCAAAATAAAAATTTAAATTAAAAAAAATCTAGCCTCAGACATTTCCTAGCTTGGTGACCCTGGGCAAATCACTTACTCTCCATTACTTAGCTTTTACTGCTCTTCTATTTTAGAACCAATACTGAAGGTAAGGGTTAAAAAAAACCCAATATATTAGTGTCTCAATTTTTCCACATTCCCTCCAACATTTATTTTCCTTTTTTGTCATATTAGCCAATCTGATGAGTGTGATGTGGTTCCTGAGTTGTTTTCATTTGCATTTCTCTAATTAACAGTAATTGGGAGCATTTTTTCATATAGCTAAATATAATTTTAATTTCTTCATCTGAGAATTGCCAATTCTGATGAAAGTTTCAAGCACTGCAACCCCCACCATATTGATTCTTACATTCCACCTCATATGAGATACTGTATTAGCCCGAATATAGTGTGACTTTTTTCTCCTAATATGTACCTTTGAAAGTTGCATTCTCACTATATTTGAGCACTTCCAGCTTTGAAATCATAAGTTGTATATTGTGCACCTCAGCATATGTAAAAAGTATGGCTATCTCCTTGGGCAGATGGGAAATGCAGACCAAACGCCTGCTTGTTTTGATATTCCACCAAATGTCACTGTTAATAATAAAGGTGCCAAATCAGTGTTGATTAAAACTACTGTAAATGAGAAAACTAGAATGACTGTGATGCTGGCAGTCACAGATGATAGGCGAAAACTGACTCCTTATGTAATTTTAAGGTGTAAAATATTACTGAAGGAAAAGTTATCATCAGGAGTGATCTTTGAGCATGAAAAGGGAGGGACGAATAAGAACTTGTGTTAGATTGGTTGAATGTGATCTGTGGTAGGTATCTGGGTGTGTTACTCTGTCAGAAAGGAATGCTCATACTCTACCTGTTCGAGGGTCACCTGACAGAAAATGTGAAGAAGAGAATTGCTGAAATGCACATGGACCTAGTTGTTATTCCTGGAGGAATGACGTTACAATTACAAATGTTAGATGTAATTAATAAGCCATTCAAAGATCATTTGAAGAAAGAATATAACAAATGGTTGTTGGCTAGAAACCATGAATTTACTCCATCCGGAAAAATAAAAAAACCCTCAGTCACTATATTAGGGAACTGGATCAAAACTGCTTGGGACAAAATCTCCACCAAATCCATTGTGCTTGGATTTTTAAATGTATATCAAACAGTATGGAGAGTAGTAAAGATAGTGTTTTGTGGGAAGAAGAGGTTGATGGTGACGACTTGAATGATGTTTCCACTTCAGGAAGATGAGGAAATAGAAGAGGAGGGAAAACATGATTAAATATTGGAAGGTAGTTTCTTACAAGTATCTATAAAAGTAATGCATATTTAATAAAAGTGTTGGTATTAAAACTTATTTAACTTGTTTTCAGGACCTTGAAAAAACTTCAAATATAAAGTGCCTGCATTATTCATGAGTTGAGAAAGTTTTATTTAAAAGGAGAAAAATAAAATGGGCATTTTCTCTTTCTGAGTTACCTTTTCAAAATGCTTGGGATTGCACTATATTCGGGGTTGTATTATATTTAGACTAATATGGTAATTCTCAAATTTCTCTTATTTCTTCATTTCCCAGTGTATTCCTCTTTTTTGCTTGATTTTTAAAAATATCATCCCATTATATTTAACTTATTCCCTGCACTCTCTATATATACTCCTATTCATTGCCCTAATAATGATAAAGCTTTTAAGTATCTTTAGTACCTTAAGTATCCTAAGTACTTTAGGTACCTTAGCTACTTCAAAGATCATAGAAATCTTAAGCATCTTAATTGTCACCTTATTTCTCATATCAGTTTAACCCTATTGTTTCTTTTAATTACCTTAAAGCTATTAAAAATATTAAGTATCTTAATTATAATTTTTCCATGTAGGGATATGGTTATTTTAATCCTACTGATTCCCCACCATCTTCTTTTGAGGCTTTGTACTTATTTTCTTTGGGAATGATTTTCCTGTTTAAAGTAATATATTTCCTTTTTTAGGGAACTGTTTTCTTCTGTTTACCTTTCCTGGGTTTTTTGAGTGTTGGGTTTGATTATGAAATTTTATTTTTATCTCTGATTGTTTTTTTAGAAATGCCTGGATATTCTCTATTTCTTCCTCTAGAGCAGTCAAGGGCAAACTTTTTAAAGAGGGGTCCAAAGGAAAGGAAATGCTTATCTGTCAGTCTGTTTCTAAGGCGACTCTTTCGAAATTTCATTGTATTATATCCTACTCATTGTATTCGTCAGATTAGGAATAATGTTGCTCAGCTTGATAGAACATTTCAGGGGGCTGCATCTGGCCTGTAGGCCATAGTTTGCCCATCACTGCTCTAGAGTATTATCCTCAGTTTCACTATGTAGGTGATTTTTTGGTTCTAGGCCTAGATACTTTGCCTTGCCAACTCTCATATTCTTTATTTTCCAAACCTTTTATTTAGAAGCTGCTTGGTTCTGTGTAATTCTCACTGTAGTTCCACAATATTTGAATTTTTTTTTCTGGCTGCTTATAGTATTTTCTCTTTGGCTTGAGAGTTCTGGAATTTGGCCATAAAAAAATCCTGGGATTTTTAAATTTAAGATTTTTTTCAAAATTCTTTCCATTTCTATTTTCCACTCTTGTCCAAGAACATCAGGGCATTTTTAATAACTTCTTGCAATATGGTATCCAGTTTATTTTTTTGAACATGGCTTTCAGGCAATCCAGGGATTCTTAGATTAGATTCTCCTATATCTGTTTTCCAGGTCAGTTAGTTTTTCCAGTGAGAGATTTCAAATTTTCTTTATTTTTTCATTCTTTTGAATTTGTTTTTTTGTTTCTTGCTATTTTTTGAAATTATAAGCTTCCATTTGTCCAATTGTAATTTTTAGAAAGCCATTTTCTTATTTCGGCCTTTGTACTTCCTTTCTTAGGAAGTTATTTTCCTGTTTGAGGCATTGTATTTCCTATTTTATGGGATTTTCTTCAGTAAGTTTTCATTCTAAGCTGTAGGTTTTTTTCTATCATTTTCTAATTTTTCTTTTATGTTTCTTATTACTTGATTTTTTATTCTTTTTTTGAGCACTTCCAGAAGTTCATTTTGAACTTAACATCCTTTCAGATTTTTCTTTTCATTTTTGCATTACTGTCCCTTTCTGAGCTTGCATTTTGGTCATCTCTGCTGCTGAAATATTTTTCTAGTATTGGGCAATGTAAGAAGGGAAGAAGAGAAATGGGTTGCAATAAGTAAGAGAAGGAGTTTTTGCAAGCAGAGAGCAGCTATATGCAGGGACGCTTATGATTTTAAAGCAAGGAAGGGTTTCTCAAGTCAGGAACAACAGAGGTAAGATTATTTAGCTTCAGGGGATAGGAAGTCAAACCTCCTCAATTCAACAGAGAAGAAGTCTAAGCCCTGGATAGCTCAAAAGACAGGAAGTCCAAGAGCCTCCAATAACCATCGATGTTCACTCTATCCCTTCTCTGTGTTCCAGAATCCAGAATTCTATGGTTCTTAGCATGTAGCTGCTCTCTCCTTGCAAAAACTCCATCTCCTTATTGCAATCCATTTCTATTCTTCCCTTCTTACAGCTTTTTCTCCATCTTTTGTTCATGTGGGAGGTTATTTTTCCCCTTGATTTTGCCTATGTACTGAAGCTTAGCTCTGTTCTTGGGCTAGCGGGAGTACTGTGCCACACTTGTTCTTTGCCTAAGGTGGACTCAGTTCTCTGGGTCCTAGATTGAGCACTCAACCTGGTTGACCTGCTGTGTGGAGGCTTGTAGTTGTTCATTTAGGATGCCTTTCATATTAGGTCAGTTGGGTTCTGACCAATCTCATGGAGGCTGGACCTCATTATGCTGAGTTCCCCATCACCTACTGCTCATGGTGGGTTAAGCCCAGCTTCTGTTACAGTGGGACCATGTAGGACACTTTCTTCCCACTGTCTCCCTTTCTGTACTGCATTGATTTCTACACTTACCCATTTGATGCTGGGCTAAGCTGGCTATGTTTGACCCTGCCCCTTATGCTATATCACGTCAGAATTCTACTGTACCTTTGTGAGATGAGTTCTCCATGTTGTCTCTACATGATATCCTGGGCTGGAGCACTGCTTCACCCTTTTTTTTTTGTTGTTGTTAGTTCCGCTTCTCTGGGATTCATTTTGAGGCATTTTTATTCTTTTGTGGTTGTTTGGAGAGTGGTTGGAGGACTCCAGATGTTTCTCAGTCTGCTATCTTGGCAACCAGAAGTCAACTTAGACAATGCACTTCCACACAGAAATTATTTCATTCGGTTTTAGGATTCCACTCAGGAGCTGAGTTGTCCTGAATGGTCTGTGAGTAAACGAAATTCACTTCAACTCACTATATATATATATAGCTGCCTCTGGAATATGCTTCACCTCCCACCAGATCAACATATAGACCTTTTGACAGTTATACATACTCAGTATATCCAGATACCCTGGATAACAGTTTTTTAATCCTGAATGTATAGACAGACCAGGCTGGCTATTAATGTTTGAAAGCCCATAATGATTCTGGGCTTTGATATATGATAATGATAAATATATGATAATGAAAAAATAATATACAATAAAGAAGCAACTTTGGATTCAGGCCTTCCCTTTTTTGGACAGAGATTATCCTCAGACCTAAACAGTTTCATTTGATTTCTCTGGTCTTCAAGAAGCTTCCAGCATGAAATATCCTCTTCAAATCATGGTCTAGATCAGTGATGGGCAAATTTTTTAAAGAGGGGCCAAAGGAAAGGAAATGCTCATCTGTCAGTCTGTTTCTAAGGCAAATCTTTCGAAGTTTCATTGTATTGTATCCTACTCATTGTATTCGTCAGATTAGGAATAACTGTTGCTAGGCCAGATGGAACAATTCAGGGGGCCACATCTGGCCCACAGGTCGTAGTTTGCCCATCACTGGTCTAGATCCATGATGATGAACCTATGGCACATGTGCCAGAGCATGCTGGAAGGGTTTGCTCCCCTTCCCCTCTGCACACATGCCTAAAGACATTTCTCACATGACCCACCCTCTCTCCAGCAGCCCAATGGAGGTACTTCTTCCCTCCTCATCTGGGGTAAAGGGTGGCTCTTATGCAGCGTGAGGGTTGCAGTTTAGGCACTCAGTCTCTAAAAGGTTTGCCATCATTGGTCTAGAGCTTCTTCACATTAACCATATGCTCATTATATCAATCCACCAGTTACTGTTGGACAAACCATTTTCAAAAATTCTTTATCCTTCTATTTTTCCCTATCCTCTTGATCATCAGAGATCTTGATTTACCTTCTATGGGCAACAGGTGGTTCTGATGTATTGGCATTTTAAAGTCTTGGACATTCTCTGGAGTCATTTTGTAGCCAAAAGATTATTCAGTTTTTCAAAAGATTTTCTAACTATAAATAACTATACAAAAACATGTTCCTAATCACTTACAGTAATAGAAATGCAAATTAAAATAACTGAAGTTTCCTTACTCCATGCAAATTGACAAAGATGAAAAAAATAGAAAGCCATTGTAGAAAGGAACTATAGAAAGACCATTTGCATGCTGTTTGCACTATTAATGGAATTGTGAAATGGTTGCTTTTCACGAATGATTTAAAGATTATTTTACTTGAATAATTCAGTGCCCCTCCGAGAGGGATGGGCAGTATTACAGAGATATCCATCTACCGCATCTCTCTGTGAGCCACATTTAGACAAACCCATGTGGACATCTGCACATAACTGACATGGGCAATATACATATCCCACAAGTCAAATAAATGTTTATCCTTATTGAGAAAGAATTACAGGGAGCTGCAAAGGCAACAGTTTGCTTATACTCTTATACGAAGGACCAGTGTCAGTCACAAGATCAATACAGAGTCTAACTAATGAACCCCTCAGCTACAAATTACCAAATGTCTGCACAAAGGTAATCCCCCTGATTTGCAGTTCTTCACCACCAAAAAGAGAGCTCTTATAAATATTTTGGATGATAGAGGTTCTTTTCCTTTTCCCTGATCTCCTTGGGAAACAGACCCAACAGTAATATTACTGCCTTTAAGGTTATATACATAGTTTTATAACTCTTAGCATAATTCCAAATTGTTCTTCAAAATGGTTAGAACAGTATGCAGACTCTCTTCAACTCTTTCCCAGGCAACCTCCCCCTAAAGAAATTATAGTAGGGTTCATTCAGTAAGGAAAATTGGTTCACCCAGGAATAAAAATTTTAGTTGAATATTATGGACCAATGGGTTTTACCCAGTGTGGTGGTAAGCTTGCAAAGAAAGGAGTAAGGTTTAAAAGTCCTTGCCAAACCTGGATCAAATGAAGTAGACTTCATCACAATGTACATGTAGATGAAGTAGACTTTATCTACAGTTTAGCTAGGCCGATGTGGACAATAAAGCTTCTAAAGATGTGCAATTAAAGATCTTGGTCTCTTCTCTTTGATAACCCTTCATTCAAGAAGGTCTTAATTTTTTTGTGCTATAGGCAAAAAATCTGGTGAATCTGGTAAAGCCTATGAACTCCTCAAAATAATGTTGTAAAATAAAATATACAAGATTAGAAAGAAAATCAATTATATGGTTATTAAAATATTAAAAAGAATGATTTCATTGACCCTAATTTAAGAACTCCTGTTTTGTGGGATGTGATAGAAGGAGGCAGTTAAGTAGAACTGAGGTTTAAAAGCTAACACTAATAACAGTGTGATGTTTGACCTAAGCCAGAACTAAATCTTATATCAATTAATCAACAAAAATTTATTTATTAAGTCTATTATTTTCTAGTCATTATGCTACTAGAGAGAAGGAAGGAATCAAATAGAAAGAATGTGGTTATTCTTATTTTGAAGGAACTTATGTATAAAGAAAGGAAACCTTATAAGGAGAAAATATAATCTCTTAGAGAGGAGGGAGAGTAAAGATGGGAGGCTACTAAACATCTTTTTTTTAATTAATTTGTTTTGTTTGTTGATTACATTAAAATTTCCAAGATTTTCCCTCCCTTCCCTTCTCACCATAGAATGTATCACCTGGCAAAAAATAAATTATGTCCTTTATGTTTCTATTAATCAGTTCTTTCCCTGGAGGTGAACATTCACAAGTTATTCTTCAAATATTAATTCTTTAGCTGCATATAATGTTCTTTTGGTTCTACTTGTTTTACTCTTCATTAATTCATTTAAGTCTTTCCAAGTTTTTTCAAAAATTAAACTACTCATCCTTTTTTACAGCACAGTAGTATTCCATCACAATCATATACCACAAGTTGTTTAGCCATCCCCCAATTTATAGTCATCTCTTTGATTTCCAGTTCTTTGCCACCACAAAAAGAATTGCTATAACTATTTTGGAACATATAGATTCTTTTCCTTTTCCCCTGATCTTTTGGGAAACAGACAACAGTAGTATTGCTGGGTCTAAGGGTATACGCAGTTTTATAACTCTCTGGGCATAATTACAATTGTTCTCCAAAATAGTTAGATCAGTCCACAGATCCACCAAGACTAAACATATTTTAAAGACCAAGCTATTCTATATTACCAAATTATAAGTCCTGGTATCAAAGAGGTTTATATGATATAGGAGAACCTTTACTAGTCAGAGAACACAAAATTTTTATTAGCCAATAAAAAGCAGTCATCAGAACGAATAGGTCAAAAGAGCAAAGAAGCTGCAAGTCAGCAAACATCTACTCTCCAGCCAAGACAAGAGACATAGAAGCCAAAGGTAAAACCAGTTTTAACTATCAACTTATTCACAAAACAAGAGTATAGTTTAAGACAATGTTATCCCCTAAAAACAAGGAGAAACATTATAAGGAAAAATAAGTGTGTAAAATTCTTGAGAGGAGAGTTAAAGCCGATCATCTCAATAGCACTTAAAGATGATATTGAAAAGACAAAACTATCAAAAAATGGGAAAATTTGACTAATACTTCTGTAAGAAAGTATGACAAGCATGACAGTAGAATCACCATATTTGTGTTCTACCATACCAATTCTTAATATTCTACATGAGGAAAAGAAAATGGCCCTAAACAACAGCTGAACCATCATGAATATACACAGAGGCCTGATTTTGAAAGCTTTAAAATATAATTTCCTAAGATATATGAAATAAGGGAAGATATTAATATATCCAATATTATTTCAGTACTTTAAGAATCTTTTATTTCATTAGTGTGAGTACCTCTATTCCTGAGTCCAATCAAAACCCTTCCACTTAGTAGATGTTTTCTAGTTTTGTCTTTGAACAAAAAATTCATCACTGCAATCAGTCTAGTTGAATTTAGTTAAACTGGTTCTCTGAAGACAAAAAGCACATATAGTAGATCATTGAACTCATATTCAAAGAGTTTTTAACTTGGTAATTACTGCTTTTGCAGTGGCTGTCCCATATTCTTGGAAAACACTCTTCCCATTACCGCCATTTGTTCAAATCTCTCATTTCTCCCTCTCCTGTTTCTTTCAAAACTCAGCACTTAATGGCTGCCTTCTACATAAAGCCTTTCCTTATCCTCCAAGGTACTAGTGCCATTGCTATGCACCAATTAATTTATAATTATTTTGTATGTATTTGTGTTGTTCAAGGTCTCAAGGGGATCCTCTTCTCATAAGAGGCTGTAGTTCTGAATTTATACAAACCAAAGTCTGTCTTCAGGGATTCTGACTCCAAAGAGAAGAGATAGGCTTTATTTCTTTCTCTGGTCCATTATGATTCCACCTTGAAGCTCTTGGAAAAAACTGTAACAGAGCTGATGAATTACTCATATTTAGGATTTTCCCCAAAAGGTCTTAATAAGGTCTCTTCTAGAAAGGGGAACTAAGGTACAAAATGAATTTCAGGCAGAGACAGCTATTTATTTCCTCCATTACCAAAGAAATTTTTAAAACACAAAAATCTCTATGAGTGCCCTAACAAATACTTAAAATATAAAATAATCACCTATCATCTATTCTATACTACCCAAAGTATTGGTATTTTAGTGGGACTGATGAAAAGTTATTGCATTTTCACTTCTCTTGAATATGTGACTCACAAATATGGATTCCTGAGAAAGCCTGGCTACGGCTTGAACTTTTTAGTCATTTCAGCTTCAATAATTCTCCTTGTGGTTTCTCTTGTTGGTTATGTCTTCTCCTCCAAACTACAATGCAGTTGCCAGAAAGACTTTCTGTTGGACAACTGACACTGATTTGGGAACTTCTGACTTCTTGAACATATGAAGTTACTGCTAGAGATAGAAACATGTTTTTCTCAGTTTCATAATTGGGGTTCAGGAAGAAAAGATGAAAGATTCAAGGAAAACAAGGACTTGGAATTCCACTCTCAGGTCCACCTGGCCAAGCAAATGTTCTTCATGCCATATGTTCATATCTGTCATGACAGAAGGAAAGGTTCTCTCCCATATCCTTCTGGAAGTCCAAGGAAAGCTGGTCAAAGTCCCAAGCGACACAGTCAAGAGAGAAAAGTAAAGGTGTTTTATTTTTTTTAACAGCTTTTTTATCCTGCCAAGGGTGTGACTCTTTGTCCCAATTTCCAATCCTATTTAGTAAACTACAGCTGCCAGTCACTGCAACAGCACAAGGCTCAAACAAGATCCGTTAGTCATTCATATCCTTGGCCTCCAGGAAGGGGCAAGAGTCTTTTTCAGTTCCATGGGAAATGCCTTAGTACAACAAATGGAATGGGGATGTCTCCTAATTATTGCCATTCCACTCATATACATAGATTCTCCAATAGATTTAAGGTCCTTGCAGGCAGGAGCTTTTATTTTTAGTTTCCTATCACTATTGCCTAGTATAGTATCTGGTATATAGTGGCACTTGATAAATTCTTACTGATTGATTGACCACTAAGGGCCCAAGCTTCCCATAGAATACTATGAAGAAGAAACACAAGGGCATACCTAAAGAAATGGCATCTGTTTCTAATGATGTATTTTTAAATTTTTTTCCAGATTATATGTAGATATAATTTAAAATATTTGTTTTCTGACATTTTGCAATCCATCTACTCTCCCTCCTCACTCCTCTGCCCTCCTCAAGAAGGCAGATAATATGATACAGGTTGTGATTATATTACCATATAATACATATTTCTTTGTCATGTTATGAAACAAGATGCATATTGCTTACACTAGAGAATAATTCATAAAGGAAGTAAAGTGAAGAATGGCATGTTTCAATCCGCATATGGACTCTGTTCCTTTTATGGTGGTAGATATCCTTTTTCGTCATGAGTCCGTTGGAGTTGTCCTAGATCCTTGCCTTGTTGATAATAATTAAGTCATTCACAATTAAATATCATACGTTTCTGTTGTAATTTCTATAATAGGCTTCCAACCAAGCTTGAGGCATTTTGTGTGCTGGGTATACAGAGGAGAATGGGATTCCATATGGCAAAGAATGCTGAGTGTCATATGATGCCATATCCACAAATAAGGGATTTACTGGCTTGATGTGAGAACTTGGCCAAGAGATGTGGTTCCAGATATCTTTCAGGAAAGAGAGAGACATAGAGAAAACTATAGACATGTAGAGGAATCAGGCTCCTCGGCACATTCCTGCTTTCCAACCTGAGCCCATAGACTGCTTGAACTGTCTTATGTCAGAGTTAGCTCTTTCTCCTCATTTGAAATCACATCACATCTTTCTCCCAGCCAAAGAGCTCATTCATTCTTATGTATTCTTTGATGTATTCTAACCTATAAAATTCCTCTAGTTTCTTTAAATTCTCTAATGTGCTTGAATAAATGGGTTTCCTTGCTTGTAATGATTTTTTATAAAACTAGCATTTGATTGGAAGAAGCTATCCTGATGAACGTAGGCATCAGGGTATCTTCTCTGTAAAAGGCAAGGGCTCTCTTCCCTATAAAAATAATTAAAGAAATAACTTTCTATAAGAATCAGACTACCAATATTTAAGGGGACAAGGAGATCGAATTCTAGCCTCAGACCCTCTTGGACACAGGAAAGGAGATCCCTTCTCCTGGTCCCCTTAAGGCAGAACCTGAAGTCTCTTTTAGAGAAGGATTGACAAGATTCCTGGAATATTTGACCTTGTCACTTCTGAATCATGACTATATATTTAAACAAAATTTGTGGAAATACAATGTATACATCTTATATTTCTTTGGACAGAAGAGCTTAGTGGAGTGTCCCAGAGATCTTTGATTTGCCCTGTTTTGGTTAATGTGTATATTAGTGACTTGGATAAAAACACAGGTGACATATTATAAAATTTTCAGATGACACAAAATTTGTACAAGATACCTTAATCTTTAAGCTGTAAAATATTGGGCCAATTCTAATAAGCTGAAATTTAAAGGGAATAAATCAATTTCACAAATATTTTTTCTGCCTCGATACAGAGCTTTATTAGTGATGTTACCTTTTGCTCTTCTTTGGTCATGTTGAGAGATTATAGGTTTATTTACTTTTACTCGTGCTGGCTTTGCTGGCAGCTCCCTTTCCTGTTCCCCTGTCTTATGATTAGTATTTTGTGTAGTTCTGTTGTTAAAGAAGGTACTTGCTGTAGTTTCTCATTGGGTTTCTTGATCTTTATTTGGGAATTGTGTTTTGATGAAATAGGTTTAGGAGGACTGAATAGACTGCCTCCATTTAGATAGTCATTATCTATTATTATCTCCATTAAAGGATTTTGCATAATTTTCATGTATTCATGAGAGGTCCTTTGTTGTAAGAAAACGTTTAAAGCAGTGCCTTGCTTTACCAAAGGAAAAGTTTTTTTGTGTTTTTTTTTTTATAGCCAACTTGTGATATTCAGAGTGGGATTGTGTATTCAATGCATCTTTCAGTTAATTATGTAGTAGTGAAAGAGTCCTACTGTGAACTTTATTACTTTGTGAAAGCTTGCCTGTTCCCTGCTAATCTCCTCATGAAGCATATCTAGGATGCATGTATTCATGTAAGATTAAAAAAAATAATATAGATAGAAAAGTGTGTGTGTGTGTGTGTGTGTGTGTGACAGAGTCGTTAATATTCTCTTGGTCACCTTATTTTTTAGTTTTAATGAGGTCCAAGATTTTATTCCATGCCTTTGTTATCTTCTCCTTGTAAAAATGAAAAATAAATATTAAGGAGAAATTATTTGAGCCATACCAACATTTATTGTAGAAAGTTGCAAATTACAAAATGTCAGGTTCCAGGCCAATCCAGCTCTCAGCCAAAGTGGTCCACGCTCCTTAAAAAGGGAGCCAAAAGTGGTCTTTTAAACACATCTTCTCAGACGACCAGAGAAGTCTACTTTTTTAAAAGAAGGGATCTTCTACACAGTAATGATCAATTTCATATATGACAAAAGCCAAGGTCACTTCCAGTAGCTTCAAAGCCAACTAAAATAACATACTATCTGGACACCTTCCAGGATGCACACGTGCACAGCTTTGCTTCCAAGGCATTTTAGAGGATTCTTTTTTATGATTTTTACTTATAACATGATTATTGATTACAGCTTCTCATATACAATTATTTAATTAATAATTGTGGTCATTCCTTATCATTAATTCTATTATGATTACAACTTGTTCTTATAATATTGGCCACTTAAGAGAATTACATGCAGAAGTTACATACACATATACAAAATATTAATAAAACAATGACATATCCTATTAAAACAGCTTAACTAAATTATCTTTTATACCCTCCTTTGGTTACCTTATGACTTAGTTCCTCAATGCCATCAAAATTGTGTCATCTCTAAGAAATATGTCCTCTATGTATACTTGGTCTAATCTAGATGTATTCCCCATCTTTATCCTCTTTAGTACCATTTCTTCCTACCCTGTTAGCATATCTGGTATGATGTTAAATCACAGAGTGGACATTCCATTTTCCTTGATGGTGAGATATAAAAATCTTTGTAGATCTTATTTTATCTGTTCGTTGTTTTCCTTTCATTGTCATCCTTAAATGCCCATCAAATAACTGTTTAATAATGTCTCTTGCCAAGCTTTCTGTAAACTGGTTTTAACTTCTACTTTTTTATTATAAGCTGATGCTAATTGTAATCTTCTACTGTCTTTCAATATAAAATTTTATAAATGAGTTTATATTCCAAGTCATTGTTGTATTTGGCTACCATCTTTCTCCACTTGGCAAGTAAATTGAGTATGTGTTCATTAAAATACATTTTTGTTCTTTTGGGCTCCTTATTATGGCAATTAACTTACATTGACTGGCTGAATTTCTTCCCTTATTAGATGTAGCACCCCTTCTGGAGGTACTTTCCCAACCTTGCACCCTCATGTGCAGATTGGGTCTCCTAGAGGGTAATTAACTACCATTTTCAGGATTTTTGGGATAATTCTGTGGGTCTATGCTATACACAATAACCCCCATTGGTGTTCTACCTAGTAATAATCAGTCAATGGGCTTAATTATTTTAAAAGGCATTTAATGCAAATTAAAACAAATCTTACATACTGCCTCCAACCTATCAAACTGGCCAATGTGATAGTAAAAGGAAAGTGAGAAATGTTGGAAGGAATGTGCAAAATTGAACCATTTATGCATTGTTGATGGAGTTGTAAACTGATCCAACCATTCTGGAGAGCAACTTAAAACTATGTTCAAAGGACTATAAAATGGGTGTTATAAAAAGAACTATAAAATTGTGCATACTCTGATGTAGTATTGGCACTACTAGGTCCTTATCCCAAAGAAATTTTTTAAAAGGGGAAAGGATCTACTTGTACAAAAATATTTAAAGTAGCTCTTTTTGTGTTGGCAACAAATTAGAAATTGAGAAGATGCCCATCAATTGGGGAATGGCTGAACAAACTGTGGTATATGATGGTGATTGAATACTATTGTGCTATAAGAAATAATGACCAGGATGATTTCAGAAAAAATTCTGAAAAAAATATGAAATTCAGAAAAAGATTTCAGAAAAAGTCATGAAGACCTGCATGAACTGATGCAAAATGAAGTAAGCAGAACCAGGTGAACATTGTACACAGTAACAAAATATTGTATAATAATAAACTGTGATAGAGTTAGCTACTCTCAGCAATATAATTATCTAGGACAATTCTGAATAACTTATGATAAAGAATGTTATCTACCACTAGAGAAAGAATTGTTGGAATCAGAATGCAGATCAAAGCATACTGTTTTCCACTTTAGTTTTTTTGGATTTTTACTTTGGGGGTTTGGTGTTATATAGTAATTCCTTATACTAATGAACATTATAGAAATGTGTTTCACATGATAATAAATTAATAACCTAGAAAAAACTAAAACTTGTTTGAATAAAAAGTATTTAGTAAGATACAGCAGTAAGTTGAGTTTGTATAAAACATTTCTCCAAGAAACCTGAATTTTACTATCCCTCAAATAGCCATAGTACCCATGGGAAAAGAGGGCTCAAACATAAGGTGCAATAGTAGTGAGGCAGAATACATGCGTGGAAGGGTAACTTACAATTCCTGGAACTCTTCCATTCTTGAATCCATAACTGACATTTTTCATGACCATGACTGGTCATGCTCCTTAAGCTACTTCATTCCTTTCTTCTTTTTAAAAATAAAAGTTTTTGTTATCAACCTGTCCTTGGTGTTTTTCTATACTCCTGGCTAGAGGTATCCTCTGACTGTTCCTCTCTCTCCAGTAACATTGTCATTGAGGGGTATAGACCCATGTCTCCTTCAACAAAAACAATTACCTTTAAGAAGCCTCCACTTTGGGTTCCAATTTTCAAATTTGTGTACTTATACTAGAACTTTCCCACTTCTGAACTGGCAAAACTAAAATCTTCAAGTCAAGAACTTACATGTTTTTATACATAGACCCAAGAAATATGACTGAATCTCTCAGGCAATCAGACTGTTCATTTCATGGACCAATTAAAGAAGAATTTGTACATGATAAAGTGAGGAAGGCATAAAAAATATTGCTTACACATTGCAACTTAATCATATGCGATTATTCCTGCTTTACACTTTGCTATTTCATTTTAGGCCTTCTTTGATTACATTAATTGAGGTAAAATTAGAACTCCATCCTTTATAGACACCTGTAGAAACCCATTACATCAGATGAGTGTATAAATATACCTCACAGTTACACTGGCACAGAAGATCCCAGAGTAATGTCAGCAAGGTATGGAAAAATGGAGTTACAAGTGAATGGTGAACAAGAAGACTTCTAATTAGAACATCTCTGTATGATCCAATTATAAGTTCTAGTAAACTCTAATATATCTCTAATATATATAAATGTACCATTTTTGTGCCAGACCTTATCAAATTGATCTTGCTTAAGGTCTTCATACCCCTGGATTGGTTCCCCAGACTACTTCATGATCATTGTCTTTGAGTTTATTTTGAACAACTCAGCCCTGATATGTTTGTATGGGAAATTATAGTCTAGATTATGGCCTACTGTAGTCTAGTAAGCAAATTATAGCCTAGATGAGTCAAATATTCTCAGACAAGAGTTATGATCATAAGTGTGTAATATAAGTGCAAACACAAAACCCCTTTATAGGATATCTCAAGTAAAAAGAAGACTGTTTTGTTAAATTGTATATTATTTCTTGACATATTTGTTTGTTTGCTTGCTTGCTAGACTACTAGATTTTATAAAGTATCTTATAGCATACAACTTGTCCTTCTTGTAGAATTCTTTGAGGGGAAGATTGACAACCACTTTGAAGGCATTTAGGAGCAGCCCATAGTTACAAGTGTAACCCTGGAGTCAAGACAAAAGACTATTGGTTAAGAACGATTAGTCTATAATACTTCTGCTTATGTGAGGGATAGCATTGGTGAAAACTTGGGAGAGGAGAGATCCTAAATCTCCTGGCTTCTAGCTTTGAGAGATGAGACATATGATTCTAGGTTTCCTTATGAGGGAGTTTCCAGGAAAAAAGTCAATATGTAGAGAAGCTAGCTCATGTTCCCATCACTACCTTACTATACCAGAGGCTTTGGACAATTTCCTTTTGGGTAAAATGGGGGACTCTTTCTTGATCATGGTTGAGTTATCTTGCTTTCCATTCACTGAATTCTCTGGTCTATTTTAATTCCTATAACTTCTTTGATTTCTGTTTGCTATTCCTTAGAAATTGTTTTTTTTTTATTAAATCAGTTCATTTAGGACAAGAAGGTAAATTTGCAATTGGGAGAAAAATTATTTGTATCAAATATTGCACCACTTCCATTTGCTACCTTCTGACACTGGGCAAGTTCCTTAAATAATCTGGGGCTATTACTTTATCTTTAAAACCAGGGCTTGGAAACTATATGACTGTTCCCCACATCACTCTCCCTGCCTTCCTGATTGGGAGGCATTATAGAAATATGAATGCATAGTCTAAAAAAGGGAGTAATTAGGGGGGAAGCTCAAAACCTGGTACAAATTATCTGGACAGATTGTCTTGTGATCCAGCCCTTGGGACCTTCAGTCAGTCTGGAAGTGGACTCAGTAACAGGACTGGTGGGCTCTAGTATAGGAATGAATCAACTTCTATATCCCTTAATCAATCAACAAACATTTGCTAATTCTCTCCTTTTTGTCAATCCTGGTACTATCATTCTTAGCCACTTGGGTTTGCTTTTCCTAAGTCCTACTATCCTTTCTGAAGTTCATACTACTATCAGTGTTCTAGAAAGAGCATAGTGGGGTTTAGTCTCTTTCCTTCTAAATATAATGACTCGTTTAATAAAGCTAAGGTTAACTTTTCTGGCTGCCATGTCCCACTGTTACTGATTTTGACTTGCACTTCACCAAAATCCCCCAGATATCTTTTCCATGAAGTGCTGTCTACATAGCCCTACTCATGCAGTTAATTTTTTGGGACTCCAGTCCAGAACTTTAAATTTATCTCTATGTGAGAAGAAAACTGATTTAAGATGTATAGGTAGGTTAGAGATTGCCACCTCCACTCTGACCCACCTAATCTTTCTAAAGCAAAGATTGATCTGCCCATGATAGTTTCTCAAGCTAACTGACTCAGGCAGGAAGAGAAAGCAGCACAAATCTTATAGCTCAAAAGAGCTTTTGCAGGTAAATTAATAAAGCATAGTGCCATTGCCAAAGGCAATCCAACAGGGTTGTCCTTGGATCCTGTGCTCAGCTTGTCTAATTGTTAATGTATTACTTTATTCTTTGTTACTGATTTATCCTAAAATCGTCTAAGATACTATCTGCTGCTTCATGATCAGGCAGTCTGCTGTCCCTAAAAGACAAACTTACATTTAAGATTAAATTCTCTGGAGATGGTATCTTGATTTACATTTATTAAATCAATTAAAAAGCAGGTCACATTTGCTACTAAAAGCAATGCAGTGATCCAGGGCATTCTAAGAGACTTATGAGAAAGAATGCTGTCCACATCTAGAAAAAGAAATGTGGGAGTAGAAATCCAGAGGAAAAAATTATTTATCTCTTGTTTATATGGGTTTATGATTTAGGGTTTTTAAAGATTACTCTATTACAAAAATGAATAAAATAGAAATAGGTTTTGAGTGATAATATATGGAATTTCATGTCAACTCTAGGAGGGAGTAGGAAGAGGGGAAGGAGACAATAAGAATCATATAACCATGGGGGGGAAATTTTTAAAAAGAAAAAGAAAAGCAGGTCAGAGAAAGAAAGCACCAGTCACCTATGGCTATTTGTTCCTTTCTCAAGTTTCTTCTCCTAGCCAGCTGTGCCAGCTTCTCAGCCAGACTTCAGGTACACCCCTAGAATGCTTTCCTGGGCAGCCTCTCCATGCCCCATGGGGTGTGCTCACCTGCTGGCACCCTCCTAGACATCTCCCCCAAAATCAGCCACATGATCATACTTGGAACATGCCAGTAGTCCCCTCACCACCTCCTCTCTGTGTGATTCTGAGGCCAAAAAGAGACCTACTTCTTTTCCAGAATCAAAGTAAACTTCCAGTGACATCCCTTTTCTGAGTCCCTCAGAATTGGTAGATTTGACCTCAGTAGGGATCAGAGGCCAGGCTTCTGAATGATGCTGTGTGGGATGAGAGGAAAGGCACCAGGGAGTCAAGAGGCTTCCGGCATCCTCCCAGAGGGAGCATGCATCCCCCTTACACAGATAAGCCCCAGGCCTTGTTGTTAATCCAATGAAAGGGAGGAGGTGAATTGCAACCTCAGAGAATGAACTATTTTCAAACTCAATATGAAACTTTCTTTTTAAAATCCAAGGCTGATCTTAGGGTACCAAGAAAAAAAAACAGGATTTAGGACAGCATTAAATTCATAGGAGTGGGATGGGGAAAGACAGCTACATCAAAGGCACAGAGAATAAGAGATGGAAGATAGAAGTCCAGAGGTGAATAACAGGAAGAAGGCTAACTTAGCTGAAGGGAAGTAATGTATAAAGCTAGAAAGGTAAATAGGAGCCAGGTTGTGAAAGATTTTAAATGTCAAACTGAAAAATTTGTATTCGATCCACCTAAGTTCATTGACCAAGGTAGTCACACGGTCATACTTGTATTTTAGGAACATTGCTTTGGAAGAAAAACTACAGCCTCAAACAGTAGACATGGAAACACCATGATGGGAATAAATGTTGAAAGTTTAGAAGGAGGAAAACAGAAAAAAGAACAAGCAAAAAATAGCTAGAAGTTGTATTTCTACTCATTACTTCATAGATGTCAGCTAATGGTAGGTAGCTCCTGTTTTCATCAGGGCTCCTGCAAGAATCAAGCAATTATATATTAAAAGTAGTTGAGCAATCTCAGGGCCTATCAGAAAAGAAAAATACAAAATGAAATTTATGTCTTTTTTATTTTATTTTTTAATTTATATTTAAGTATTTTTCCATGGTTACATGATTCATGTTCTTTCCCTCCGCACTCCCGGATGTGATAAGCAATTCCACTGAGTTATACATGTGTTGTTATTTGATACCTATTTCCATATTGTTCATTTTTATAATAAGGGAATCTTTTAAAAACCAAAACCCCAAATCCTGTACCCATATAAACAAGTGATAAATCATATGTTTTTCCTCTGCATTTCTACTCCCACAGTTCTTTCTCTGGACGTGAATAGTATTCTTTCTCCAAGTTCCTCAGGATTGTACCAGATCATTGCACTGCTATTAGTAGCAAAGTTTATTACATTTGGTCATCCCACAATGTTTCAGTCTCTCTGTACTATGTTCTCCTGGTTCTGCTCATTTTATTCCACATCAATTCATGGAGATCTTTCTAGCTCATATAGAAACCAAGCAGTTTATTGTTCTTTATAGCACAATAGTATTCCATCACCATCAGCTATTTGTTCAACCATTCCCCAATCGATGGACATGCCTCATTTTCCAATTTTTTGCCACCATGAAGAGCGAGGCTATGAATATTTTTGTACAAATCTTTTTCCTTATTATCTCTTTGGGGTACAAACCCGGCAATGGTATGGCTGGATCAGAGGGCAGGCAGTCTTTTAATGCTCTTTGTGAATAATTCCAAATTGCCTTCCACAATGGTTAGACCAATTAACAACTCCACCAGCGGTATATTAGTGTCCCAATTTTGCCACATCCCCTCCAACATTTATCACTTTCCTTTGCTGCCACATTGGCCAGTCTGCTAGGTATGAGGTGGTACCTCAGAGTTGTTTTAATTTGCATTTCTCTAATCAGGAGAGATTTAGAACACCTTTTCATGTGCTTATTGATAGTTTTGATTTTATTATGTGAGAACTACCTATTCATGACCCTTGACCATTTGTGGATTGGGGAATGGTTTGATTTTTTGTAAATTTTATTTAGTTCCTTATATATTTGGGAAAATAAATCTTTGTCAGACAGTTTTGTTATAAAAATGTTTTCCCAGTTTGTTGCTCTCCTTCTAATTTTGGTTGCATAGGTTTTGTTTTTACAAAACCTTTTTAATTTGACATAATCAAAGTCATTCATTTTACATTTTGTAAGTTCTCTATCTCTTGCTTGGTCTTAAATTCCTTCCTTTCCCACAGATCTGACAGGTATACTATTTTAAGTTCACCTAATTTATTTATGATTTTACTTTTTTAATTTTTAAGTCATTTACCCATTTTGAATATATCTTGGTATAGGGTGTAAGATGTTCATCTAAACCTAATTTTTCCCATACTGTTTTCCAATTTTACCAGCAGTTTTTGGCAAATAGTGAGTTCTTGCCTCAAAAGCTGGGATCTTTGGGTTTATCGAACACTAGCTTGCTGAGGTAATTTACCCCTAGTCTATTCCATTGATCCTTCCTTCTGTCTCTTAGCCAGTAACATACTGTTTTGATGACCACTGCTTTGTAGTACAGTTTAAGATCTGGTTCTGCTAGGCCCCCATTCTTCACATTTTTTTTCATTATTTCCCTTGATATTCTTGATCTTTTGTTCTTCCAGATGAACTTTGTTATAATTTTTTCTAATTCTATTAAAAAAGTTTTTTTGGTAGTTTGATAGGTATGGCACTGAATAAGTAGATTAATTTGGGTAGGATTGTCATTTTTATTATATTAGCTCATCCAACCCATGAGCAAATAATGTTTTTCCAATTACTTATATCTAGTTTTAATTGTGTTAAAAGTGTTTTATACTTTTATTCATATAATTCCTGTGTTTGTCTTGGTAGATAGATTCCTAAATATTTTATATTGTCTAGAGTGATTTTAAATGGAGTTTCTCTTTCCAACTCCTGCTGCTGAGTTTTGTTGGAAATACAGAAATGCTGATAATTTATGTGGATTTATCTTGTATCCTTCAACTTCACTGAAGTTGTTAATTATTTCCTCCAGCCTCTTAGCTGATTTTTCTGGGATTCTTTAAGTAGAGCATCATATTATCTGCAAAGAGCAATAATTTAGTTTCCTCATAGTCTACTTTAATCCCTTCAATTTCTTTTTCTTCTCTAATTACTACTTCTAGTGTTTCTAGTACAATATTAAATAATAGGGGTGATAATGGGTATCCTTGCTTCATTCCTGATTTTATACAGAAGGCTTCTAACTTGTCCCCATTGCAGATGATACTTGCTGATAGTTTTAAATATATACTATTTATTATTTGGATGAATGATCCTTCTACTTCTATAGTTTCTAGTATTTTCAGTAGGATTGGGTGTTGTCTTTTGTCAAAGGCTTTTTCTTCATCTATTGAGATAATCATGTGATTTCTGTTGGTTTGATTATTGATATGGTCAATTTTGTGGATGCTTTTCCTAATATTAAACCATCCTTGCATTCCTGATATAAATCCCACTTGGTCATAGTGAATAATCCCTTCTGATAACTTGCTGTAGTCTTTTTGCTAGTATTTTATTTAAGATTTTTGCATCTATGTTCATTAAAGAGATTGGTCTGTAGTTTTCTTTCTCTCTTTTTGGTCTGCTTGGAATAAATACCAAATTTGTGTCATAAAAAGTATTTAGTAAGACTCCTTCTTTCCTTATTTTATCAAATAATTTGTATAGTATTAGAATTAGATGTTTAAAGGTTTGATAGAATTCCCTTTTGAATCCATTTGACCTTGGGGATTTTTTCTTAGGAAGTTCCTTGATGGCTTGTTCAATTTCTTTTTCTGAGATGGGATTATTTAAGTATTCTATTTCCTCTTTTGTTAATCTAGGTAATTAATATTTTTGTAAATATTCACATTTCACATAGATTGCCATATTTATTGCCATATAATTGGGCAAAACACTTCTTAATGATTACCTTAATTTCCTCTTCATTAGAGGTGAGATTACCCTTTTCATCTTTGATACTATTAATTGGATTCTATTCTTTCTTTTTTTATTAGATTAACCAGTAGTTCATCTATTTTATTTGTTTTTTTCAAAGTACCAGCCCCTAGTCTTATTTATTAGTTTAATAGTTCTTTTACTTTCAATTTTATTAATTTCTTGGATTTCCAACTTAGTATTTATCTGGGGATTTTTAATTTGTTCTTTTTCTAATTTTTTAAGTTGCAAGTCCATTTCATTGATCTCTTCCCTCTCAATTTTGTTGCTATAGGCACTCAGTTATAAATTTTCCCCTGAGTACTGCTTTGGCTGTATCCCATAGGTTTTGATATATCATTTCCTCATTGTCGTCCTCTTTAATGAAGTTTGTAATTTAATTATTTCTTTAATTTCTTTTCTGATTCACCAGTTTTGAAGAATTAGATGATTTAGTTTCCAATTAATTTTAAATTTGCCTTTCCATGGACTCTTGTTAATTATAATTTTTATCACATTATGATCTAAAAAAGTTGCATTTGTTATTTTTGCTTTTCTGCATTGTTTGCAATATTTCTATGCCCTAATACATAGTCAATCTTTGTATATGTGCCATGTACTGATGAGAAGGTATATTCCTTTTATCCCTGTTCAGTTTTCTCCAGATATCTATGAACTCTAGTTTTTCTAGCATTCATTTACTTCCCTTACTTCTTTCTTATTTATTTTTTTGGTTTGACTTATCTAGTTCTGAAAGGGGAAGGTTGAGATCCAGCACTAGTATGGTCTTACTATCTATTTCCTCCTTGAGCTCCTTTAATTTTTCCTTTAGAAATCTAGATGCTATACCATTTGGTGCATAAATGTTTAGTAATGATAGTACTTCATTGTTTACAGTACCCATTAGCAAAATGTAATTTTCTTCTTTGTCTCTTTTTATCAGATCAGTTTCTACTTTAGCTTTGTTTGGCATCATGATTGCTACTCTTGCTTTTTTTTTTACTTCAGATGATGCATAATAAATTCTGCTTCAGCCTTTTACCTTGAATCTGTGTGTGTCACCCTGCCTCAAATGTGTTTCTTGTAAACAACATATTTTCTTAAAGGTTGATTCTGGTTTTTAATCCACTCTGCTATTTCCTTCCATTTTATGGGTGAGTTCATCCCAATCACATTCAGCATTATGATTACTAACTGTGTATTGCCCTCCATCATATTATCCACTTTAAATTCTGCTCTATTCCCTTTCTCTATGTTCCTCCTCACCAGTATTTTGATTTTTGTCACACACACCCCACTTCCCTCTCCTCCCAATTTCTTCCCTATTCTCTTGTCTTATTCCCCTTCTACTTCTCTGTGGAGTAAGATCAAATTCTATACTCCACTGAGAATACTTTTTTTTTACCCTCTCTGAGCCAGTTACGATGAGAATAAAGTTTAAGCATTGCCTGTCACCACCCTTATCCTCCCCTTTCTGTACTGATTTTTCTCGCTTCTTAGTTATATAATTTAACCCATTCTATGTCTCCCTTCCCTTTTCTCTCAATACAACCCTTTCTTTCAGCCCTTTCTAAGTAAATTCCTTCTATCTTTTCTACTAATAGGAGTAATTTTTGAGAATTAAAGAAAACCACTTTCCATGTAGAGATATAAACATTTTGACCTTAATGAGTCCCTTAAATTTTCTTTTTCTTATTTATCTTTTTGGGCTTTTCTTGCTTCTTATGTTTGAACTTCAGATTTTTTGTTTAGATCTGGTTTATTCCTCAGGAATGCTTGCAAGTCTTCTATCTTATTGAATGTCTATTTTTCCCCTGAAAGAATATACTCAGTTTTGCTCGATAGGTGACTCTGCATTGAAAACCCAAATCTTTTGCCTTCCTGAATATCATATTGCATGCCTTTTGATTCTTTAGTGTAGAAGCTGCTATGTCCTGTGTGATTCTGATTGTAGCTCCATGATATTCGAATGGTTTCTTTACAGCTACCTCAAGTATTTTCTCCTTAGCTTGGTGGCTCTTGAGTTTATCTATTATATTGCTGGAAGTTGTCAGTTAAGGATTTCTTTCTGTAGGCATTCTGTGAATTCTTTCGACTTCAATTTTATTTTCTTGTTCATGGATCTTTTGGCAATTATCTTTGATAATTTCTTGTAACATGTTAACCAAGGTTATTTCTTGATCATGACTTTCAGGTAGTCCAATAATTCTCAAATTGTAGATCCTAGATCTATTTTCTAGGGCAGTTGATTTTTCCCAATAAGATATTTCATATTTTCCTCTATTTTTTCATTCCTTTGATTCTGTTTTATTGTTTCTTGATTTCTCATGAAATCATTAGTTTCTAGATGGTCAATTCTGATTTTGAAGGCCTGATTTTTCCTCTGTCAGGTTTTGGTTCTCTTTTTTCAATTGGCCCTTTTCTTCTAGCATCACTTTTATTTCTCTCTCTCCCACTTTTGCTTTGCCTCTTAATTGTTTTTTTTTGTCTTTTTTTTTTGAGTTCTTCCAGAATTTTGTCCAATCCATATTTTTCTTTTGGACTTTGGGCGTTTTTTTGTTTGCTCTTTGTCTTCATAAAAATTCTGTAGCTTTAGGGTTTTTTTTTGTTTGTTCATTTTTTACTATCTAATAATTATAGGTTGCCTTGGGGGAATGATATGAGGTCTGAGGGCTGTGGGCTCTGAGAGCCCCTTCCCCTGCTGATTCATTTGACCCTTGAGATGCTGATAGCTTAAAGACTTGCCTCAGGCTTAGGTGTAAGTTTTTTATCTCACTCTGATCTTGGTCAGGTCAGGGGCTATGTACTTGATCTAATCAGGCACACCCTTCATTGTCCTCTCTTCAAAACACTACCCTGAGCTTTAGACAAAAAGATCGGTACTTAGTACTATCAATCACTTCAAAGTGAACTAAGTCCTTATCTCAAGCCCAGACTAGAATTCCCTGGGCCAGGACTTTGGACTTCTTCACAGATTTGTAATTTCAAGTGTTATGGATTAGCTTATACCACTATTTGCCCAGGCAAGATTCCAGAGTCTGGATGTTGACTTGGCCATAGGTTCCCAAACTTTGGTCAGCAGATGTGGGCTTTGTGTGTGTGTATGACTTGCTCTCGGCCTCCTCTTCCTTCCTTGCCACAGCTTCTTACTGGATCTGCTCTCCTTTCACACTGGTGCCCCTGGTATTCTTTGCCTACCTTTTGTGTTTTTCTTTTCTTAAAGGTTGTTTCACTCTGTCTCCTTGTTGGTTCTTTCACTTCTGTATTCATTTTGTGGAAATATTTTAATCTTGGTCAGAGAGGATTCTCATGGTGGCATAGAGATGCCCTGGATTACTCCATCATCTTGACTCCACCCCAAGATATTATTTTAATGGTCCTAGTTCATAGAACCAAATAGAAGAGTTCATTTAAAAATATACATTATTAGAAGCTAAAGGGATGTCCATTAACTGGGAAACAAGTCATGATATATAATTATAATGGAATACTGTTGTGCCAGAAGAAATGAGAAACAAGATGATCATAAAAATTTTATTTAAAAAAAACTGAAAAGATATATGAAGTCATGCAAAGTGAAGTGAGCAGAACCATGAGAATGTTGTAGAGTATCAATGATAACTAACAATGATCAACTGTGAATGACAACTATTATCAGCAATCCAAGGACCTAGGATAACTCCAAGGGACTCATGACAAAAGAAGCTATTCAGTGCCATAGAAGGAACTAATGGAGCCTAAATGAAGATTGAAGCACACCATTTTTCACTTTATTTCCTTCATGAGTTTTTTTTTTTTTGAATAGGTGACATGTGTCTTCTTTTACAACATGGCAAACATGAAAATCTATATTGCATGATAGCACATGTATAACCTATGTCATATTACCTGCTGTTACTGGGAGTGGGAAGGAAAGAACATGGATAGCAAAATGTCTGAAAATGATTATTAATAATTGTATCTATGTAATCTAGAAAAATATAATAAAATATAGGAAAAAACAATGAAAAGTTGCATATTTTATAGTAATTGAAACTTAAAATTGTAAAACATAGAATACTCATGACATTTAGAACATATCACTATGATTATAATTCTGTGTTTAGTGTATACGGACCCTATAAGGTAAATTAGATTTGTTGCCTTATATATAGAGGGTCCTTTAGAGAATGTTATTTTTCTCTTTTATTTGTATCCCCAGTGCCTTAAACCTTATGAATGTTTAATAAATACTTGATAATTCATTGATATTACATACAAGTAAGTTCAAATGTATTACCTAATGTCACAGCTTATATTTCCATTTTTATTTCTCATATTAACATTAGACTAATATTTTATTTGATGGAGTTGAGCTAGATAGCTGCATTTCCCCTATAATACCAGCAGAGGGAGCTCAAACTATGTATTTAAATTTTTTTCATTTTAAAAAATTCTTTTTTTATGTACATATGGAATCTTGAAGAATAATTTAATCATTAAAATTCATATTATATAAATATGCTGATAAAGACATTTTATATATTCCCTTTGTTGTATATACTAGATGCAGTGGATAATGATGTTATATCTACTAAAATCCTACTTTGATAATGGAGGCAAATTCTGGGCTTTTGAAAGCAATTGCTCATCAAACATAAGTTCAGGCAGGTCCTACCAAGGTGAAAAGACTTCAAGTGTCAGCTGGTGATGTCTACATGTTCGTTGTATGAGGACCAGCCTTGTTAAGTTTAGAGAGCCTTATGTACAGGTGGGCTGCAGAGTGATAGCATGTTTGGTCTTTGAACCACATAAAGACCACCTGCTAAAGTTGTAGAAAAGTTCTTATCTATCAAAAAGAAAATTCATACTGAAGAAATCACAGATTCTTTAAATAGCCATCGATTGTTAAAATTAAAATAATTATTGATGTTATTTTTCTCTTTATTGATGTCAGTTTAGATCATGTACCTCTGACATTTCTCTGGAAATAGGTATGTATATGTACACATTTGTACATCTATATGTGATTAGGAAGCACTTTCTCTGCTTTTTCCTTCAACTTAACGAATAGAAGCACATTATCAAAACAGTAGTAGGTTGTTTTTTTTTGTTTGTTTATTTGTTTGTTTTTTACATTTTTAAACCCTTAACTTCTATGTATTGGCTCCTGGGTGGAAGAGTGGTAAGGGTGGGCAATGGGGGGTCAAGTGACTTGCCCAGGGTCACACAGCTGGGAAGTGTCTGAGGCTGGATTTGAACCTAGGACCTCCTGTCTCTAGGCCTGGCTCTCAATCCACTGAGCTACCCAGCTGCCCCCTGGTAGGTTTTTTTTTAATGAAAAATATAAATAAAAAGGAAAAAAAATCAAATAATTTAGGCCTCCTTATAGAAAATATAAGGAATAACTAGATGGAGCAGTGAGTTTAGAATCAGGAAAATTCATCTTTATGAGTTCAAATTTGACCTCAGACTGCTGTGTGATCCTGGAAAAGTCACTTAACTTTGTTTGCTTTAGTTTTCTTATCTGTAAAATAAACTAGAGATAGAAATAGCAAACCCCTCCAGTATCTTTGCCAAGAAAACCCCAAATGGGGTCATGGAGAATCAGACACAACAGAAAACAACAACACATGGGAGACAAAGTACTAGACAAATTAATTTTGTTGGAGAGAAATTTTCTTATTTTCATCAGAGGAAACTTTTAATTAAGAGAAGCAGCTTGGCAATATAAAGAAGACAACTCTTGGAGCCAGGAAATATGGTTGTGTGTCCTTTTAAGACTCACATAGCTTTGTGACCATGGGCAAGTGACAACTTTTAAGTATCCTATAACTAAGTATTATCTCTAATACTGTAAGTTACAGAAAAGGTGCTGAATGCCAATAGTTGACAGTTTTCCATACTGAGAATTCCTAGACCAATAAAATCATATCTACTCTCCCTCTCCCATTCCTCTTCCCCTCTCTTATGCTTTTTACTTATTTTCAATCACATCAGCTCACCAAGAGTAGTTCCTAATATATGGAAAGATTGTTATATATCCTTTGGGCATAAAAAGAAATAGTATGGTATAGTGGAAAGAGAATTGGAATCTAGAGGTTTGAGTTTTGAGTATGGGGGGTGTGATGATAAATGTTTAAAATGAAGGACACATTTTTTAGTTTAATTTACATTATTAATGTTTTCTCTACTACTTTCTCAAGTCTAGAAAATCAGTGAAAGAATAAATCAAGCCCTGATTTCTGCTGATTTCTGAGGTGTAAATGCCCAGAAATGAAAGTTTAACAACCCATTTTCTCTAGGCAGGATGGCTCTAGTATAAAGCTGGTTGTAGCTCTGCTGTTTATGAACTGAGTATATGTTAACCACTTTTTGCTGCTTTTTCTTCAGCTGTAAAATGAGAAGACTTGGCTAGATGAATTCTAGAATCCCTTTCAATTCTAACATCTATGATCAAATGTGCAAAGAATGCTGGGGCATTGAGTGCAGTTACAATGGAGTAACCAGACAAATGAAATTATAGATCCTTGAAAAACTAAAGAATAAAATTATCCAAACCAAGTCAAATATTAATTTGATCCTTTCACATTCATCTGATTCAGCCAGGTAACACACATGCCAAACGACAAAAAGGAAGCCAAAATTAGACCAAAAGCAATTAGGGTTATCTTTTTCTCTTTCTTTCTTTTAGTCTCCATGGCAATTTTTATTTTTGAAAGAAGCATCAGTGCATTTGTCATATGTAGGTATAAGTTTATATTTTCTTATCCAACTAAGAAAAATATTTCTTGGGTCCTTACCATGACTTGTTGTAATTCTAATAATTCTGATAAATATAATATATAAATTATAAAATTAAATTCTTTCTCTATCTTTACATTTATTTATTGCCTATAAATTCTATCATCTGCCTTAGAACCTCTACTTTCTTCTATCTTTTCCCAGGGCTCTAGATTGTCATCTCCACTTTCAGCAATACATTGTAAAAAGAAATAAGTAATTCTCGGGCATTAGAAACATATAGCAAGCAAAATGTTTATAAACTGAGATAAGTTAAAAATATCACAGAAGTAGTCAATATTTATCCAGGAAGAAAGAAAGAAAGAAAGAAAGACCTCCAACATCTCAAGAAAAAAAAATTCAAGCTCTTCAAACCTTCAGGGTCTATTTTAAGCTCTCTGATGCCCTATCTTTGATCAAATTTTTGTTGAAATAAGAAAGAAAAATATCACCCTTCTTTCTGAAGAATGAATTTGTTTATGAATGGTAATTCTGTTTTTGTAAGACAAACATCATTTTGGATTAACTACTTTCAAAATATCATGTCATTAATTTAATTTAATATACATTTAAAAACCATTAGAACAAATATGAAACAAATATCAGCTAACTGCTAAACAAATATGAGACTCATCTAAATATAAAAGTTTCTTTATTCAAGATTACATGAAGGTGCCCTGTTGTCTCTAAATATATACCTGGGCACATGATAACTTTATATATCATACAAATAACATATACTAAAGGCCAGGGTTCCAAGGAGGAATTTTAGAAACATCATAAAGAAATTAAATATGAAATAAGAGTTTAAGAATAATTTCTTTCTTCTCCAGTGAATAAAGTTTTCATTCTCTCATGTGCTTAGTTTTATAGGATTTCAGAAACACCATGAAGGCTTTCCTTTCCATCCTTCCTCCTTTGTCCCAACACCTCCATTAGTTGATGCCTGTCATTCTTTTAATAGAGAGAAAGAGCTTTAATGTCCAAATGCCCTTACAAATACTTCTGAGAGAAGGAACCAATTCACTCAAGTTGACATTCAATAGCTAATGGATATCATATCCTTTGGTAATAATAGAGGTGGACAGAGTGAAGAGGAGAGTGCAGGGTAATGAATGGTCATGGAAGTTGTACTGAAAAATGTTTGGGTTTCTCCAATTCCCAAAAGGACCTTTTGCTGCACACAGCTATTCCATCTTTCTCCTCTTCAGGGTCAATATTTGACCTCCTACACCTCTACTTTCTTATCATCCTTTCTCTCCTTTGCAAGATGACTTCTGTCCCAACCGCTATCCTGAAACTGCTTGCTCATAAGTCACCAATGATTTCTCAAAAATTTAATCAAATTGTCTTTTTTTAACATTTAACTTCTATCTTAGAATCATTACTGCATATTGGTTCTAAGACATAAGAGCAGTAAGGGCTTGGCAATGGGGGTTAAGTGACTTGCCCAGGGTCTATAAGGGTTAAAATAAAAAGATTGTACTAAATGTATAAAATGTGGTCACTGAAAATATATTACTAAAGTCAGAATGACTGTTTTATGGCAATTTATTTACAAAAGTAGAAAGAGTGAAAGTAAGGGTAATGAGAGAGAGAGAGAGAGAGAGAGAGAGAGAGAGAGAGAGAGAGAGAGAGAGAGAGAGGATTACTCCAGCCCAGTTTGAACCAACAGGGCTTCAGAGGCCCCAGCAAAGGGGGGCCCAGAGGTAAACTAAACAAGGGTTCCAACCATGAGTCCTTCTCCAAAACAGAGGCCTCTCCAAAGGCTAGTCCCTCCAGAAAGCCAGGAAAAAGGAGTCAGCCTTTCCATTCACCCATGTGGTAGTTCAAAGGGAGAGATTCAAGAACATTCTCACCAAAATTTTAGAATCTCAGGTCCATCACCAGCCTCCAACTCCAACTCCAACTCTGAACTCCAAAGAACTTCCCTCACAGGAAGTTGCCACTGCTTTTAAAGTCCCTTCCTGTGCATTCCTTCCACTTTACATGGACCAATTGTAGCTTTAACTTTTGCTTAGGACTTCTCAGGAGGCAGTTAGTCATTTCTGATTCATCACCACTTTTGCACATGTGGGTCACAGACCTCCCCCACTTAAGGATAAAATGGTGTATATACACTTCTGGTGATTAAATCTAAAAATAGGCAGGGGAGAGTTAATCTCATCTTCACACATCACACAGCTAGAAAGTGTCTAAGGACAGATTTGAACCCAGGAACTCTACTGAGCTAATTAACTACTCCACAAATTGTCTTTTTTATTCCTTAATATAACTTCTATAAAATATATCATTGTTGACCACCTTTTTCTTCTAGGTATGTCTGTTATCTTTTGGGGCACATCATCTCTTGATTCTTCTCTTGCCTCTCTGTTCACTTTGTTTCAGCCTTTAGCTCCTCATCTTCTTTACCACCTTTTAGACAGATATAACTCCCCAGATTGTGTTTTCTACTCTTTTCTCTTCTGTCTACAACTATATTCATTTCCACAACCTCCATTATTGCCTATATGCAGAGGATCTGAATGCTAGTTGCTAAATTATGAATGAATCCTTTCTACTTTGTAAAGTAAAACAGGGAAAGGGATTATTGTAAGATCCAGATAAAAAGGAATGGAGAGGCAGTTAAGTCTAGATTCAGAGGATTGAGAGCCAGACCTAGAGATAGCAGTTCCTGGGTTCAAATCTGGCCTCAGACACTACCTAGCTATGTAACACCAGGCAGGTTACTTAACTCTCATTACCTAGTCCTTACTGCTTTTCTGGCTTGGAACTTATTATGGATTCTAAGAATGAATTGAATTGCCTCAGGTTACATGGTAAACCAATGGTCAACCACTTAGTGTAAGGAATTAAATTTAGGTGTTTGAGTAAATATGTGAGGATTCTAAAATAATCTTGTGGTTGCCAATTTAAAATATTATAGCTCAAGTCAAAATGACTTTTAATAGTATTTATTTACAAAAAAGGCAAAAAGAGTGAAAGTAAAGGAATACAAAAAGAGAGTAGAGAAGGTGTCTAGCCTATTACGGCTACACCCTCAACCAAAGGACCCAGTGTTCCACCTACATAGTCTCCTCCAAGAGGGGAAGGACTCTCCAGAACTAATCTCTCCAGAAGCCAGGAAAGGAAGGCCAGCTACTCACTCACCCAAGAAATAGTCCAAGGTCCTCCAAGGTCCAGATTCAGGCCAAATAATACTTTCAAAGACTATCTTCAGAAGACTGCTTGCAGAAGACTCTCTCCCTAGCCAAAGAAGTTCAGGGCTTTTATAGTGACTTCTTGTCCCTTTCCCTCTTCACAGGGGCCAATCACAGCTTCCAAGTTGCCTAGCACTGCCCAATGGAGCAGTGTCTCTGGGATCCACTCTTTGCCTCTTAGATGTTAACTCTTATCATAGGCCTCTCAGGTTGTTAACCTTTTATCATAGGCTTCCAAAGGTATCAACTTTTTATCATTGGATTCATAAGTTTCTGACTGATTGAGTTATCGCTCATTTTAGCAAGTGACTTGTGAATTCTCTTACTTGATGGCTAACAAAATGTTAAATAGGGGTGTTTTCAGGTTTGGTTAATCAATCTAAAAGTTGCTTATGCTAGACAAAGAAAGTCTGATTCACACTTCACAGTTAATTCTCACAACACATTAGGTTAGATTTCCCTGCCTCATAAAAGTTGACTATAATGATTAGGTTTTTTAAAATTTTCTATGATTAATAAGAATTGGAAATTGCTATATGATCACACAAGTACTATTTTTGCCACATAGAAGTAATAAACAAAGCAAAACAAAATATAAGTGCCAAAGAAGTATAGGAAGGAAATAGAACATGACAGGTTAAAGACTACAGAGAAAATTTACCAATGGCTAAAAATAACTGGTTGTGGAATATAACCTTTAGGTAACAGAATAAGCCAAAATTTAATTCGATAGTGACTTCACTGAAGAATGGAATGGCTTCTAATGTGTTTTTGTCCAAAAGGGCCTTTAAGATCAAGAGAATAAAACCACAGTATCTTTTACTTGGAAAAGAATACCTAAGACCTAGAAAACACTTGAGAGGCTTTGATGGAACAGGTGGAGCAGGAGAGAGGGAAGAATTCAATATGGCTGAAGATAAGGTTAGAAAAATCACAGAATTATTTATAATTTAGATTACAAACCTGGCAAATGAAATGACCCGCATATTCAAAGGGTAATTCCACATACTTCCAAGTAGTTAAAAAAATTACATCAAATTTATACACACATATAGATATAATTTCTATTTGATGGAATACATCTATAAAACTTGTGAAATAAATATCTTCCCTAACTTTGTCAATATTGATTTTTTTTTACTAATAGAATTTATTTCCAAGTATCTCAGTCTCTCCCTCCCCTTCTTGCACCAAAGATGAGAGGCACCATCTGGCTAACAAACATTCATATTTAGATGATGTCTTTCATGTTTCCATTTTTCAGTTCATTCTCTGGAGGTGAACATTCATAAGTTATTCTATCTATTAAGTCTGTGTCTATATGTAATTTTTCTTAGTTCTCCTTTTACTCTTCATTACCTCAATGTAGTTCTTTCCAAGTTGCTGTGTTTGTAAGTACCTTGATGCCGTTCACATCAAGTAGAATGAATTAATTGCAAAGACAGCTGTTTTGTCCCTTAAATTTGACTTTGACCACAGGCTGGAGGGAAATACTTACAACCAGACCCAACATACCTACCAATTGACCCCTATATTTGTTGGTTAAAAATAAGAAAATGAGATAAGCAGGGAGAAAGAGAAAAGGGCAGATTTACAGAGTTCTGAGAAACTCAGAACTTTTCATCTAAAATAATTTCGCCCTTACAGTCTTTTTATGCACCCCCTGCTTAAAATTAAGTAATTATCATAAAGTAAAGGCATCACACAGTATCGTCTTTATATGGATTTTTCTTCTGGTTTTATATCAGTTTGTATAATTCTTCCCAGATCAGAGATTGATTTTCTTTCTTAAACTCTTACCTTCTGCCTTAGAACCAATACTGTGTATTGGTTCTAAGACAGAAGAGCGACAAGGGCTGGGCAATAGGAGTTAAGGGACTTGCCCAGGGTCACACAGCTAGGAAGTGTCTGAGGACAGATTTGAACCTAGGACCTCCCGTTTCTAGTCCTGGCTCTCAATCAGCTGCCCGTTCAGAGATTGATTTTCAAGATATCCCCAAGAGTAGACATTCCAAAAGTATGAAAAAAGATTCCATGCGGCATTTTTACAAAAAGGAGAGAGGAAGGATAGAGAGGGAATGAAGGAAGGAGAGAAGGCAATGAGGGAGAGAGAGGGAGGAAGAGAAATAAAGGGGGAGAAAAAGGAGAGAGAGAAGGTAGGAGACAGAAAAAGAAAGGAAGCCAGCAAGAAAGGGGCGGGGTGGGAGGGAGAATAGGGAAGGGAAGAGAGAGACGGAGAGGGAGAGAGGGAGAGAGAGAGAGGGAGGATACACACAGAGAGAGAGAAACGCAGATGAGAGAGACCTTGAGTGCCATCCCCAAAACACTTAATGGGACTTCTTTTAAGCCAGTTGACTCCTTGCCTCTATTTAAGAAACCTAATGGAAATGGATACCTCTCTCATCCTCACTCCTCACCCCAATTACTAGAGACGGATTCTCTGCTTGGAAGAATACAATTTACAGAAGTAAAGAAGTAAAATTGTTTTTTTGAAGAATGAAAAAAAAAAAAAAAAAGATTACAACAGATCTCTTAAAAAAATACACGTTCTTTCTGTTCCAGGGTACTAACAATTCCCAACAGGCAGCAGAAGACACCACCAAAGCTCTCTACTGGAGCAAATTTTTCTGTCATTAGATGCAGTCTCCGTCGTATAGGAGGGGAAAGCTTGTAGATTTTTTCCCCTCTGCCCGGCAGGAGACGTCATTTACTCCGTTTTTCATAACCCTAGTTATACAATACCAAACTGCGTACTTCCTCTCACTGTAGCTCTTGCCCTTGGCCGCCCCAACACCCTACACCCTACCCCTGGAGACCTCTGGCCTCAAAAAAGCTTGCCCAGGAAGTTGTGTCACAGGGACTCTGCCTCCCAAACAGGTCCCAGGCACCAGAACCAGGCTCTGGGGGGTGAAAACAAATCTCTGTGTCCTTTCTGGCTCCGATATCCAGGATGGGCAGCCTTTACTGGTCAGCAGCTGAGAAAGCAGCCCAATTTCCCCCTGATTATAGCTCACAGGTCCCCAAGAATCTTCCTGAAGTAACCACACAGGATATTTATCGTCCCTTAAGGTCAGGAGCCTAGGCAGAGAAGCTGTGCAGCCTCCAGCTCTGCTTACGTGCTGGGACTTGATTCACTGGGGAGGAATTCTCCAATGGCGAGCTTATACATGCTTTTCGAATTACAGCCGGAAAATTTTAAGTGTCCAAATGTTAAGGTGGGAAGCATGAAGTTATACAGGAAAAGGTGTTAAGCATAGTGTTATTTGCAAATGGGAAACATTTAGAAATTGTAAAACTCACCTTAGCTTCAGCCAAATTCATAATAAAGGTAGAGATTGTTTGAGTCATTTTCATTGGAGGGGGGAAAAGTAAATGTAAAATGTAGATTATTCAGATTGTTAACCTGAATTAAAGATAACTGCTCTTTAGTAATAATAATAAAATAATAAATAAACAAGTAAAATAAAATAGATAATAATAATAACTAATAATAATGAAATAATGATTTAAAAGTCTCTTTAAGCAAGCGGATTGCCATCTGGGATCACTGGCATGCAGCACAGAGGTGCCGGGGGACCCAAGAGGGGCTGGATTATATGGTCTCCGGAGAGACACAGCCTGGAGAAGCTGTTATATAAAGTCCACAGAAGAGAAGAGAAGAGAAGAGAAGAGAAGAGAAGAGAAGAGAAGAGAAGAGAAGAGAAGAGAAGAGAAGAGAAGAGAAGAGAAGAGTGGGAGAGGCGATCAGAAGCCAGGGAGGTGCTGGGAAGAGTACTCGCTGATCTGTGATACGTGGCTCTAGGGATGGGGCAAAATAGGTAAGAGAGTCAGCTGCTGCATTCAACCACACTGTGCCAAGAAGTGGATGAGCAGCCATTTAATTTAGGGCATCAGTGAATATCCTTGAGGGACAATATGTGGACAATGATCAGGCCCAGAATTGAGCAGAACAGGCTGGACTGGGATTGAGAAACTAGGCCATGCTTAAAATGACTCTGAACTGCTTGCTGAACATTCATCTCTCAAAACCAGCATTCTCCCAGGCAAACTATTAGGCTATGAATCACAGGACAATGCCACTTGGAAGAAACCAGTTAAGGATAATCAAGTGGCAATGGAAAGATGCATATAAGGCTTAAATAGGTCATAACATATTACCAAAGATAATTTGCAAGCAAGAAGTATTGAGGACATGACCAGAAAAGTAGGTAGACTAGGTAAATTGTGAGAATGAGAGACAGCAGATGAACAGCTCAGAAGATACATTGGCATGTCTGTGGTACTCAAAGAATAAGAAAAAGGAATTTAATGCAGTGCATTGAATTATCATAATTATTATATGTAATTTTAATATATAATATGTACAATAATATAAGTACATTATATATATTATGTATATTTATAAAATATAATAAACAAAAATGCTCTTGCCAGAACCATTTAGCTCTATTCTGCCTTCTCCTTTTTTGAGATTTTTTAAAAAGTTATGTCAGGGTATTTTAATAAAAAGTCTTAGTAAAGTCAGCATAGTAGAGCATGGTTGCAGAGTGGTACAAAATTATGGGAGGTGAAGCTACAAGGCATAGAATTTAGAGTGTTCAATCTCTCTTGAGGGCCTGCCAGAGAGGGGAAAATGATGAGGAACAATGGTTAATGACATTAGGTTTGGGCTTTGGGGTACAGAGCAATATAGCACAGAAAAGGGGCCCTAGGAAGGAACAGTGGATCAGAGGAAAGACTCCTGGCAGTCCACCTAAGATAATAAGCCAGAGGGTGTTACAAAGACTGTAGATATTTGTACTGGGAGGGCTAACTCTCTGGTGGGGTGAGGGGGAGAGAAGGTGCTTTGACTCCCTAGAATATCAGATGCAAGTCCTTTCTGTATTCACTAGTTTGTAAATCAAATATTTTGAGCTTTGTGATAATAGCTATTTCCAAGGTGAAACCTAGGGGCACTCTCTCCCGGTAAACCCAGTCGTACCCCTGTATCTGCTGATTTGGTAATCTGCTGATTCATTTGCCAGTGGTTAACAACAACAGGTATTCATTTATATGCTTGGTTTCAGGCATCCGTGGTAAGACTTGGAAAGTTTTCCCAGTGGATACAGGAACCCTACTACAATGAAATAAAAAAAAAAAAGCTGTAGGTTTTTACTTAAGCACCACAAAAAAGAAGTTAGAGAAATGTCTCTTATTTATGATATTTTAAACATTTAAAATATTACTTTTTTTTTATTTTAAACCCTTAACTTCTGTGTATTGACTTATAGGTGGAAGAGTGGTAAGGGTAGGCAATGGGGGTCAAGTGACTTGCCCAGGGTCACACAGCTGGGAAGTGTCTGAGGCCGAATCCGAACCCAGGACCTCCCATCTCTAGGCCTGGCTCTCAATCCACTGAGCTACCCAGCTGCCCCACAAAATATCACTTTTTTGATATTTCATCATTTACAAAATTATTACTCTGATACCTCGCTATGAGAGGGTGTGACTCTTGGTTTTCAAAGGTGATATATATCTGGTGAAATTCAAATTGTGGTTATTTCTACCACATGGAAAGCCTTCAGGTACAAACCTATTAACAGATTCTATTTGCTTCCTTTCATTTCCTTTCGTTTCCTTTCGTTTCCTTTCGTTTCCTTTCGTTTCCTTTCGTTTCCTTCCCTTTCCTTTCCTTTCTTTTCTTTTTAAACTTTTGTTAAACCCTTATATTCTGTCTTGGAATTGATCCCAAGTATTGATTTGAAGCTGAAGAGTGGTAAGGGTTAGGCAACTGGGATTAAATTACTTTCCCAGAGTCACATAGCTAGGAAGTGTCTAAACTCAGATTTGAACATAGAACCTTCCATCTCCAGGCCTGGTTCTCTATGCCCTGAGCCTCCTAGCTGCCTCTTTGTCTGCTTTCAAAGGATGAGCTTAGCTCTATAGAGAGATTAAGTACCAGTAAGTGAGGCTCAAGGTCATGAATTCTTTGGTCATGGCAAGTCATAAAAAAAAATTACAAAATGCTGTTCCACATTTAGGGGTTCTTTCCCCTTTTAAAAAATTATTTATTTATTTAAACCATTTTCCCATGGTTACATGATTCATGATCCTCCACCTTCCCTCCCCCTTCCTAGAACTGACAAGCAGTTCCATTGGGTTATACATATAACATTGTTCAAAACCAATTTCCATGTTTTCATATTTGCAATAGAGTGATCTTTTAAAGCCAAAACCCCAATCATATTCCCATCGAACCATGGGATTGATTATATGTTTTTCTTCTACATTTCTGCTCCCACAGTTCTTTCTCTGGAAGTGGATAGTGTTCTTTCTCATAAATTCCGGCTGGTAGAAAAGTCCATTATGTTTGATTGTGCCATAATATATCAGTCTCTGTATACAATGTTCTCCTGCTTCTGCTCCTTTCACTCTTCATCAATTCCTGGAGATCTTTCCAGTTCACACAGAATTCCTCCAGTTCATCCTTCCTTAAAGCACAATAGTATTCTATCACCGACAGATACTACAATTTGTTCAGCCATTCTCCAATTGAAGGGCATCCCCTCATTTTCCAATTTCTTTGCCACCACAAAGAGTGTGGCTATAAATATTTTTTTACAAGTCTTTTTCCTTATTATCTCTTTGGGGTACAAACCCAGTAGTAGGGCTGGGTCAAAGAGGAGGCATTTTTTTAAGGCTCTTTGGGCATCATTCCAAATTGTCTTCCAGAATGATTGTATCAATTCACAACTCCACCAGCAATGTATTAGTGTCCCAATTTTGCCACATCCCCTCCAACATTTATCACTTTTCTTTGCTCCCATATTGACCAGTCTGCTAGGTTACCGATCCCTTTCTACTTCCGCAGTGATGGTAGAAGAAAAAGGACAAAAGATGTTAAGAAATGCACCATTTAAAAGTTATCTGTAAGCATTCATTTAAATACTGGTCCTCCAAATTGGAGTCCTTGACCAATGACCAAGAAATTCACATTATGCTCAAGGAAACCAAATCATATCAACATTGATATCACGTTATAATGGAAAATAACCTAAGGAAGTGTATTAGAGTTTTACTGGGGATGGGTTAAGATGGATAGAATTGGGCCGGTAACAGGATGGTAAGGTTGGTAACTGTGGGTTGGGAAGGCCAATAGAACCCAGGCCAGGCAAAGCCTGGTCTGAGATTACACACACAGACCACTCACTCAATAAATAAAGAAGTAACTTAATAAAAAGGGAAAGGTTAGTAGAAATTTGGATAACCCTAAACTAATTTTTATCTACCTGAGTCTCAATGATCTAAATTTCTCCTCAAGGAGAGTCTTCTCAGAGTTTAGTCCTACACTACTCCTCTCCTAACTTTCTAGAAAATCACCAGTCCCTGATCTTGTTAAACTGCCCTAAACTCTCCTTAGATGATATTAAGGTTCCGGTCTTTGGCAAGCTTGGCAAGGCCCAGGGAAAAGATCCCAAGTCAAAATGCACTCAGATGTCCCACTCCCTGACAGCTACTGTTGACAAGGTGTTAAGTCAGTTCAAGGATCTTCTTCACAGGAAACACAGGAATCAACAGGAAGGACTGGGAAAGGCAATCCATAGGGTATGGGACAGCAAAAAACCTCCTCGGTGCTTGTAATTCACAAGCCTTAGAAAGCTCTAACTATTTCTGAGCTTTTCCACTCAAAATCCCCTTTAACAACATTCTAGAATTCTCTCCCTGTTGGTCTCATGCCTCTGCAAACTTACTCTAACCCTCTTTTTTTTACTTATAACAGAAGTCACCATAAAACGGAAAAATGTCTCACAGATTCTTCTTAGAGAGGCAAGTAGAGATGCTAGTAGAGTTAATTTTACCATATCCTTAAAGGGAACAAGAACTACCAAATCAATGGACACTTTGCCATTATGTTTTACAATGCTCAGAATGAGCCTATGCAAAAAACTATCTTGAAGATAAATGCAGCTTATGGGATAATGCAGACAAGAATGAAACAGGATTAGAAGGAATGGCTGGGTTGTAAACTGTGCGGGAGATCATGGATCTCTTGAAGTAATACATTATCAAAAGTTAAAGGTAAGAATGATTATCATCAATGGAATTGAAATCCCTAATCAAACTAAATCTATCATATATTTACAGTGTTTCAATGATTAATATCCTTAAGAAGAAAATATCTACATTCAAAATATTGAATAAAAATGACAATACTTCTTCTATAAATTTGTAAAGTCTTTATATGAACTTTTAAGTAAGTAGAATGTTAAATAGATCCCAGATGAATGGCCTTTAAGGCATTTTTTCAATTGTACTGATCTGTTTTGTTATTATAAAAAATAGAGCTGTTTTCTGGTTTCTATGCAAACATGAGATAATGAATGGATCATTTGATGAGAAACTAGCAGCTTTATAATTAATTACAAAAATAGCAGGTTAGCATACCAACACATTTACACAGGCCTTTTGCAAAGAAAGCTTAGGAACATTGGTCCATTGAAATTCTGGGAAAAAGAAAAGATTATTCATTTAATGTTCTTACCCGTGGAATCATTGTACTATAACCACATTTGAAATATGGAGGTGGAAAGCCTCATACAAATTTTATGAAGTAAACAGATTCATTGATAGGCAAATCATATTTACAAGAGATGTGTTTTGGCTATGCCTTTCTTTTAAGAAGTTGTTAAAGGATAAAATTAAAATAAGTGGAAAAGAAACAAATATATAGCATTGTAGTAATGTGTCAGCAAATGGTAAGCAATTGTGATAGTAGATGACAGTAAAATTAGTTATATTTGCAGGTTATTTCCTGACAAGTTATTTATTTCCTTGAGAGATTTTTATGATAATTATTTTAGTAGCCTCCACAATATCTTACTCTGGTTCTTCATTTTGTTGTGAAGGTGGCCCTACATATTTAAAGACCATACCAGAAGAGTTTAAGCTCTAGTTTCTCTAAAACTCTAGAGGAAAAGTTCTACCTTTTAAAAATTTCAAATTGGGGCCCTTGACAACAGTCTGTTTTCTGAGGACCATTCTAGTTATGTATGGAGAAGCTTGGAAGTAGTCAATTGGTAGTGATGAAAATTTTTGACCATACCTATCCATGAAACAAAGGAAAATGCAAAATCCCTCAGTCTCATGTGGTCCTCTTTAGCTTCTTTGGCAATGGTGGGAAAGTGATGTAAAATGGAGCAAAAGATGCTAAGAATTCCACAGTTTGGGGACTGTATAAATTTTCATTAGACTATTAGTTCTCTAAGTATGAGACACTTAACCAAAGATCACCAAATGAACATACTATTAAATCATGATCATTTTACCTTTCCTGCTATAAATGAAATCAAATAGAAGGTAATGGCAGAAAAATGAAAGGATAATTACAGACATGTTTTGGAGAAACCAAAAAAAAAAAAGAGGGGGTAATTGGTAGTTTTAATTTTAGCATAATCCTAAAGGCAACAACAACAAATAAGTTATTTCATGAGATATTTGGTAACTTTACCTTGCCACACTGATGACAAGCATTTGCAAAAAGACCACCATGAAATAATCTCAGTTTATGTACCAACATAAGTTGCTGTAGTTGAAGAGACAGAGAAAATCTACAAAGAACTCAATAAATGCTAAGAAGGGAAAGGTGAGAAATATATGGGAAATTATGGTTTTGGAAGGAGTAAAAGTAATGAAAAATGACAAATACTTATAGATGGCTGAGAAGCTTTGTGATTTCTAGAAACACTTTAAAAAAAACTTTTACCTTCTGCCTTAGAACCAATACTGACAGAAGAGCAGTAAGGGCTACGCAGTGGGGGTTAAGTGACTTGCCCAGGGGCACACAGCTGGGAAATGTCTGAGGCCAGATTTGAACCCAGGATCTCAATCCACTGAGTCACCTAACTGTTCCCAAAACGCTTTTTTTTTTAACAAAAGAACTGATAAGCATTGTATAGGGTGAGCACCAAATAACATCACACACACACACACACACACACACATTAAATAGGTTATATTTTAATGGAAAGGAAATACTGTTATTATTGTAGGATATTTCACCATATTAGTATATAGTTAGACCTTTGACTTGTTACAGCAATAATTAAAACTAGTGGGGGAGAAAAATGACAAAAGATAAAATACCACAATAATGTAAAGGAAAATAATTTTGAAATACTTAAGAACTCTGATTAGCGAGTGACCCGTCTTGACTCCAGAGGATTCCTGAATTGTGCTTCCCACTTAATGGACTAGAAATTAAGGTAAAATTTTCTGGAGACTGCATCTTAATTTATAATCATTTATTAAATAATAAAAAGCGGGCCAAAGAAAAAGAAAGTACCAGCCAAAAATGGCTGGCTGTTCCCTTCACAAGCCTCCTCCCTCATCCTCTGTGCCAGGTACACAGCCAGACCTCAGGTGTACTAGGGCTTCCCTAGTTAGCACTCACCCATGCTGGCATTCTCCTAACCATCTCCACCCACCCAGCTATGCCAGCTTCACAGCCACACCATAGGCACACTAGTGCTCTCCTAGCCACTTCCTCTCTCCAGGGTTCTGAGTAAAAAAATCCATACTTGCTTTCCCTAGTCTGGTTATTGCTTCTTGTAATGCCCCTTTCCTGAGCTCCCTGATTTGGCAGACTCCAATTTCATTCTGGTTCAGAAGTGGATTTTCTGAATGGCAGGAGTCACCTTGTGGTCCTTAGAATGGCTGCAAGTACCCATATGATGTCTTTCAGTATTGCATGGAAGGCTCCACACCTCTGAGAGACATGGTTCAGAGTTCATAAGTAAGGCCCTTTGCTTTACAATCCAAAAGTGGGCTTGACAGGCTAGTGTTAAATTTTCACAAAAGGCAGAGTGAGACCTATTTTCAGATATGGCTGATATGTGGTTTGTTTTGCTTGACTATACTTATGACATGGGCTTATATTTTAGAGGCAGGAATGGGCAATGAGATAGAGAATAAGAAAGAAAAGAACATCAATAAAACATTAACAGATATGCAGAAGGGGCAGCTGGGTAGCTCAGTGGATTGAGAGCCAGGCCTAGAGACTGGAGGTCCTGGGTTCGGATTCGGCCTCAGACACTTCCCAGCTGTGTGACCCTGGGCAAGTCACTTGACCCCCATTGCCTACCCTTACCACTCTTCCACCTATAAATCAATAGACAGAAGTTAAGGGTTTAAAAAAAAAAGAAAGAAAGAAAGAAAAGATATGCAGAAGAAAAAACTTCAGAAGAGATATAATTAGGGGGCAAGTCTGTTGGTATTGTGTTAAGTTTAATTATACTTTTAAAAAACAGCTCAGTGATAAATTACATTAAATCATGTGGTGAAGGGTATATCTATACACACATATACATATAACATATACACACATTGTATACATACACATGTTACATATATGTTTATATGTGAATATATATATTATATATAACACATATATATATATATGTGCAACTTATGTCTCAGGGCCATAAGATCTAGATTTACAACTCAGATCCAATTATATGAGACATTTCATATTTTCTTCTATTTTTTCATTCCTTTGAATTTATTTTATTGTTTCTTGATGTCCCATGAAGTCTTTAGTTTTTATTTGTCCAGTTCTATTTTTTTTTTCTTTTTCTTTCTTTTTTTTAAACCCTTACCTTCCATCTTGGAATCAATACTGGGTATTGGTTCCAAGGCAGAAGAGCAGTAAGGGCTAGGCAATGGGGGTTAATTGACTTGCCCAGGGTCTGTAGTGCAGGGATTTTGCATGCAATATTGGCTCAGGTATACATGTCAGTTATCAGAAGGGAATGTTGGCATAGCATGTGCCAGGTGCCAGGTGCCAACCGGCAGTTGGGCTGTGGCTATAAAAAGCCCCTGCAAACCCAACCCTGGGTTCTGATTTCCCCTAACCTCACCCAGACAACTTGCTACCCATGATCTTCCCCTGGGGCCCCAGGTGGTGAAGGGAGAAGGGTGGTGGATCATGGGTAGGAACTTAGGATAGGATAGCCTAATGGTTAGGTCCATCTTCAAGATCAACCCAACAACGTCTTTTGTGTAGCTAGTGGTTCAAATAATATCTGGCCAGAGACTATCTAATTCTGGCTGAGGGCCTCAGCCTGCTAAGACTTTCTAGGTCCTTTGCCAGTACCAGCCAGTTGCCCATAGCAACAGCTTAATAACACATAAGCCCTCTTACCTTGGTTTTCCCTTCCCCAGTTTCAAATAAATCCCTTAGATTCCTGTGATTATTCCAACACCATCAAGACTAAGGAGACTAGGGAGAAGAGAGAATACTGGGGAGTTGGAGTTACTGTGGAGGTTGAATCTGAGTCTCCATTGTTAGCCAGGAAGTTAAGGTCTCAGCTTCCTGCTGGGTTCTGCTCTCATCCAATAGGAAGGCAGTTACCTCAGCAGGGAGGGGCCACCTCACCTAACATCTCGAAGGAGCCAACAACTAGCAGTGAAGATGCACTGAGTACCAAGCTAACAGGGTTTGAATTTATTCTTATACCAAATTCATTCCCAGCTGAAGCTGCTCACCTTTGTCATCAACTAACCCCAATCTCCTGCTAGACTGGTTACTGGCTCCCAGGCAACTCCTTTTCCATCTTACTCATCATAACAAGTCGCACAGCTAGGAAGTCTCTGAGGCCAGATTTGAACCCAGGACCTCCCATCTCTGGGCCTGGCTCTCAATCCACTGAGCCACCCAGCTGCCCTGCCATTTCACTTTTTAAAGAATGACTTTCTCCCATGACCTTTTGATGCTCCTTTTCCATTTGGTCCATTCTAGTTTTCATGGAACTATTTTCATCATTGGGTTTTTGTGCCTCTTTTCCCAGTTGACCAATTTTTCTTTTTAAGTTGTTTTCTTTTCGCATTATTTTCATTTCTTTTTCTGATTTTTCTTCAACATGTCTTTTTTGATTTTTGAATTCCTTTTCTCATCATTGGGTTTTTGTGCCTCTTTTCCCAGTTGACCAATTTTTCTTTTTAAGTTGTTTTCTTTCTGCATTACTTTCATTTCTTTTTCTGATTTTTCTTCAACATGTCTTTTTTGATTTTTGAATTCCTTTTCTCATCATTGGGTTTTTGTGCCTCTTTTCCCAGTTGACCAATTTTTCTTTTTAAGTTGTTTTCTTTCTGCATTACTTTCATTTCTTTTTCTGATTTTTCTTCAACATGTCTTTTTTGATTTTTGAATTCCTTTTCTCATTCTTCTGGTGCTTAAGACCAATTTCTATTTTTTCTTTGAAGTTTTGCATGTTGTTGCTTGGCTTTCACAATCCCCTATTTTTTGCTCTTTGTCATCATTGAAATTTTTTAGGGTTAGGTGTTTCTTTTGCTTTTTACTCATTTTTCCAGCTTTTTTTTTTTTTTTTTTTGCCATAGGCCTGGGAATTCTGAAAACTGACGTTCAGTCTCCTCTGTTGCTGGCTTGTAGTGCTCAGCAACGTAAGCTATTTTGCTTGGGGCTGGGTCTTCCCACAGTACAATCTTGAAAGGGCCAAGTGCTATGGACTTTTGGGCCTCACTGTGGGCTGGTGCTAGGGTCTGGGACTTCAAGCAGTGAGTCTATAGTGCTTTATTGTTGGTGTAGCTCAGGTCCAGGCTTGGAATCAGGCACAGTAGGTGGAGTCGTATGGGGGTGGGGGTCAGCCAGGACTCTTCTGTGTATGGTTTTGCTTCTGGTTCTTCCTAAATCCTGTGAAAATCGAATCTGCCTACCTTTCAAGTTATTTTCAGTGGGAGAGCCCTTTCACTACATCTTGCTGTTTTTGACTCCTGTTGTTTTGAGGCTCTTTTTAGAGATTGGTTTGGAATGATTGTCAGAATGCAGCTACTAAGTCACCGTCTTGGCTATGCCCCACCTAGATCCAGTTATATGATTGATTTCTTCACTTATATTTTTCACATATTTTGTCTCAATGCAGAGTTTCTCTGGGAACTCTCACATTATACTACAAAGGATGCCTAAGTCTCCACAGATATAGATAAAAATGTCCTCCCTTTCCATGTTAGTGCTCAAGAAACCTCACAATGGTAACTAATATAGTAGGGAATAGTTGGTCTTTATGTCACCTCCACATAAAGTAAATATATTAGGATAATTTTTCTCTGATGAGTTCAACTTTCCTCCCAAGTTCCTATACGCAGTGCTCCCCAAAATGGGAATAGATACCCCTTGAAAGGAACCATGACCTTGGAGTTCTTACAGAAGCAACTCCTTTACCATCAGACCTGCACTTAACTGAATGATAGGAAGAGAAGGAGGTAAAGTCCAGATCTTTTGTTCCCCCATATTTTGGCATAATCTCCTGCTATGAATCACCATGGATGAGATACTCTTCTCTCAAAAAGGCTAGCATATTTCCCAGGACCTCTCCATCCTCTCATTAAAAGGATGGATTCTAGGATCCTCTTCTCTCCTAAAGGCTAACACTATTGAGTGTAGAAAATTAATATTGAATAGAGATATTTCTGTGAAATTATCTTCCCTCTTATCCCTACCCCCAACCAAGAACAGTCTGCTTCTAAGGTCAGGATGAGATAATTTCTCCTCCAGGTTATGAAACTGGGGTGAGTCCTCCCTTTTGTTTAGATTTTAAAAGGACAAAAGGATTAAGGGTAGGGAAACCCAAGAGAGATTAGAAGAAGCCAGCCATCTCTAGTAACCATGTTGGACTCCACATGGCTGAATGTGTTGGTACAAGAGTATTTAGGCCTTTTTTGTGCTTTTGGGTGCCTGTTCAAATTGTGGAGGGAGTCAACTGTCCAGTTTAGGATGTCTTGAGTAGTCAATTGATTTTAAAATCAAGGAATACTGATTTTCAAGAATTTCAATTATTTTATTAGGTACCCTACTTCTTTTCCTAGAAGTCTGGGCCTCAGAGCTCTTAAACTTGGGGGTTAGTAAAGAAACAATCCTGAAGTTAGCCCTGCCCAGAAATGCCCCTGACTCTCACTAAAGTTTCAAGGAATTTAACATCATCTAGGAAATTTCTCAAAGGACTGGGGTTCAGGACTGAATGGTGACTCATTCATAAAATATTAAGGATAGTCATCTCCTCTGTCCTTCTCTTTATGATTAAATGCTCTTGGGTTCCAGGGTTATAACTCTGCCTTTCTATAGCTAGGACCTGAAGAAGGGGTCCAAGAACTCTCCTTTCAGATTCCCTTACAGCTTCAATGGGCCTCTGCTCCAAGACTCTTGAGAGGGAGGTTATATTTATGCATGAGCTTTTCATCCTCTTGAACTCCATTTCTACTCTGCTACCTTCTAGAGCCCTTTGGAAAAGAGTAAAAAAAATATGGCTCTGTCACTGATCCTCTTTCATAATGTATACTCCTAGGCTTGTGTCTAGCATTGGATTAAGTACATAGTGCACTTTTAATAAAGGCAGATTGTTTTTATACACCTAACAGAATGTAGTGACTGACCCACAGCATTCCAAACCAGTTCATTCATTTCCATTCCCTTAGTTTCAGTCTTTCATTCTCATTGAGACAAGAATGCATTTACAAAGGCCAATGGGTATTTTTGTCTTCTGCATAGAGCTATGCAAACTAAGGCTCACTTCTCTCTCATTCATCAAGTTTATAAAGGAACTCTTTTCCCTGACTGACCCCCTCCTATCTTCCATACTTGCAAACATTACTCTGAATCATATAAGTGATAACTATCCTGAGTAACCAGCTTGGTTAGTTGCATAGTTTTAAATAAACATTTTAATTCTAATTCATGTCTGATTCTGAAGTTTCACTGTGATCCTACTTGTCATGATTTACTTTATGGGTCTCAGATGTACTCATTAAAATTACTTCAACAGAAAGCACAAAATAGAATGACTACTCTGACCTTATAAATTGGCAAAGTAGGTGATTAAATGCCAAATCCTCCAACCCAACCTCCACCATCAGCAGGCTGATATCTAAAAGCATTTGAGCTTAATTACTTAGTTTAGACTTTGAGTCCTATTAAAATTGAGTTCTTTAAGTATAGAGTTTTTTTTTATTGCTTTTGGGGTCATTTATCTCTCTGGTGCAAATGAAGGATTTTTTTAAAAAGTGGTTTTGGGGAAAGAATGTGAGAACAGGGTGTGCCAGGCAGGGAAAGTGTGTGCCAATAGGAAGAGGTGGAGTAGCAAGGAAGCTTGAGAAGCTGTAGACAACCTTCTTATGCTTTTACATTTTTGACCCCAGGCTAGTTTTTCTTCTTAAGGTGAACCTCACAAACTGCACAACAGGACAACCAATAAACCTTAGTCAGTAATATAGAATGGGGTAAGAGCTATTAATGAGTAATCTGATTACAAGATTTAATGAAAGAATGTGTTTATAGACTTTAAGGGTGATATTGGTCAAAATACTGGTAGTAGAAGTGGGGCAGGAGAAATATGGCCAGACATGAGCCAGTTTAGAAGCAGAGATGTAAAGGCTAGTAAGAGCTGGTCACATAGCTGATGTCTTAAGGAATACTGAAAAAGATTTTGCCTCTATTCCCTCCTCAACTATGCTTCTTAATTCTGGCAGCATTTCAGAGATTACTATTTATCTGGCATCAGGGTGTACTGAACTGGTGAAGGGAGGGTTGCTTTTGCAAGGGAGGAGAAAGGAATTTTGGAAAAAGATGATAATGAAGAATTACATAGGCTTTGCTAAAGAGATAAAGAGAAATCAAGTTCCAAAGAGAGAGACTGAAATTCCTCCCCCTCTTCTGCATGTTAAACTCCTATCCCTACTGTACAAATGGTTCCACAAGAGAAATTTTTATTTTTTCTTACAAAGTAGGTACATGCTAATGCATTCATTATATTTGTCAATGGATCCCCTTTATTAATATGACTAAGGAAAGGAAGAAGGGATGTTTTGAGACAGGTTAGCCACTCAGCATATTTTGTCTAAATTAAATGTGTCCATATAAATCAGTGGTTCCCAAACTTTTTTGGCCTACCACCCCCTTTCCAGAAAAAATATTACTTAGCCCCCTGGAAATTAAATTTTTTTAAATTTTAATAGCAATTAATAGGAAAGATAAATGTACCTGTGGCCATCACCGCCTCCCTGGATCACTACATCACCCACCAGGGGGTGGTAGCACTGATATAAATAGATTTTAAGAACAGCTTCTGTTGTGGTGAGCATGATGCCAATGAGTGAAGGCAACAAAGTACAAACAATAATTGGAACTGCTAATATGGTTTAGGAGTCTTATTGATTTATTTTTAATGAATAGTGAAGATTTACTAATAATTATCAGTAATCATTTGGGTACAACAAATGAGTTAAAATTCTTGATATTTTGTTCCCTGAATGAAGGTAAAAATTTTCCACAACTATTTTTTATACTATTTTATTTAGCAAACTCTTAACTAGTAAATCAGCACACTTTATTTAGCCTAAGTATATTGCAAATTCAAAATTAGTCAAAAACAAATTATTAAAGTTATTTCTCCTTCCATCCCTTCCTTCCTTCTTATCTTCTTTCTTTCTTTCTTTCTTCCTTCCTTCCTTCCTTCCTTCCTTCCTT